>NW_019394321.1:0-471282 GCF_000612105.2 Orussus abietinus
AATGAAAATGGAATATTATCTATCGCGTTACGCGTGTGACCATTTTAAAACGCGACATAACCGTGGAATGCCAATCCGGGCTACCAACGGTAATCTTCGAAAACTGAGGCAACTGAGGTCACCGCGAGGATCGGAGAAGATCAACTATGAGCAGAATAATTCCATTTCCTGAAATAATGATCACTCTAAAAAAGCGATAGTAACTGTATCTTAAGTATTTCTAAAGGTGAAAGTGTCACGTCAAAATTATTATTCTTTCTTTAAAAAAATTTTTGTATTATCCTCTTTGTCCAATATGGCGGACGGAGATGAACGACAGATTGTCCAACTTTGTATTTAAAATTCGGTACTCTTAATTGAAGGGACGTTTTCACGAAAACGACGAACGGTACTTCTAGGCTGCTCAAATGTTTTAATTTTAGCCGTTTTCTAAAGAATTTCAAATGAGAGATAAAGAAAAAAAATCATTTTAAATCTGTTATGTATTCCCGTGTATGTATGTACATCATAATGTGAATCGTTTTCTAGTTGTTATAGCAGCAAGAATACCGCCTTAAATGGCGCGAGATTCAAATGACTGCATCGTTTAACGATAGCATCTATCAGTTTGCCACCGGTTGTTATTCTAACAACTGAGTTTTAATTTTAATGCTGTGTCCATTAGTGAATAATGTATTCTAAGATCTGAAGGCTCCATTATCGTCAATTACTCTTCTTCTAGACACGTCATTGCATAAATATTTAATGTATTTTAATAGTAAATGGCTTTGGAACTCGGAGGATGCCGGCTAGTTGCCGGTGCTATGGAAACATGGACACGAAGGGGTGGACCATGTCTCTTGAAATTTTGCGATGATAATCACGTCGAAAACATTCAGTGATATAATGAGCACATGGAAAATAGTACAACGGCGGTGCTACGACCTCCTTTCACATAAATACTCGCTACTTGTAATTCTTATAGCATTTACTTGCATATTCATCGGCATAATACATTTTGGAGAGGTTAGGAATGTTACGTCAAAGTAAATTTGAGATTCTTGCAATGAAATTACCGGCTAGATGATTGCACTCTTATTAACGTTGATTCTGTCTTTCTGGGTTATTAATCTTATGCATTTATTCACTGAAGCATAGTAAATGCTTTATTAGTATCGGCATTGTCATTGTTATTATTTTATTTATATAGACTATTTTGTCATTCAAGTAAATCATTTTAATTATTATTTGAATTGATAACATAATTGTCCGTTTTACAAAATAGGTTTGGATAGCATGGAGCAAAGAGAAATACAAAGCAGTATTTCATTCATTCAATGACAATATACTTGGTATATCATTTCAAAATAAATTGTGCCAACATGTACCCATCGATGTGGTGTATACATGGGTAAATGGTTCCGATCCAGCATTTCTGAAAAACCTTCAGAGATATGTTTCTCGAAACGATATAAATGCAGCTACACCGAGGTTCAGTGACAAAGACGAACTACGCTATTCGCTTAGATCCATAGAAATGTACGCCCCTTGGGTGCGACATGTATATATTGTAACCAATGGCCAAATACCAAATTGGCTGGATATGGATAATCCACGTATGACCCTTACTAAACATGATGATATTTTTCTTGATCCAGCCGATTTACCGACATTCTCTAGTCCTGCAATTGAAAGTCATATACATAGGTATGGTAACTAATTTGATCAAAATGGAATGCTAAACAAATGAACATTTAAATTTGCATTTTAATGCTTACCAAATATTATTCCTTTACCAGGATTCCTGGTCTGTCCGATAAATTTTTATACTTTAATGACGATGTGATGCTGGGTGCAGAAATATGGCCTGAGGATTTCATAACACAAGCAGGTGGTCAAAAAATATACCAAGCATGGTGGGTCCCAGATTGTTCTGAAATCTGCCCATGGGCATGGGTTGGAGATGGAGCATGCGATCCGGCTTGCAATACAACATTGTGTGAATTTGATGGCTAGTATAAGTTATATCTCTGGTAAAAGAAAGTTTAATACGTAAATATTTTGTCCCCTATAATTGTATCATAATTTAAAAATTACATTGGCATCAACATCAGCAACTATATACTGAAAAAATATATTTATTAACAGGTGGTGACTGTGACGTTACACCAATGACAACAGATAGTGAACCGCTAAAAGAAGAAAGTGATTATCCTTACAAATTTTTACAGGATACACAATTAAAAAATCAAGATGCTATGAGAATTTTGAATATTTTAAAAAATAGGAGCAACATACTGACTGCGATGACCAGTATTGGATCACTAGTTCAGAGATCATTGAAGTCGAATGAATCTAATGTATGGAAAACTGATACAAACATATTTCATAATAAAGAAATAGACAGAAAGTTTGATAGAGTAGAAAATAAAAATATGACGTTAAATAGACAGAAAACTCAAATTGATACCACAGAGGAAAGCATAATCTCCAATATTTTACAAATGAATAAAATCGGGGCATTTAATCGAACAGAACGTCGCGTGCAGCTTAGACCGCGTCTGAACGACGATATTATTAATTTGGTTCATGTCAATAATACCGGTAAATTGTACAAGTTAAAATATAATGATCAATGGAAACGTAAGGTGAGGCAGCTTGATACCTATGCGGAGTCATTACTATATGTTAATAGAATTTATAATGCAGCTTACGGTTTTGAGAGAAGGAAAGTACCAGCTCACATGCCACACTTATTAGATAAACGGATTGTACGTGAAATGCAAAAAAAGTTCCACAGTGAATTTAAAAAGACATCGAGTCACAAGTTAAGGAGTTCCGAAGACATGCAATATGCATTTTCTTACTTCTACTTCTTGTCTAGTGAGAGACGGAACGTCTCCGTTGCAGAGATATTTGATATGTTTGACACGGATAAGTCAGGGTAAGTGACTTTGTTCCTTCTAATCAACAATGTATGATTTTTATATTTGGTCAATATTTACAGGACTTGGTCAGACAGAGAAATTCGAACGTTACTGTCCCGATTGTATATACTGCCATTAGACTATAGCTTAGTCTTAGAATTTGAAAATATCATAACGAATTGTTCTCGTAATGTTATCATTACTGAAACTCCGGAGCCACCGATAGGTGAAAGATATCTCGATTCAACTCTTGTGAGTACTACTTCTACTATGCAAAAGATGTTGAAACTAATCTATAAATTAGTTTTCTGCATTCTATTATTTTCTTCGACTTCATAATATATGTCTTGTATTTCTTGTACTTTTAGCCAATTGTTTCCAGAGAACTCATACTGAAATGCGAAAGTATAGCTAAAAAAATTCAATCAAGATTCGGGAAATGCAGACGATATCAATATGAAATAATTAAAGCTGGAAAAAATGAAATTTTTGAGATGCTAATCAGTAATATATCATTGACGGTGCAGCTTTTAGATGAAATACGAAGGGAACCGAAGTAAGCCTTATTTTACTGTATAAACAATATTTTATACGATAATTTGGTCACGTTGATTTAAAAAAATATATGTCCGTTCTTAGAAAATTCATCTGCTTGAACGATGACATGGATCCCCATCGGCCCTCTGAAAATGAAATTGTTCGAGCATTGTTAAGTGATTTTTATCGCTCATTGTACCCATTAAGAAGCAGTTTCGAACTACCGGCTCAATATCGAAATCGTTTTTCACATCGACAGGAACTCTTTGAATGGAGAACAAACCGCGCGAAAGCTAGGAATTTATTATTGGTGCTTATTGTAATATTACTTCTGCTTACTTTATACCATCTCTTTTATCACCAGGTGCGTAGGTTTTTAAGAATTCGATCGCTGCCTGCTTTTCTCGTTTAAGTGCACGGAATTCCTAAGCTGGATCTTTCTTAACTCTCAAAATGATCGTCATTTTTTATTATTTAGAAAACAAGGAAAGGGTTCTATTCTCAACCCTTTGCCTTGATTATTAAATAAACTTTTATTCATCTCTTATATTGTATGCGATATGAATCATTGTCACTATTTATATGCTAACGTCAATTTGTATTGTCATGTCTAGTGAATAATTTCAGAACCATTGGGAAGATGGTCCTAAAATGTAATCACTTGTAAAGTTTTTGGACATATTTCGTTACAATCATCGTCAAAAAGATATATTGGAACATTATCAAACAATGAAACAATTTCAACTACTATTTTATTCGTTGCTGTGATAAATAAGATATTGCCCTTTTTTTCTTTTTTTTTAATTTTCCTTATGTAGCGGTATTAATGTTAAAGTATATTATTTCTATTTTGTTTATGCTTGTTTGAACACATTATTGTACCCCTAATAAAAATGATCTGCTTTTATTTTATTCACTGTTTTTTCGATTTCAATTGTTTTCTCCGGTTATCGATTATAGACGCAGTGACTTATGTTTAATTGTATTTCGCTCCTCCAATTTTTATCTTTAATATCCTTAGACTTACTGTAAAATGTGTTTTAAATAACTAGGCATATAAATAGTGCTACATGTACAGACATTTTTATGTACCGTACACGATTCTGTGGTAAAATTTATATGGAGCTAAAGATTTTATTGTATGTTACTGTTGAAAATATATTTATTAACTCAAGATCTTGCAACAGAAACGTATCAAAAACCACTTTCGGTTTAAATGGAATCGTGACTTCGGGCAATAATTTGGTAAAAAACAAAGAAAAGTCAATCTAATAATCAAGGTATACTAAAAAGGGAAAAATTAATGCGTGTACGGTAATCCGTTTTATTAATCACAATCTCGATCAAGGACAACCATCTTAATGTAATGTAATTAACAATTTACTCGTTCTCTTTTATTCTATTTGAATGTCCACGAATCTAAACATGCAACGTTTCTATAGAATATATGAACTGGTAGTATAAACGAAGTCGGACTCTGTTGACCTAGGCTTCTAAAGTTGAGATTCGGATGTCCATGGTCTGTCCAACGAAGGACACTGAAAATGTCGCAGGTTTCTAGGACCGACCATGCCTTCTTGAAGAATCGCACATTCTATCATCCATGCCTCAACTTTCGCTATTTGTTCCGGCGATAGCTGGGGTCCTATTCCTGGAATGAAATGTCAATTTAAAAATGTGCACTGTTAAGAAGAAACAACATTGAAATTTATATATAATTTTACCACGATCTTATGTACCAAAAGTGTATGAATTTGATGAATGCTTTTAACAGCGTGCGATACTTTTCAAAACCTTTACCAGGAATATATGGATAGTGTTTCGGTAGTCCGACTTCTTCCAACTTCATCCTCTTCTTCTCTACGGCTGACTCTTCGACATGTCGAGTTTTGCGTGAATCTCCATCCGTTTCGCAAAATTTCCCCAAATTTCCCACCGCGGTATTGTTGCTGGTCTCTGTTCCTTCGGATTCGGTCGGTTGTCTTTCTTCTTGTTGCGAGGACGTTTGCCCAAGACTTTTCTCGTCAGTGCCGAAGCCATTGCTGGTTTCTTTCATTGAATTACTAGTTAAGGATGCGTCGTCAAATTTGTCGACAGGGCTTCCAGAGCTTTTCTCGAATACCTCCGACTTCATCTGTTGATCATCTCCTGAAACGAAACGGAAAAATTTCTTGAGCTACACCCTGCAAATTAATTTTTGCAAAATTTATCCCATTCTACCTTGCATCCCGTTCACTGTGTCGTTTTTCACCACCATTCGGATTTCCATGTTAGGCTCTGTTTCGGTTTCTCGACCTGCAGAAGGTACACGAGGGTCGTCAAAGAAATCTCGTGTCTTTTGCGAAGACGCACTGCGATCCGATTCTCGCTGGATCAGAATTTCCTCGTCTTCATCGAGAGATTCCCTCGGGACTCCATCGCATCGAAGATTCGCCAAATATCTGCAATTTGAGCAGAAATTGGCACGTATTATCGGATTACAGAATTTTTAAAAACGAAGACAGGGAAATGTAGCTCGTGGTATCGATATTATATGAGCGCACTGATAAAAATCGATGGAAATTTATACTCATTTCTGTCCCAGGAAGATTTAGAAACAACCAATGATTCGGTATGCAAATTTACATGGGTAGTTTTATCAGTGCACTTTGATGTCGCCGTGGATTAATTTACCCATAAAGTTCCATGAAGAGCGAAAGCGGAATCATGGCGGAACCGCCATCAGGTTCATGAGTGAATAACTCGCACAACATAATCATCGTCTCGAAAAGGCTGGAGCTCAGAAGTCCCACAGCTACTGCTAAAAACTTTTTCACTTGGCATTTACGCCGAAACCTTCCGATCGTCATTATCAGGCACAGTTCCTTACGGTCCAAACAGAGGCAGTCCCACCGATGCAGAACCGAATCCACCGAAAGTACCTTGTTATAATCTGAGCACCATGTATTTCCATATAACAACAAATTAAATATTCAGATTAAACAATTCACAAAGCTCGCAAAAATTGATCTTACGGACAAACGCCGTTAAATAAGTATATACCAATTTAATAACGTTTCGTTAATAAATTTTGCAAACATAAATTTATCACATAAACGTATTAACGTTAAAAAAAAATGTCAAAGAGTTACAAGACGACGTTATAAGGTGGTAAAATGATTTAGAAATTTATAATAAATATGCCCTCCTTCTTAAGACATAACATTTATGTTTTCTCTAAATCATTTGTACGAAAAATGTAAGAATTCTATGAACGTTTTAACAGGGTATGTAAGAGGAATTGGGACAATAAATTACCTCCAAACTGACGAAGAAGGACCTTCAGAAATCCAAGAGTCAACCCTGAAGGAGTACAAGGAGGCGGATATTCCAATCTCGACTTCGCCGGAGGTTCTTCTCCTTCCGCTAAGGCTCTAAAATACGCACTGGACCATTTTAAGAGATCGTAGGGCTGAGTACGAATGGCAGCCTTGCAAAATTGCTTGAGTATCAGTGGCAACTTTGGCGGGACGTTAATTTGTTGATTACAATACAGAGGCTCGACCAATGACATAGCGTTGCCCGTTAGAAATGTATTTCAACGATTCGTGGATTCGGGCAAGACGGCCTCAATTAGAAGATCTTAAGTCTATAAATAGAGGTTGAAAAGAAACGTTTGAACGTAGAGAGCAATCGGCGGTAGAAGCAGAGTGCAACAATGCAGGTACCTAGCCGAGACTTGTTGTCATCGTAGGTAACACCGGGTTACCTAGGAAACCATATCGACGAGACGTCATTATAGATGGGGTCAAATGTCACCGAATTAAAATTATGACCATCCGTCTGCCACGACCAGTGCATTCGGTATTTCCTTAATTTTAATCTGAAATTAAAACTCTATATAATAAAATTCTAACTTCTCCCACATCTTAACACTAGTTACGAATTAAGATAACCATAAATAATCGTGTACCTGGGGAGTATTCCGAAGATTTTACACAAGGATATCTATAGAGATAAATTTTTTAACGAAATAATATTTTACCACATACAATTTGATAGTAGTGATAAAAATGAATGCGTACCCTTTGAGAATATTTTGGAAGTCACAGTCGAAAGGGATTCGTGAAGATTGTAATTGATCGAGGGAGTAATTAACTAAACGCGTTTAATTGCCAAATCCAAACTAATGGCTTTAAGCGGAACATTTAAAAATTAATTTTATCGGTACTCGTTTTCAGTTCCCAAATTGCTCTAGATTTGAATTAAGTTTCAAAATGGCGGAAGCAGGAAGCACGATACCACGTGACCCTAGAAGTACCAACATCAACCGCTGCAGTTCGCATTTTTCAACTGTAATCTGTCATGAGCATTCTCCCGACTCATCTCTGTTTGAATGTAGAACTTAATCGCTAGGTCTTGCGCTCGCCGATTTCCTTATTGTTACATCTAGAAACCGAAGTTGGTCGTTACTGCAACATTTCTTCAAAAGGGTCGTACCCGTTGAAGAAAGTCCCTCGCAGCCATCGTTAAAGGATAATCTAGGACAATGAATTTTGGAGGGATTTCGCCTCAAGATGGCGGCGAGTGATGTTTTGCTTGGTTGTATATCAGCTTGCCGGTACGAATCGTGAACGATTTTGAGCGTCGGGTGTCAGCTCGGGAGAATACATGGTGCATGGTCGCACGAGGGGACGCACGTTGGGCGCAAAAATAAGAGAATAATCCTTTCGGCAGAAATTCACAAGGCCGCGAGGAACGCCCGAGATGTCGAAGGGCGACGAGAATGTCGACACCGGGGACACGGGAGACAATTCGAATGGGTCTTCGGCGGAGACCACGTCGAGTCGAGGAGGAGACTTCGAGACGAAGCTCGAGACGGACCGCAGCAAAAGGTTCGACTATTTGCTCAAACAAACGGAAATCTTCTCCCATTTCATGACTAACAACCAAAAGGACAAAGCTGGTAGTCCGTTGAAAATCAAGGCTGGCAGGCCCAGGAAGCAACCTGCCGAGGCCCCAGTTAAGGCAGACACTGTTGATCACAGGCATCGTAAGACCGAGCAGGAAGAAGATGAAGAATTGCTTGCAGAAAGCAATGCCAGCGTTGCTCCGACAACTCGATTCGAATCCTCCCCTCATTACATAAAGTCCGGTGAACTCCGGGATTACCAAATCCGAGGCTTGAATTGGATGATATCGTTGTATGAGAATGGAATCAACGGTATCTTGGCCGACGAGATGGGTCTCGGCAAAACGTTGCAGACGATATCGCTTTTAGGTTATATGAAGCACTTTCGAAGCATTCCTGGGCCGCATATCGTTATCGTGCCAAAGTCTACACTTGCTAATTGGATGAATGAGTTTAAAAAGTGGTGTCCCAGTTTGCGAGCGGTGTGTCTCATCGGGGATGCCGAGACTAGGAATACCTTCATTCGAGATGTCATGATGCCGGGAGAGTGGGATGTCTGCGTCACTTCCTATGAAATGGTCATTAAAGAGAAATCCGTATTTAAGAAGTTCAACTGGCGTTACATGGTAATCGACGAAGCCCACAGGATAAAAAATGAGAAATCGAAGCTCTCGGAAATTCTAAGGGAGTTCAAAACAGCAAATAGGTTGCTGTTGACCGGTACTCCGTTGCAGAATAACCTCCACGAGTTGTGGTCTCTGTTGAATTTCCTCCTCCCTGATGTGTTTAACAGTTCGGATGATTTCGATTCATGGTTTAATACAAACAGTTTTTTAGGTGACAATTCTCTTGTGGAGAGATTGCATGCCGTTCTTAGACCATTCCTCCTCAGACGTTTAAAGTCCGAAGTAGAGAAAGGTCTCAAGCCGAAGAAGGAAATTAAGGTTTACATAGGTCTGAGTAAAATGCAAAGAGAGTGGTACACGAAAGTGTTAATGAAGGACATCGATATAGTGAACGGGGCTGGAAAAATTGAAAAAATGAGGCTCCAAAACATTTTGATGCAGCTGCGCAAATGTTGCAACCATCCGTACCTGTTCGATGGCGCCGAGCCTGGTCCTCCGTACACAACCGATGAACATTTAGTGTACAATTGCGGTAAAATGGTGATTCTGGACAAATTATTGCCGAAACTTCAACAGCAGGAGTCGCGAGTACTGATTTTCAGTCAGATGACTAGAATGTTGGACATTTTAGAAGATTATTGCCATTGGAGGGCCTTCCAGTATTGTCGATTGGATGGCAACACAGCTCATGAGGATCGTCAACGTCAAATCAACGAATACAATGCTCCGGGCAGTGAAAAATTCATTTTCATGCTTTCGACTCGTGCAGGCGGTCTTGGAATTAATCTCGCAACTGCAGATGTAGTTATAATCTACGATTCCGATTGGAATCCACAAATGGACTTGCAAGCCATGGATCGAGCCCATCGAATCGGTCAACAAAAACAAGTTCGTGTGTTCAGGTTCATCACAGAGAACACCGTAGAAGAGAAAATCGTCGAACGAGCAGAAGTAAAGCTTCGTTTGGATAAATTGGTAATTCAGCAAGGAAGATTAGTGGATGCAAAACAGACAGCCCTGAACAAAGACGAGATGTTGAACATGATCAGGCACGGAGCGAACGAGGTGTTCGCCTCTAAAGATAGCGCCATAACAGATGAAGACATTGACACTATCTTGCAAAAAGGAGAGGCAAAAACAGAGGAGATGAAGCAGAAACTGGAGAGTTTAGGAGAGTCCTCGTTAAGGAATTTTACAGTGGATGCTCCGACAGATTCGGTGTATCAGTTCGAAGGGGAAGATTATAGAGAAAAGCAGAAGATCTTAGGACTGGGGAATTGGATAGAGCCACCAAAGCGAGAGAGGAAAGCCAACTATGCTGTCGATGCATACTTCAGAGAAGCATTGAGGGTTTCGGAGCCCAAGGCACCGAAGGCACCACGACCACCGAAGCAACCCATTGTTCAAGATTTCCAATTCTTCCCTCCGCGGTTATTCGAGCTACTCGATCAGGAAATCTATTATTTCAGGCAGACAGTTGGTTACAAGGTTCCGAAGAATCCAGAGCTGGGATCGGATGCAGCAAGGATTCAAAAGGAGGAACAGAGGAAGATAGACGATGCTCAGCCATTGACCGACGAGGAGATCGCGGAGAAGGAAAAGCTGCTTACTCAGGGCTTTACTAATTGGACGAAACGGGATTTCAATCAGTTCATAAAAGCCAATGAGAAATATGGCCGCGACGATATAGAAAACATTGCGAAGGACGTGGAAGGTAAGACACCCGAAGAGGTGATGGAGTATTCGGCAGTGTTCTGGGAACGTTGTCATGAACTCCAGGATATTGATAGAGTAATGGCTCAGATTGAACGTGGAGAAGCTAAAATCCAGAGGCGAGCTGGAATCAAGAAAGCTCTCGATGCAAAGATGGCCAGATATAGGGCACCGTTTCATCAACTTAGGATAGCTTACGGTACGAATAAAGGAAAGAACTACACCGAAGAAGAAGATAGGTTTTTGGTGTGCATGCTGCACAAACTGGGCTTCGACAAAGAGAATGTGTACGAAGAATTAAGAGCAACGGTACGCTCTGCTCCACAGTTTCGGTTCGATTGGTTTGTCAAGTCACGAACTGCTCTGGAATTGCAGAGGAGGTGTAATACATTGATCACTCTGATAGAACGAGAAAATCAAGAGCTGGAAGAAAGGGAGAGACAAGAGAGACGAAAGAAAGGTGGTTCGATCGGAGTGAAGCCAGCATCAAAGAGAAAGCAAGAGAACCTACCTGCGCCACAAGACAAACCGAGGAAAAAGAAGAAGTAAACATCTAGAGATCGATTCCTTTCCTATTATGTATTCTTAATATCATAGGTCGTCTATTCCATCGACTATCTTTATTTCTCTCCGACATTAATTTAATAACGCCGATAAATCCTTGTAATATTACCGATCGTTCCATCGCCACGAGATCATGAATAAATGTGAATGCATAATAGTTTGATGATACGAGTCCCTTGCTCTCTTTATTTATCGAGCCTACATGACAAGTTACCTAAGATGTTATCCAATAGTTTGTAATATTGCATGGTGAAAAATAGGGTCTAACCGAGAAGTTAATATTTAAAAAAATAAGGTCTATGTCACTCTATTTCCAAAAAATTGAAGAAAAGGCAAAGGACGGTTTTCATCGATTTATTTAACGCTACATTCATCGAAACTCGGAAGCGTTGGTTCCGACTGAGGAGAAATAAAAATATAACGAGACGCTGTTCTTAAGGTCACATCTCTTAAGATACTAGTGGTAATTTACGATTAATTACCAACAACTACGCGACAATGGAAAAACTGAACTCGTAAAAATCCTCGCTGTTCCTGTACAGCTTTACCTTTCAGTGCTGCAAACGTTCTTAACGAGCTTCCGACATTACGAGTGCTCTATAAATAAAAATACATATATGTAAAAAAAAGCTCAATATAAATAATCAGAGGCTGCGTGCCAAGTAAAATTGACGTAGCCAGTCAGAGAAGGATAAATAAGCCTGTATCACTCAGAAGTATCAGTTTCCGAGGACTTCACATTGCTACTTAGATTAGAAGAATCCTTACATACAATTCTTCAAATGTCACACACGCTTTAAAAGGTTTAAGCAAATAATTTCACCTTTACAAGGCAGTGCTGATTAATAATCACCAAATAAACTAACATCTACTGTCGACTACTTGGACGTAAGATAGATATCGAAGAAACTATGCATAGTGTTAATAAATGCAATCGAGCTTTTGAAGATATTAACGTCATGACGTAATCGCAGAATGTGAAGACAAGGTAACAAATCAACGATGGATTATCAACAGCCAGTGTTTGCTACGTAAAAAAACACCCTTTGCACTGTGATTTTCAACAATTGTCGATCTTAATGTGGCACTAAACATAGTTCCATCGGAACCATGTAATACAAATGAGGACAATTTTTTTTCCACGTGTTGTCCTTTGTAAATTAGAGGTTAGTTACAATGCACAAAATGATACGCCAATGAGAGGCTTCTCGAGTGGCTGCAAAATATGAACTCTAAGCGATATTCAAGAGGCAGCGTTGCTTTTTACAAGCTTTTTACAATACCCTCGCCGAAGTTTAACACGCACGGAACTTAGCCAACAGAGGTTTGCAGAGTTTTAAACAGTTCTTCCTTATTATACAATTTGCATTCAGTTCTTATTCTACGCATCGAGGTGGTGCATCCTAATCTGTACACTTTATTGGAAGTTATCGTGAATAAACGAACGAAATTGCAATTACTATCTCATGCTCTGCTCGTGAACACAGTTTAACGTTCTATCAGTTTATAATAAATTGCCGTGAGTATAATTGCGTAGAAAAGGAAGAGTGACAGTTTAACATGATTATAAGTTAAGTCAGTGAAGAAAAATGCAGTAACGGTACATATGAATATCAAAGTGAGGAACGCCACGTGAACAAACGTTTAACAATAAGTGATCTAAATCTAAATAAGATTAATTCACCGGATAATGTACTTGTTAAAGCTTACAAGGTAGCGGAACAAATATTTTATACAACGATCGCTTGAACGTATTTGGATTAATAATTTCGATAATTTGAAATATCACGGAACACTCCGAACTTTAGATACATACTTGACGGTTCTTTTATTATTAGCCAAATTAGTACTTTTCCCATAAAGATGTGTTATGATTGAATATCTGTCCGATGTGCACTCGTCAAGTTTGTGAAATTAAAAGAACGACTGAACAGTATGGGGCGAAATGATAATACGATTTGTTTCTTTGTAATAATTTAAATGAAAATTACATGTCTAGCAATCGACAAGACTTTAAATGTACGAGTATGTAATAACTACCGCTAGGATAACAATGTTGACTAACGACTATGACTTATGGTATCTGTGACTTAATTAAATACAATAAATCACCACATGAATTACACGCAGTAACTAACAGCGTGGAATTTAATAATCTTCGCTGCAAACTGTAGTATTCGGTGTTTCTGTTTTTCTCAATGAAATGGAATAAACATGATTTTACACAGAATTGTATATATTCTATTTTCCATTTAAAAAAAAAAAAAGAAAAGACAAAGAAATATTGCACGTTTGTCGATTCAACGACATTGTCAATATTTGTATAAACATAATCAATGACACGGAGAGAGAGTGCATTAAAAATGAACAAATGACTTAAAAAAAAAAAATTGAATTCTGCAACCCTTCTTTATAATTTTTTAACACGTGATGCATGCTTTTATCAATAGTACATATCATAAGTAAAACAAACGTGAAAAACATATCACACATCGAGGAACTTGTACACTTAAAAAAAAAAAAGATTAATCAGCAGATCATTCACTGTCAAAACGTATCTTTACCAGAATTTGTTACAAACGATCGAATATATCTCCAGTTTACTGCGAATATAGTTCAGTGGAATATCTGCATAATATTCACACTCCTTATTTTTATACAGTTAATAATTTGTTAACTATGGCAAGGGCCGGCCCACTGGCTCACGTAATAAAACTATCGATATATCACTGTGAACTACATAAAATCTCAGAAAATGAGATTTCGCAAGACATACATTATAAAGACTAATGTGTTCCATTGCAGCATGTTTAATAATCGCTAAGTGGTACAAATAAAATATATTAAATGCTTATCGTAAACATGTAAAGATCGTATATCGTAAAAAGTCCCTCTTAAGACATCGTTCATCAACAAATAACAATTTGTGATAAATCTATCAAAATAAATCTACTCACTCAGAATGGCATTTGAAATACATATCAAAAAGCACTGTACCAAATTACATGTTTATGATTAACGTTTAATATTTTCCCACCCGATAACTTCAAATTTCTTATGGAAGGGTAAAATATGGGTTGGTAAAATATCTTCGAAACGTATTTATGGAGATGATAACGAAAGCTTGATAATGCATAATTGACATTTAGATCTAACTAAAAACATTCACCTAGGAATTGAAATTCAACTGTCACAGCAAAATTATAGACACAGCATGAAAGTATCGACAAAGGTATTGACCTCGTTAATTCATTTTATCCATTGTCAGTAATGCGACAAGTTAAGTCTGTTCTAATAAGTTTTAAAAGTCTTTTTAAAAAATGCAGGGAAACAATTCTTGTCAGATACAAAAGTATTCTCTTCTTATTTCCCTCGTACTTGTTTCTCAGAATGTTACTTTCGTTACTTGACTTTAAGATTCTCCATTTCGAAATTCATTTCCTACCGTGATGCATGGCATACCTTAATCTAATGAAATATTTGTGAGAAAAAAAAAGGGATAAAAAAGAAGAAAGTGCTTCACCGGGATGTCGATAGTGAAAAAAAAAATAAAAAAAAATAAATTCATCTATATGTTTCAGTCAATGTATCAGATAAAGTTGTAGTTTTCTGTATCAGCGTAGTATGGTGACGTTAGTTTATAACTTTATCGTGACTCTTAGTTTAACCGTATCCTATTCAAATGAGTGTCAATTGGCTACCGTCTATTACGTTTTACACGATATAGTGATCGTAAATTTATCCTTACTTTAAAGTCTGTAATAATTAATAGCGATAACGGTAGTAATACTGGTAAATCATATGGCGTGGTAAGCAAATTTCGTTCCGCCTAAATATTACGATACGTAATTTGTTGCCTAACTAATGTGTACATACATACACTATACTTTGTTACTCAATAACTATGTACCGGTAATTTCGTACCCAAAAAGCACTGTACGCACAAAAAATTAGCAATCTGCGATTTCCTCGACATCGAGGCTTAGAACTGGCTGTAAAATTATTAAATCCTCGATTTCTTCCACGTGTCACGGATTTAATCGGTTATCGTTATTCAAAATTGATCCAAGATACTTTCCATTAAAAGATCTACCAAGAAAAGCGAGAAAAATAGCGACTGTTTGTATATAAACCATCAGTGTTTGCACGTTTCTTTAACAGCTCGTAATGCCAATGTTTCGTAAGATTACACATAAAGTAAAAAAATCTTTTTATCGTAGATCAAATTAATCCATAAATGGAAGTACGACAATTAGAGTAATTAATCCTCGAATTAATCTAATAATCACTGCATAATACATGATTCACCCGATTCACACGATTAAAATTAAAATTCACTTTTTTACCCGCCACGCACTTGGTGCGTGTTGCGTTTTTAAATTCAAGTCTTATAGGCGATCGAGATAATTTCTATTTTCGTACTGAAAAAACCAGCGGTAATGAAATTCTACGACTTACGCGAAAACATGAGCCTGTATATTTTCAGTTCTCACAGGCTGCAGTTAACGTTTTCGGTGAAATTCGCACTTTGACCAAAGGGAAAAAAAAAAAAAAATAGGAAGGACAGTGCCACAACGTCGAGTGAACGCGATCATTCATATGTTCTTAAATTAAATTAGGAAGTGCCATAAGCAATGGCAAAGAAGCCAACTGAACCGACTACGGTGAATGAAACCGACACTTTTAAGTCTGCTATAAACGAGTAGAATCCGACGAGTTTACAATAGCCAGCTTACTTACATGCACTTGTACACCTTATAGTTATATAAGAAAAATGTGCAGCTCTAAATTCCGAATCAATCGTAGCTAGCTAGATAAAAAAAAAAATGCTTATCGTCGACGGAGCGATGCTGCCAATAATAGTCGGTAATCCGCGACATCACCTCAGACTATATTATTCTTAATAATTGTCATGAAAGTTGAAGGATTTTAAAATCCTAAGGATCCCACCTCTCCGCAGCTCCGAAGAGATCGCATACAGTGCATATTCGCAGCTGCGAGTCTTCTAGCGGTCCCACAAAATCACTGTCCTCATCACACGTCAGCTCTTCGATTGAAAATCATTCCCACTGACTCTGCGTATTGTACCCATTGCTTGCATATAAAACATATGCATTGTGGCCATTGGCATGCTCGATCGAAAGGATGTTACCCCATTTACTTACGCATCAAGTAATGGACACGGGACATGTGCAGACATTTCGAGTACCATCGAAAGGACCACCCTTCGCTACGAAGGTGTTGGTTCGATTTAAATTAACCTTTCTTTGTGGGTTTGTATCACAAAAAGTAACATTCTAAATCACTAGACAAAGGGTTTCCTGGAAGTGAGGCCTACGCTTAAAGCAACGAAGCGAGAGAGGCTGTTTAAATGCGTGCTCCGATGTCCACTACTTTCTGGAGTAAATTCAATCGAGAAGGAAGAAATCTAAGTTAACCTCTCTAACTTGAAATCAGATGCCTCCAAGGGGGTGGATCAGGGGGTGGAGGCGGAGGGACTGGTTACGGACGACAGTGTCCTCTCTTCCTCCCTCCCTCGTTTCCGTCCTCTTCTTCACCGCCCCTTCGAACTTCCGTGTATCGTTCGCCTTTTACACTCACGATCTTGTTGTCTAGATAGCGAACCAATTTCTTCGGTTCCGTTTTCGGCGCAACAGGTCGGTGTTCTCGAGAGTCGTCATCCCTGTCCACGTAACTATATCGAGCTATTATGCGTGACTTCAGCTCTTCGTCGTTGACTCTTGCTTTGTTACGACCACTGGGCTGTACGATCATTATAACGTATTAAATGTCAAGAAAGAGAATATAACAAAAGGTGACTCTAATAGACTTTAAAGCAGAATTGTAATTAATAAATGTAATAAAAAGAGAATATTTGGTTAAGCTTTCGCTATAGACAAAAGTTTGAGTGGATGAATTTTAATCATGGTATATTTACTGTAAGGAACGTGAGATTGCTGACGAGACTTTGCCCAGCTTCCTGCCTGTGAAGTGCGAGCTGAGCTGCTTCGGCGATATCTCCTCCGGCGACTGCCAGGCAATGTCGTGCTTCGGCTGGGCTTGCTCCAGGAAACATTTCTTGGAGAAGAGCTACCTGATGCCAGGATGATTCCTGCTGCTAGAGTAATACAAATTTATATACAGAGCCTACAAGTGCAATTAGAACGTTTACTCTCAATTTTTCATTAGTCAATGATAATTGGCTTTAATTTCAATATCGATTCTATGGTACTAATTAGATACCTCTGAAAAGTATTCTCCACTAGAATCACTTCCAGCATCACTCGTTTCTGAGAGATGGTGTACCCGTATCCTCTGGGCATCGGGTGGTAACAGCGCCGTTAAACTTATGTGACTCAATGGGTCATGGGGCTGACCGTTTTCACTTTCTTTACTCCCTTGACGTAGTTTGCTTTCTATGTCGAGCAACCACTTCGACACCGCATCCTTTTCAATAGTAGAGAATTCAGGAAGGCAGGCGGATACCATTTCGCATAATCCATCGACATCTAGTTCTTCCTCCATGGCACTCTCTTCGACCATGCTTACTACGTAGCTAAGAACGATGTCATCTATTAAGCTGTGGATATAATTTAATTATTACTTTAAAGTATTACAATAACTTTAATTGCGATACCAATTCGTTCCATACCTTAATTGTGCAGTTGGAACTTGTTTTCTCACAAAGCTAAACAGTGACTTTTTCACCAGTTCTTCCTTCTCGTCCATGGTACGATTCATCCTGAAAGGAGCAATAGTTGATTGTTACGAGAAAGTAAAAACTAGTTCAACCAATCTACTATATGGAAACACACGTTACAAAGCATCACTATACGTGTTAGTTCCATTCCTTTTATAATATTTAAATATATTTGAGCAAACACTATAAATTGGCTTCATGAATTAATAATGCCATTCCGAAACTTGAATTAGATGACATTTAACTTAGACCACTACTAAGTATTAACAAACAGCTATGTGACAAATCATCCTGCTTGACAACAAAACCGTCATAGTCTGTATTTTAAATTAAAATGCACATGAAACCCCTGAGCAAGAAAAGTGGCATCGAAACCAGTAGCGAAGGATCTCGATCCCATGGAAGGTGTCCACGAACCAACCCCACATGCTTCGCATCTCTCAGGAATACAAATCAAAGCTACGAGCAGTACCGTTTGGCCCACGGAGCGTTAAAAAATTCAAAGAGAATCATCATCCAGTCATTGATCCTCCAGTGAGGTTAAGAAAAACAAAACCAAAAATAGCACCGTTCGACACATTCGCGAGCCAGAATTCCCACAAAGCCTCGACTCGCGAGTAGCGTGCGATCGGTCGGTCGTATCGAAAATGGAATAGATCGAGCGATTTTGAGAGCGGCAAGATGCAGAAAACATCTGAAAACATTAAAAAGATCTCGAAAAATGACAGGTCCAAAGTAGCGGCGCCGGCCGCTTCAAAGCGAAGCGACCGCCGTGCAGGTTATCTCGTTCGCGGAAACGGTCGCCGATCGGCGCGGGCCTTAGTTCGTACAAACCTGGCGATATTAATCCAACAGGAACGACCGGTAAAGCACTGAGCACCGATAAAAATTTCGTATACAAACAACCTTTCACGATTTGACAGTTCAGCAGAGGGGTGCGGCGACCGATGCGCCATCTGCCGGGGAGTCCGAGCGCTTGCGGCGGCGGGGGCGTCCGGCGTCCCCCGGCATTCCCCTCGATCGCGAAGGATTAATCAATACGGCTTGCCATTGGCTGGCGGGGTGGGGGCTCGCCGGCTCGACCAATCACAGCCGCCCGTTACGATTGATGCAAGCGCGATGCAACCTAGTTTCCTGGGATCGCTATATGTATGGACAGGATGGTCCATCTGTCTGGCTTTCCGGCCCCAATTACTTTAATATCTTTATCGATCGATGGAGGATGTTTCCGGCTGCGCCTCCCGAATAAATGATACCTGGGTGAATGAGTTTCGATCAATCCTCGTGTCCGAAGGCTATATTATTCGATCGCGATCTTTAGACAGTGAAAATTAATTTTGCAATTCGATGCAACGATTAATTGGAATTCACCGATCGAGGAAGTCGGTAGAGCTTCGCGCTAAATTCATGCACATACGTGTCGATCGATAGAGGGTGTTTCCGGTAAGTGCTTCCTACATTAATTCATACGTGAATGAGGTTCGAGTAATTAATGCATTTGATTTGGACCTGATTTTTATGACTTAAGAACAGGTTGTACGAGGTGTACTTGACTATATAATGGCGAAATATTACAGGAAAATTGTCGATGACCACTGCGTTGATTTTATGAGAAAATATCGGACTATCATGGACGACGATTTTTAAATGACTCGTAAACGGTAAGAGTACGTATCCGCGGGTATTTTTTCCACTCACGGGTAATCGTCGATTTTTAGTCCCTTATTTTCACCGAGGTGGATCTTAACTCGGTCCAGTTGTTTAACGCGTAAATCCAGCGTTGATCCAGTTATAGTAGCCCGAAGTGGGACATCGGCCACGTTAGTCCGCGGGCGTCCCTTGACACGGTAATCGAAGCTGCGTCGTAATAGCTATTTATTTATAAGACATCCTGTTTCACATAATATAATGTACATATACATACTTTCCAGATTTACGGAACTCCGCCACGAGAGCACATACCAGAATCTCTAGAAATACGTATTCCGTAGACACACGGTTCCTGTGCAGCGAGGAGGCCCTTTGCTACTCGGTCGCGCTAATCCGAGGGGCCTCTGGGAGCACGAAAGAGTCTCGAAGTGTGAAATTAAGTTACTCCTTATACTAGAGGTTCCAAGGGTACCTAGTGTTTAAATTTTTATAGAATATAAAACCTGGCAACGTACCGGCTCTCTCTCTCTCTCTCATTCTCCCTTTTTGAGGGCGCTTCCGGGGTTTCGAAAACGCTCCGCGTTCCCCACGAATTCGTATCGTGGCCACTATCAGTAATTACGAGTGTAATGACTAACTTTATAAATGCATCGATCTTTTACCAATACGATAATCAAAATAAAGGCGACACGTTCCGCGCATATCCTGCACACTTACAATAAACGGATCGCACGAGACGTCGATATTAACTCCAATATTTTCCGACACATTTTTGTATCTTTGTATCGTTTCGGCCACCAGGTCCAACAAATTCGATTTGCGAAGTTATGAATTCATGTTATTATAATTTATTTTAATTCCCGATCAAGTCATCCAATTTTTATAAGTTATACTTGTTTGGAGTAAAGAGACGCAGCGAAAAGTCGAGACTCATGAATTTGTCTAAAACTCTTCCGCGTCTTTTTTTAAAAAAAAAAAAAAGAGACCAAACGTAAATTCAGGATAACTTCGTAAAAGTAAATGGACTTACCGGTTTAAACGATATCAAGATACGGGGATATTATCAGGTTGTCCAGAAAATTATCGTTGTTTTTGCTGTTAATGATTAACGCTTCCTGACAACAAAGCGTGAAATCTTGAACAACAAAACCCGCGATACATTTCTTTCTCGACGTTTCCTCGGAAATGTTTCGGTCGGTGAACATCGACGATATACTCTTTCATTATTTGGAAATCGGCAGAGGGGTCCTGCTTTAGTTTAAATTTCACAAGCTGAGAGTATCGAGAGAGTTAAATACAATTAACCGTTTTTTTCCGTTTAATTCGTTTAAA
Source organism: Orussus abietinus (assembly GCF_000612105.2). NCBI lineage: Eukaryota > Metazoa > Arthropoda > Insecta > Hymenoptera > Orussidae > Orussus > Orussus abietinus. Next base: position 20,920 of record NW_019394321.1, read on the forward strand.
TGCCTCCGTAAACGCCTCTCCTTAAGACGGTAAAAATATCTCCTAGCGACAAGCTGTACCACTTTTTTTTTTTCTTTACACAATTACAACGAGAGTCGACTTAGACGGGAGTTGCTTGTACTCGGTTTAAAAAACGCGGTTCGCAACGTAACGCGAGTCGTCACTAGCGGAGGACGCGTGTTTAAGGGGATGTGAAAGTGGCATCCGAGGAGTAAATCGTTCATGAAACTTTTCTCCAAACCGAGTGCACCGAATAGTTTTAAATTTTACATCATGAACATGGAGGGTAGAAGGAAGGTCCCGACATTTAATTTTTTTTTTATAAAAAATTTAAAAGGTCTAAACAAATTGAAAGAAAATTGACATTTCATGGGTCATGGTCAAGACCTTTCTTGTAGCCTCCACTTTGATGCCGTAAAATTTCATACGATTCGGTACACCCGGTTCGGGGAAAAGTTTCATAAACGAGGCCACTTTCGCATCGCCTTAAAACTTGAAAACTGTCATACGAGAGTCGGTTCGACATTCTGAGAAAATACTTCATCTATTCGTTGATTGTACCGTGGTAATGTCTCGCAGTATATCATCCCAGGAAACGAAGTTTAAGGCATGCGTGCTCGAAAGTAAAACGTGTAACGGCGAACGTATCGTAGAATAAAACCGAGAAATCAACGAGAAAGGAAAACGTACCGCGGTCCTGCACAATCTAACGCTAAATTTGAACTGTTCCGGCTTAATTATATACAATCACGAAGGTCAAGATCACGATAGGACGACTTTTAATAGAAGAATCCAGTATATAACATTACGCTACCTTCCATCGATGGAAGTTATCTCGCCCCTTGGCATCATCATTGTCACACACACTCTACTAGGTCTCTCTAACAAACGTATCATCGCTATCATATTAAAACTAACTGTCACGAGTTCCTTAATAACTTTAACACCCGACCTGTGCAGCGGTCTCCCCCTGAGAAAAAAATTTCATCGAGCCAGAGAAATATTTTCTTCATTCAAGGAATAATTATTTCACTGAAATTGAATAAATTGAACGCAACATTTCGTCGGAATTGCGACAATTTTTTTCTTGAGTTTATTCCAGTCAAATAATTATTCCTTGAATTAATATAATTATTTCTTTGGTTCAATGGATCTTTCTTCCTCAGGGCACCTCTAACTTGGCCAACTAATTTCGGTACGCGTCGCTCACGTTTTTATTCTAATTTATTTCCGATTACACCCTTCCTCGATAAATCAGGATAAGATAAAATTGAAGGATCCGCGGATGAATTTTTCAAAATAAATTACCACGACCCGAGTGATCACCCTCCAGGACCAAGTCAGAGGTAGGACTTCCGCCCAGTGCAGGCACAACCGATGTTGCTTTGACTTAGCAAGAGAAAGGAAAGGAAAAAAAAAATAAGGAAATATAAAACTTACGACCGACTCGTCGATTCCTTACCGAACAATGACTGGGGTCTTACGATAGAAGACCATACTCTTCCTATTACAAGGGTTCGCCGTCCTCTTTGGAGGACTGCTCGTCCTTCTTGTCGTCGTTTTGCACGACCTCGAGCTTCTCGTCGTCCCTTTCGTCGTCCTTTTCGTCGAGCTCGTCGACGACCTGGTCGGAGACCTCCTTGACGGAGTCGTCCTTGTCGCCTTTGCTCTGCTCAGCCTCGACCTCTTCCAAAATGTCCTGTCCCTGTTCCAAGAAATCGGTGGGCACGAATTCCATCTGGTCCTCGCCGTCCTGGAGATCGGGAGGTCCGGGCATCTCGCAGAAGTTTATATCCCCATCCGCGTTGGTAGTCTCGTCGCCCCCCGGGTCGTCGTCTTCGTGCAGGCTCATCAGGTTGTCGAAGTTGGAAGGGTTAGAGCTGTCCTCGTTGTTCTCGGGGAAGATCTCCGTGGGGCTCAGGGGGATGTCCAGAGGCTCCAGCTTGACCACCGGGCTGGGGGACGTCGGCGTGCGAGGTCGCTGCAGTCGGATCTTCGTGAAGGGCCTCGATTCCGCGGGCTCGGTCGGATGCCGTTTCTGGGCTCGCTTAGGACTAGAAGGCACCGGGGCAGCGGATGCCGAGGGTCTTACTTCTTTGGTTTCGGTCAAGACTCGGGGGACCACTGGCTGGGACGTTTGCGGCTTCGCCTGAGGAATGAGCATCGGTGGCTTTGGGTTCTGGAAAGAAAACGTTTTTACCCCATCGCACGAAAGACAAAAGATCGTGGGATCGACTCCAGACTTTGTTTAAATATCTTGCAGTCGATTAACTAATTAATTGATCGAGTAAAAGTCCCACCTGGGAAGAAGGGCTAGGCCCGGCCAGTCCTTTGACTTGTAACGCCTCGGCGGCGTTCAGAAGCTGGGGCAACTTATCGTGCGCCACGTTGACTTCTCCCCGGTACATGAATTTGACTAACGCCTCGACTTCCCAGAATTTCAAGTCTTTCATTAAAATGATCGGATGCTGACAGGGGTTTTCCCTGAGGAGCTCCGCGAGATAATCGCTGCAGGAGGAGAGGATCATCTTGTGGCACTTTAGCGAGCGTCCCTCGCAGGCTAACGTCACGTCGACGAACTGTTCCGAGTCCAGCAACGAGGGGAAGCTGTTCTGCATGTTGCTGTGGTAACTGTTCCACCTGAGACACACCTGCAAGAGATAAATCCCCGTCAGACCTCCGCCCACTCTGTGAAGATTGCACCTGGGGGCAATCTCTGTAAAACATTTTTTATTCATAGGAAAAAAAATTAATTCTCGCGTCGGATATCGAATCGAGCTCGTTATCGTTACCCTTTCCATGTATGAACGCGCCCCGACGTCAATTTGCCATCACTTGGGTTGCAAAACCGATAATTCTTGCGGAATCGATTTTCCCGGAGATAATTCTTCAGCGAGAAACATTTAGATCGTCGCAATTAATTTCGCGTAGAAAATAAATGCTCAGGGTAAATTCCTACATTCATTGCATTTAAAACATGTCGGAGCAGCAGGGTTAAATTGAATGAAAAAAAAAAAAAAAAGAAAAAGAAATACCTCCGTGGGCTGTTGGGGCAAGACCGTTTGCGGCAACCCCTGGGGGGTCTGTCGCGGCGGCATTTTAATGGTCGTTGGCGCAACTTGTTTCACTTTGAGAGGTATCGTCTTCAATACGAGAGTCTTTGGCTGAAGTTGTTGTTGCTGTTGCTGGGAGACGGGCGCCGGGGCGATATTTCGCATCTGAGGTCTCACCAGGGACTGCGTGGCTATCCTTATCGTCTTGCCGCTCGAGGTCGCCTGCGCCGCGGTCGGCAGTACTGCAAGCAGACATAATAAATGAAGATTAAAAAAAGGGAAATTGAACCCGGTCTTAACTTCCTGAAGAAATCCAAGGTAATAAATGTAATTTGAGCAAAACCGCACATATGAGAGACGTCGGCGTGAAATGAGTAACAAAGTTTGTAAGGACCCTCCTCGCGTCTTGCCAGGGGTCGGTCGGCTTCGTGGGTTCTTTACCGTGGTACCGCCTGCCGATGAGCCTGCCGCCGTGGTGCACCCTGAGGTGCCTGTGCAGGTTGGTGGTGCCGCACTGTCGGGGGTTGGCGCCGCCCCGGACGACGACGGCGCCGCAGATGCGGCACTGGGCGCGGAGCGGGTCGTTGGGGCAGAGGTCGAAGTGCGCCCAGACGGCGCTGGGGTTGGCCATAGCCCGGAGGCTGCGAGCGTGGGAGCGCACCCGGACCGAGTGGCCGGCCGAGGGGGAGGGCAGGCCCTCCTCCAGGAAGCAGTCCTCCTCGTCCTCCGGCTCCTGCTTCATCGCGCTCTCGAGCACGTCCGCCGCCTCGCGCGGAATCTCGCGGGGATTCCTCTCGCGGTGCCTGTGCGGCGTCAGCTTAGCGGACTCCACGACGACCGTTCGCCCCGGTAGCCCCGGCACCGCGTCCCGAGCTGCGACCTGCCGTCTACGTGGAAAAGAACGACCTCCTCAGGCGACGCGCGCGAATGCAAATTTCACGACGGGAATCGAGCCGGGTCGAGCTAACTCTTTACTTGCGGAGGATCGGCTGGAAATCATAAATCGTTTATCGTATCGAATCAAAGCCAGGCGATTTCACCGCGACATCTGAACAGCTGCTGCAAAAAGTTCGATCGAATTCGACTATTTCTTTTTTGCGAGAACGGAGAAAACGAATATGTTTTTGTAATGAATAAATAAATATACAGTTCTATTTTGTATTCATATCGATAACTTGTATGACCATTATCTGTGATCGATTTTCGATGACAGATCGAGAGTTTACGCGACGCAGCAGGGAGGCAAGTAAAAAGGTAGCTCAACTCCGACGGATAAGGTGTGTATTCGACCGAAGTCGAGATAGAAAAAAGACAAATAATCAACTGCATTTCGGAAGGAATCCAATTATCGCCTTAGTAGATTTAATTTTATTTTTCCGTAATCTCGACGCTTTCCCGCTCCGCCACGAGGAGCGCTCGGCCATTGGTTTGCGATTTGGCGGCAATATTCAAAAGTCTGCAGACCGGATTTAGGAAGTTGGATATTAATAGGCAGGACGGGGAATTCCATAAATCTGCTCCACGATTCGATCGACGCGTGGACAAAATAATATCGATTCGTCACATTGCCCGTAAAGCGTAAAAAAACATTGCAAGATTAGAAAATAAAAATAGTGCATATTGGATAAACACATGCACGGTTAGGTGTAGGGAAAACAGGAATTATTTTTATTCTAATACTCCGATTGAACTGGAATTTAAACCCTTCCGTTCTACGTTATCCTAAACGATCGTAGCTCCCAACTTTATTTTCAGGTGTTGCGATTTTTTTTTTTCCCCGAGCCGTGTATGGAGTTAGCGTCGAGTCTTCGTGGAAAGCATTAAAGGGAAGCTCGCGTTTCATTTTAATCGCGGATCCCTGAAGTTGCATTCGCGAGTGCACCACTTAGCCGCGACGGGAAAGTGCAAGGCACCCCGTGTAACTTATGCAACTTGTTACACGTCGTTGCATTATTTATCCGACCCTCCACTCCTGGACGTTTCTTCCTCCAGTGGGAGGGTTTCATGAAAGATTTCAACCTCGTAGGAGACGTCTATTCAGCGACACGAGGGGGCGAAACGGCCGAAAGGGTATTTCGCGCGGAAATTAAAGCTCGGGTAAAATTTATAACATTAATGAACTAGTAGAATTTTAAGAATCCAGCAGAGAGGATTTAAATCGGGCCCCAAAACGCGGAGGCTTAATAGCGTTTCCATGACGCGGGTCCTTCTGGGAAATGCACCGTTCTATTTCGGCGTTTTCTTCGCGCTGGATCGATAAGGAGGGCGGAAAGGCGAGCTCCTCTTTAAGCTGCGACACTCTTTCCTCTGGGTTTTTCTTTTTCCCTTTTTTTAAACGGCCAAGACTGCATGCAAAGCTCGGAAACGTGACGACGGAACGAGAGCTTTCGCGCCTCCGTTGCGGCATAGGCATAGTTTACACCGACCACGCTTACCAATGGCTTGGATTTATCAAGTCGTCGGTGTAAACGATCATTTTCGTCTTGATACGGTACGCTTGAAAAGTCGGTATCGTCTCGTCTTGGATTTACCACTGTATACATCGACGGTTTAATAAAACCACGGCATTAGTCAGCGTACCGAGTAATCGGTGTAAATTGAGCCTTAGGATAAGGATTAAAAATGGTTCATTTAAATCGGGGAATAATTTAAATAAACAGATAATTCCTTCCTCCCTCACCATAAATATTCCGACACCGAATGTAACGATAGGACGAGTATAATAGATTTTGTTATCTAGTACCTTAGCTTCTAGAAGACTAATATACGATATACTTAGGAGAAGCGTGTACAAAGTGTAATACATTACAATATTTATCGGCACCGAAAGGGGGAGGAGAAATAAAACACATCGGATAACACAGTGGAGCATTCTGAAACTAAAGCTACGACTAGGGTTCCAACTTTTATCTCTACGAGTATCATCTTACAAAAAAAAAAAAAGTTGATCTACGTTTAAGTGACTCGCAAACGATCGATAAAAAATTCTGGACCAATTATTCAACGGCTTAATTTTAACCTCCGTGACGATTTATTAATTCTTGCAGATCCGGAGAAATAAGATAGAATGCGCGAGCACTAAGATATTCCGTAATGCGATATCGATTAAACGTTTCATAGTTATAATAAAAAATGGAACGTGGTGAATACTCTTGAAAGTTCAAGTGGCGATATAAACGGCACAGATAAAAAAGAAAATAGAGACACTCACAATCGAAACCCTAGTTATAACAGATAATTCCATGCAACTTTATTAACGATATTCAACAAGCATTCTAATCGTGTAAATGCGATTGCAGAAAGGAAAAAAAAAAACCTCTTTGCGCTAATTCCTCCGTCGATTCCTGCGAACGTCTTGCAAAGGTGTTTATCAGACTTTCGTATAAATAAATGGTACAATGACAAAAGGTTTGGAATTATTCCGAACGCGACGTGCGATAGCGAGATGCGAGTCAGCATGCGCGATAAAGAGACAGCGAAAAAAAAAAAGCGAAGAACCCTTTAAAAAGGTAACCACACATGTAACGACAACTCTTTGCGATAAGACTGTGCAAACCGATTCGTAAAGCCCGCCGATTTCGAGTAAAAAGGTTTCGGATAAAATTCGTAAAGCGAGAACTGCCGCCATTGCGCAATCCGTCGAGGGTGACCAGGAGAGAAGGAGGGAAGGCACGCATAGCGGCGTGTCGCGGAGGCGAAGGAAATGGCCTTGGCTCGGAGTGCCATGGAAAGAATAAATCGATACGCGGAGTAAGAGAGTCGATAGCGATTGGCCGAGCCGAGGCCGAGCGCCACCTAGCGGAGGGTGGGTCGGGCAGGCGGTCGCGTCTACCGATTTCCCGCGGCATCCCGAGACGCCCGACAGCGAGCGAGAGAGGCCGACCGAAGGAAGCGCGGGAGCGAGAGAGAGGCAAGATCGAGGGCGCCCCAGCATCTTCCCCCGACCCCGATGAAAACTTCATTGGTACAACGGAAAACCAGCAACGAAACTAAAAACGCTTTCCAAAGTTTCACGCACTACATCGCTACGTTTCAAGGAGTGACGATTAATCGCAGAATAGATGCGAGATGGTCAAGATTTTCGCGGATTTTGGACATCGGTGGTATCCCGCCCAAAAGGGCGACAATGGAAACTTCGAGCGCGCGAAGGATAATCGATCACGGGCAGATCGAACCCTGCGACCACTTTCCCCCGATAAAATGAAAGGGAGCAAAAGATCTCGACGCCGGATTTAACCCGCGAGAGCCGCGCATCCACATCCGGTCGACGTACTCTCCTCGCGCGGGTTTCCTGCATTAATGAAAACAAAGATGGCGGCGGTCTCGTCGGCTGGCCGGCGCGGCCGCGTGGTCGTACTTCCCGGCCGAAATATTCCGACTATTATTATCGCGCGTACCGGGCTATAAAAAGCCACCGATAATCTCCCGCGAGTTGGCGCGAACGCGATATTCTCTCTCGCGAGTCGATCCGGCGCGCTCGCCCGCCCGGCCGGCGTCAATTGGCGATTTCCCCTGGAGCCGCGTCGATCATTGGCCGTCGGTGAACCGGTCTAACGGAAGCGGCCAATCGGACGCTCGCGGGGGCGCACGGACTAAAGATTGCCGCGGTTCGCGCACCTAACCCACGATGTCTCGCGGCCGCGTGCCGTTATCCACTTGGCGCGCGCCAGGGTTGGGTAATTTCGCGTTTTTTTTTTCTCAGATTTTATACATATATCACGTAAATTAAGTAGTTTACCGTAGAAAATCAGTAAATTATGTTTCCAATATAGCGGATGCCGCAAGCATACGATATACGGCATACGCTAGGTTAAAAATGTGTTTTACACTTTAAACACCGTTTAATATGAAATCTCTCCCTGGATTTATTATTTTCTATTTCGAAATAGAAGGGCGTAATATATTTCGCGCTCGCGGAGAAAACTACGTATATTACATGACGTATACCTAACAACCCTGGCGCGCGCGCACACTTGCCGAGTCGCGAACCTTGCCGAGCTCCGAAGCTTAGGCCGGTCGAAACGACGCTGCGAGTCTCGCTCCCTCACCCTCCTGTCCACTGACCATCGTCCCTTTTCTCTCCCTCTCTCTCCTAGGCCGGTTTTCGAGACCCGATTCGCAGGCGCGATCGAACGCTTTAAACGTATACGTGCGGGTCTACACGGGTGACTTTTTTTCCGAGGCATAGAATCTAAGGACCTCGCGAAACTATTCCCTCCATATTCCTCCGAAGATAGCAAAGAGAAGAGCGAAGAGGATTTTTTGTCTAAAAAGACAACCGTTACACAGAATGTGACCATATTGCATAGGGAGAGAGAGAGAGGGAGAAAAGAGCTCCTCTTTCGATTTAGATCAATCAAGGAGTCATTTTTCGATTTAAGTTAGGTTACCCTGGTTCTACTCGTGGGTATGACGGAGGGTTGCACGATTTTCCTAAATACGCGTATTAATCGTTTCGCGGTTCTTTGTTCTCAATAATCGAGCGTTGGACAATGAATTTAGGTTAAACATAGCCCCGGAGAGAAGCATTGTAAAAAGGGACGTTTGATTTCGAGCATCGAGGCGGTTAACGGTTATCGATATATCGAAGTTTCGAGGTAGTCCGCGTCGACCGGGTCTTTTCCCTCTAAAATACAAGTTTCATGAAAAGGTGAAGAATAACGTACACATCATTCCCGTGGAATATACGTCCAACCACTTTTCACAGCCAACCCCGGTCCCCACATTAAAGATGGCGGATCGAGTCCGGTCACTCGCGTCGCTTCGATATATCGACTAGTTCGCGCAATTATTCAAATGCCATTCACGCCACCCAACGCAATCCCGGTTTACTCTTGTTTCCAGCCCGCCCGAACGTATACTCCTCCCCCATAACAGCTTTACGAAAAAAAAAAAAAACCTGAAAAACTCGAAGTTTCCAATGAAACCTCAAAAACTCGGAGTACCCGATTCCGTGAAAATACGAAAAGTGCTCGAACGAACGTCCCACGCTCGATACACGGCCGAAGGATCGAATACTCTCGCTCCGAGAGCACGGCAACCCCGGCGGCGTGGTCTCGAGCAGAAATGGCCGCGGAAAGCGAGGTTATAGAAGACGCGCGTGCTCCTCCCCGGATCCGAGCCGGGGGAGGGTGCTCGCTCGCGGGAGTCGCCGTTGACGGGTGTTCACGGGTCGCGCGCGCGAGGCACGTCGCGTCTCTCTCTCTCTCTCTCGCTCTCTCCGGGCGCTCTCCCGCTGGCGGCGTCTCCGCTCCGGCTTGAGCGGACAAACTGCGCGTTTCGAACGAACCGAAGTCAGTAGTCGTGAGCACCGGCAACACCGGCGCACCTGGACGTCGTTCTCGTCGGGCGGCGGGTCCGACCTGGGCTGCGGCGGGACTCTCCCTCCCGGCACCGTCGACTCTCCGGACGCCTCCTCGCGCGCGCGAACCGTGCAGGAGGGACGCGTAACACGGTGCCGATGTGCGCGGCGCGCGCTTCCGTGCGGTTCTCGCGGCGAACGATTCCCCCAACCCGGACCCGGGAATGACTAAAATCGAAATCGGTGGCCGAGGGGCGTCGGGCCGCGCATGTGCGACGGCGCCGGTCGTCAACGCATTATCCGTATCATGTGTGCGCGATACTAACCGGCCTGATTACATCGGGCCGCCCTGTTACCCCGTGGCTGAAATTCATCGATTAACCCACGCGGCCCTGGGGAAGGCGCGACCACGCGACCGAGCGTCCACGTCCGCGGACGAGACGCCCGACGGGCCCGGCCACGTGCGCGCGCCATTGGCCGTTTCCCCTCGCACCGACCGACCCGGCACAACGGAAACGGCGACGGCAGCCCTACCGTCCCTCGATTAAGCGAACTTCTTCCCCACCTCGAGGACTCACTCGGATTTTCCGATCGACCGCGGAAACGCGGAACTTAGGGGGTTAACGTACACCCTGCGAATGCACTCGACGCGGGTGTCACTTGCCGGTGAATGCCAATAAAGTAGATTCCTAACCTGACGATTGAGCGTTACAGGGGTTTCTTCGAGGCGAGGGGGCAAATACGTGGATGGGATTTTAGAAATGAAACGTGGAGATGATTGAGATGGGGAGGAAATCCAGGGGGAAAGAGGCTGGGTGGGAAAATGTTTGTGATTTATGGGCAAATGGGCTTTTGGGTAGAGGCGGATTTGAATTTGGCGCGCTCGCACGTGGCGTCCCGCGGCCGCGTGGAGAGGAGCAAGGACGCCTCGGTTGAAAAGCTCGCAATCGATCCGGGGAAAATATTTCGAGACGAACCGTACGCGACTCGGTTCTCGGCGCGTCGCTTGGGATCGGTTTTTAGCCGGTGCGAGGCAACTGCGCCGACTAAAATAGGGTTAGTGTCGAGCCTGGCCCAAAGGGTGCGCCGCTGTAGCGCAAGGTCCAAAGATAACGATATCGCTCCAGGGATTCTGTACTTCGGTGCAGAGAGGACGGAGCGATCGGTATCAGCGAGGGACATGTCCCTTTTCAAAGTCATGGAATTAAATATTCATAACTGACCCCGATGTCCTGAGATCCGAAGGAGCTCTGAAGCTGCAGTTTCACTCATCGGTTTGCTTTATCGCCGAATGGTTATAATTCATTGCGACGCTATTGGGAACTATCGCGATAATAACGCTGCCATTGGTTATCGTTAATAACGACAGACTGTGTGGAAAACAACTAGCACACAGTTGGACGTTACGTTAGATCGGAACGAAGTCTCCGTATCGGCTTCCTGCTTTAGATTTAATTTTATTTCCGGTTAACGCTCTTTAAAGCATTCTTTCGAAGCACTCTGGGTATTGAGTCCTTGTGGACATTTTCCAATGTAATACGATACGATAAAAGGTTTGCAGGATTCTGTTCCGTATTCGCGTTTCTATTATTTATGTCTAATGTATGCTACCGAGACAGCCTTTCATCTCAGGTTTATCAATGTTTAAAAACAACTTCTGATATAAAAAAGATGTAGCAATGGTTTATGTAACACGCTCGGTAGAAATGAAAGGCTATCGCATGTATTATCTTAGAATCAACTTACTTGTCTGTGGAATCGGTTTTGCCGGGGGATTTTCCCAAATTTTGGACTCGGGCTGTAAGTTGGGGGGTGGTATAATGTTCTTATTTTTATCCGCGAACGTGGGTGTGCAGGTAAAGTTTAGCACGTCTTCTGTAAAATATTAAAAGGAGTGGGTCACCTGTTCTTATATCTTTCGGGAATTGTGTTTCCGCTTAAAATGTGCTACCAATAATTCTGACTATTTTTCAACAAATCCTTCATTCATGATGTTAAGTAAAAATAACTCGGCAATCGTATGAGCTAACCTGGCAGTATACGAGGCCGGCCAAGGGCTATGTATCGCTTCCTTGCCATAGAGACGGCACCAAAGTCCGGTTTGTGATTGTGGTCCATCCGGACTTTTGGTTTTTTACAGTCCGCCGTTGTTATTAAACTCCCTCGGCAGAGCGACGCTCTACCCACGCACCTCCACCTGATGTTATGGGGTTGCTTCTTATGCAACGTGTACATGAAACCATTATGGATAAGCTTTGGTCCACCTTTGTTCGAGAGAACGAGCTGAAAATAAAGTCATTGTGCGTCGATGAGAAAGAGTAAACAATTATGCGATTAAAAATTATATTGCCATTTTTAATTTAGGGACATTTACCTCCGCCATTCTGGAATCCTCCTCGTCGTGACTTTCCATCGCATCAATTCCTGGCGATGAAAGATTTTCCATTTCTTTGAGGTTTTTCCTTCTTGAACGCCGCAACATGGCGTAAATCTCTGGCAATGAAATTTATTTACGGTCACCTTTTATCTTTAATAATCGTGCCAACCACCTTCGTACTATTTCATTACCCATTGTTAATATGGCAATTGGCATTTTTTTGGCAACAGATTTACAATCCCTTTATTTATTCCCGTGATAAGGCATCTTTTTCCTAAGTAAAATGAAATCTTGGAAGTGAATACAGCCGTTCGTTTTAATATTTCGAGTGACGCCTCTTTTGTGGCCGTTGAATTCTTTTAAAAATAATTCAAATTATCTCAGTTCAACTGTTGTTCAATTAAATCTTACCAAACGAAAAATTTCGCATACGATTTTAAACTCGATCCACATAATATCTCCCAGCAAAATAAAATATCCTTAATTAAGGTTTTTTGACTCAAACTTGGTCCCCAGAATCTTAAGAATAATAGAATTTTCCGCGAAGAAATTAAATCACGGAACTTGGAACGTCATCGAAATACCCGCTAACCTGTCCGTTTTCCTCGGGCAGAAACTTCCGCATTAAATTACAGAGGAGTTAAAAAAATTCAAGATAGGAAGGAGCGAGATAAGAGACAATTTCTGCGGTCGAAAACTTTCGCGTTAAATCAGGGAAATGAGAAAATGTCCGGAGTGCCAAGAATTCGGAAGAGATACGTACGAATCGTCGTCACGTTCCGCCAATCGGAAGAGCCGGCCCAGTCACGTGGTCCCGCGAGCGACCACGTGACCACTGCCGAACCCAATTATGGCCATTTTGAGACCACACGATTTGGATGTTCGCCATCCGCGACGCATTTTTCGGACAACTCGTCGGTCGACTTTTTTTCCCCCGATCGCCGGGCGCGGGTTTAATAAAACAAAGGACATTCGCGGGACCGTCGGCGGAACGTCAAATGCAAATGCAAATGGCCACTCGCGGCAGCGCTTCGGCGACCACAGACAGGTCAATCCTGGCCATGGGAGCGCAGCGTTACCGTATTGGCGGTTCTTACAAAACTAGTGCTCTAATATTTACCTGAGGTATCTTGAGTTCGCAGGAATGCCGGGGCTTGTCAATTCGGGGAATGGGAACGCGGACTCGCCACATGCGACGTTCGCCAGCGCGCAAATGGCCAACGCTGGGCGTGCGCGAGCGCGGGACCAAGTCGCCGGAGATATGGCACCGCCGCGCCGCGATCGATAAACGGCACCGAGAAGATGGCGAAAGTCTGCGTCCGTGATCGAGAATTTTCGCAAAAATGCTCCTCGAAGCTTTTTCAAGTCCTTATTTAATTTTATATTAGTCGAAGGGTCGCGTCAATGATAAAAAGCCGAAATTTTTTTTACCTGCCGTGGCGTGGTAGAATTCTGCCGTCACAAGCCAGGGCGTAGGGGTGGCGGTGAGTACCGAATTGTGTAATTATTTAATTTCAGCATCGGTTGACGGACCCTCGGGGTCATCTTAGGTAATCATTAGTTGTAAGTATTTGTTAGATTTATGAGTTATTATATTAATAAATTCTAACTTGTACTCTCCTCGACCAGCGACATACCTTCCGCCATCTTCCGTTACTGCGTGGCGTCGTTTGATAGGACCCCGATGAATTTCTTTTTACCGCCAGGTTTTTGCGTCGCTCAGAACTATTTTACCGTGGGTAAATACCGATTTCTAGTTGTCTTTCATTGGTGATCCCCCAGTTAATCGGTATTGATCCGCCCGAACAAACTCGGAATTATCGCGGAGCACCAGATTTGCAGGTTACGTTCATTCCCGTGGAATTGAATTCCCTGTTAATCGACTAGGTCTAACGTAGTCCATTTTCACAGGTAGAAGGATAAATGACCATTTCACGTGTTCGGTTTCCCCGGATGGATCGGTTGCCCTCGCGGTTGCAAATCGAGTTCACGGCGTCTGCAATGGTTCATTGTTTTTAATCTGTTTTCATAATAGTACAGTATAATATTAATTTAAATTAATAATATTAAATATTATTTTCTTGTATGCATCGTGTGACCGGATAAAATTACAGACGAGACTAGCAAGTGGTGTCCTTCGCAGCGCTACCTCTTTCTCTTAAGTTACAGAATTGATCTTCTCGAATCTTCCTTCCTCGCGTCTCATATCTCTATTGTATCGGTTGGCAGCAGCGATCGTGAAACACTGTCTTCGGGGGAAGCCCACTCCGACTCGGGTAACAATGGCTTAGCTTCGATATCCCGGAGAAAAGTAATCGCCGATCAAATGATTCCCAATTTAGTCATCTTAAAGGCACAGGCAACGAGTGGCACAAAATTTACAACTATCGGGTACATACCGACTAATAATAGTACGAGCAATTACCGGCGCGACTTCGCTCCGACGAAACGATAACTTCGAAACGAACCGCGAGATGTCGCTGGGGAACCATCGGTTTATTTAGTTTTGCCCTAAGCGTGACGCATTGTCGAGAAAGCTATCAAAATACGTTAGGCTGGATGCACACGAGCGACATTTCAATAATTTCTTTCTACACGGGGTACAGAGATCTTACATCAAAGAGGGAGAAGCTCAAAAAAGAAGGTACCGAGTCCATCTTTACGCCACTAAAAGACTTATCATAGCGTCTTCGGTACTATGCCCATCAGATATTTTTGCTTATTGTTCTTGGCGCGGTACTCTTTCGTAGAGGCAATCCAAATTTATTTACGAGTGCATCGTTCGATTATGTTCAGTGAATCATTGGATACAGTATTGAAATATCATTTGTGAGCATCCACGCGTCTAACGGATTCTCGGCAATTGTGTCCAGATCATTTGTCATCGAATGGCAGTCTTCGCTCTCGAGTTACTAATCTTGAATCGTATTCCTGCATTCTACCACGGCTGACATATATGTTAATCGATTAACGATTAACATGCTTATTAGCAATGCTCCGTGAGAGGATTTACCCTAGGGTACATCGAGGTGTTACGCAGAGACTCGTTACTCAAAAATGGTAACACAAAGCTGGACGACTATCAGGCTGACGCTTATTCGCGTGATTCACAGCGTATGAGTATTCCGCGAAAGTGCCAATTAATGAAAGGTATACAATCGTCCGATCGCTTCAAAAATGTCCCTCGTGTGAGATACAATTGGTTCGGTTTAGGTTTGAAAGGGTGACCAAAGGACTGACCAACGTGAACCGTGCGATGGTATGGGTAACGACAAAGACATCGTATGCCGAGGCTTTCGTCTAGCTCTTAAAATTACAAGGGAGCTCTCGTTCTCTCTCGGAGTATCCTCGAACTTACAGTACACACCGAATCAATGTCCACAAAGTACATAACGCTAATTCAATATTCATTTAACACTAACGGTCTCATATGTACAACTATTTCTTCAACTAACTCTCTTTCTCTCGCTCCTTAGTTACGACTGACGGTCTCGCATCTTACTCCGTATCAACTAAAAATTACATAACAGATGAAGAACCCCCTGCGCTGACAATACGTTGTAACAACTAAGTTGCCAATGCCTTCAAAATTAAAACAATGTTACGATACAGCCATTAATTGTAGTGGGCAGGGATGGGCACCGGCGATTGCTTCTGACCACTACTGCCATGCCGTTGTTTTTAAACAGGACAAGAGACCGATAATCGAACCATTTACCAAGGATGAACACTTCAGTGGATTTCATCACCAAGTCGCTAAGTTAAATTAAATTCATTCGCTGAGGCTTACTCACTTCAGCGAGACGTTCCTAAACTTTATTTATTCCACCCGGATTCACTACCCGAGGTCTCGATTCTAATACAATTGGTAAGACGCAGGGTGCAAAAAAGTTTACACGATAACGATATTCCTCATGTTATTCATTTTTTTTCCCCATGCCCTGTCACTTCAAACATTTCTTTTTTTTTTTTTCCCCAACAGAGAAAATTTCGATACGTTCCAATATTTCAATACATTAATTCAGGATCCGAGCAGCGAGTTGATTCATAAAAAGAGAAGTTCCGTCCCCGACGGATGCTCGCAAACACGCTATCGTATAAATTAAATAAATACATAAACCCATTCACTCTCCTAGAAGCATGGCTACCCTTTAACTTACGTATCGGTATGACTTAAATCAGGTGGTAACGTGGCACTTATTACAAGTGCATGTAACGAGAGGAGCCCGACACAGCGGTAGTGGTCAAAGTAACGATAAGCCTCCATCCCTCGTAGTATGTAAGATACGTAGAGATATTTTCACTGGAGCGGTACATATATATTTGTGTATGTATATATATATATATATATACTTATTCGGTGCCCCGTACGAGTTTGGATTACTCCCCGAGGCGGACTGACACGCAATTACTTTCGGCTAAGTACTTAACGTGCTAAGGCTTTCGCGTAATCCCGACGACGTGTCTAACAACTTCTAGAGAATCGCATCCCAGATTCGGCTCGGAGATGGTTTCTCGTTTTCCGCTAATAAAGTTACTCTAGGGCGCGTCTCGGCGCGTTCTTAACGAACGCGGGACGCGCCGCGGGTTCTGTATAACTTGGACGTAATAAAATATCTAACTAGGTATCTTACATCACGGAGTAAAAGTAAAAAGAATGTCAGATACCGACGATGCAAAAAGCAGGACTTCCGGTATACGTCGACCAGAGACACGTACGAAGTCAGGTTTACGCTTCCGTCCTAACTTCAATTGTTCACAGCGACCGTTTATGCTTCCCTTATCTTAACCCTAATTTCCCCTCTAATTCTATAAAAGTTCCTAGTTTTTAATTTATTTCCAAACTTTAGGGTAGCGCGGGCCACGTGTAACGATTTAAGTAAAATGTACTCTTTGGTTTATTAAAAACTTGTATGGATTCATGTTTCAGTCATAAGTTAAATAAAATTAAAAAAAAAAAAATAGTTCGATTACCGAAGATAGGCAACATTGGGTGTGGTCAGTACTCGGATGGGTGACCGTCTGGGAAGACCCATGTGCGTTGATGAAATAAGAACTAAAAAACAATTACAAATTAAAATGTTTTAAAGTGCTTAAATTTAAGATGTAGATAAAAATAGAAAAATCGAACGATTTTCATTTCCACCATTTCGTTTTAATTTGGAGCAGTTTGGAGGTTATGCAACGAACCGTATAAGCTGTAGAGGGGTGTAAGTCTCGTTGCTCGGAATTAGGATCGAGTAAGAATTAAGAATAGAGCATAAACGGTCCCCGAAAAATAACGAAAGGGAGAAAGATAAAGTAAGGTTAGGACGGAAACAAAAAACAGACTTCCGAGCGCACGTGCGAGGTGCGGACCCGCGACTGTCCGCGCGTGCGTTCCGCGTCCACGCCGAATGCGTCTTTCGCTACGGCGACGACGGAGCGCTGTTTTACCGACCGACCCCGACCTGCCTTACCTCTCCCCTGAATTTCATGTATTTGGTGCAAACCTCTACCGAGTTTTCCCTTTCCTCGCGTTCCTTGTAAACTCGGTGTACGAGGATTCAGGCACTATGCAAGCTTCGTCTACGGAAATCCACTGCGTCCATTTACCGAGTTCCCGAGGAACCATTTTCTTCGACCTTTTAGCTACGAAATAGCTAAGCCACTATAGTTACGCTTTTTTAACGAAACGCTCCTACGCATAGTGGTTTCATTTTTACAAAGCGAAACCATAGTGGACCCCCTTTTTACTACGGATTTGAAGCAACGTGAATATCGTATTAATATACATAATATTCCCACTCGAGCTGTCCGTACAGGTGATGTAGCTTCTTTAAGTCCGTCGTAGCTAGAGGGCTAAGGGGGTTCGACTTTTTATCGACACCTTAGTTTCTCCCGGATTTTTCGAGTCGACTTAAGGAACCGATTGACATCCCGAAAGCAGAATATATTTAAAAAGTTTAAATATCATAGATGTCGGGACTTCCCTTAGAGTCTCCACGTCCACGTGGTTAAACTTGAAACGATTTGGTGGGTCCAGTTTGGAGAAACATTTCATAAGGGGATACTTTCGTCCCGCCTTAATTGCCAGGAAAAAGTCGCCTTTTTTCAAGCCGGGTCGGTAAAAGCAGCGATTCGACGTCTCCCTAACGATCGAACGGTAGGAGGTATTAATATCACAAGTTGACGTTGTGCAAAGTACCGATAATTGTATCGCGCATGCGTTTCAATGTAGTTGGCGCGAAACTCTGCCGAGTATCCTGATGCCCACGTGTTGCAGGCGTGCGACGACCAACGACCTACATCGTAACCGAGGCGTTCTGTAATTCGACTCGCCAAGTCCATTTGGCTGTGAGGTACTTATTCCAAACGGCATTCGAGAACAGCCCCGGCTTAAACTCGTCCATGGAAACAGACGACAAACAGAGGAAACGGTTCAGGGAAATGGAAGGCGAGGTAAATTCACTCATCGCGGAACGACTTCAATGTGAAGCCTACGAGACCCCAACATGCGCTCGCTTTGGGTTCCCGAATCGTATCACCTTTTTATCCGTCGGTTTCTAGGGAAAATTCTAAGCAAGGACACGTTTTAGGAACGTGAACCAGCCCACGTATCGGCTCGACTTCGAGTCCGGCCCTGAAGAACGAGGATCGACCTCGAGGAGCTCCCCAACTTCGTTTGCGAATTCATAGACGATGTTAGTTTCTCGTTTTCCGAGCTCGGTACTTCGAGTAGCACGAAGTCTCATTCGTTAACAAAAATCCATTAAAGAAACGTAGGACTTGGTAAGGGGTAATCCTTTGATACTGATGGCTAAAATTCCCGAATGCGTGCAGGTGATCGTGGACCTAATGATTTTCGCCGTCAGAGTTAAGCACATGCCACGGATCGGCATTTTTCCTTTGATGGTGCGAGCAGGAATTAGAAGAATCGTTCCTTTGGGTAGTTCAATACAATTCTCCCAGTTAATAGATGGTTTCCGAATGTCGACGTGCAAACGTTTCGGCTAGTTCTCGAGATCGATCTGGCGGAATAGGGAGAAACTAAGATGTCGATCCGACGACCTGAGGAGTTGTCTTTGAAACTCCTCCGATCGCGCCTCGATACTAAGAGCCACGGTCAACTTGATCCGCTTAATAGTTTAAAGTCAAAATCGAAGATCAGGGACAGCCTCGAAATCCGTTGCAGATGCGTGATCGGCTTGCAGCGATTGGCAAAATTGATCTTGGTCGTACATGCAAGGCTAAGACCAAGATTCGACCGTACAAAATCAGGCCTTGGCTTTACAAGCTTGCACTTTTTGCAAGACCAAGTCCCAACCGTGCGAGACCAAGTCCTGGTCCAGGTTTGCACGTTTTACGAGACCAAGACCACGACCATAAGACCAGGACCAATTTTGCTCCCACCATTGGCTTGTTCCCGAAGCGCCTAGCAGTGCGCCGTCCAACGGGTACGTACGATCGCGGTAGCAAAAGTCTCGATGCAATTCCACGGGTTGGGTAAAGGGTATACAGAATGCAGACCCGCGCAGCTGGGCGCGTTCCACTTCGTCCGGTAGCCGACAATCTTGAAGGAATCGCGTCACACCCCTAGCCGCTGCTAATATTTACGAACGAATACAAACATTGAAAAGGCCAACTTATGGGAGTGCAGATAGCGCGTTATCGTCGGGGAGGCTGAGCGACAAGGTCGAAGGGCAATTCGCACCTTTAAATTATGCTCCGAGGTCGGCGTTCGCTTCTCGTTACGTTCATCGGACTCGGTCTCTTCTCTGGCTCTCAGCCGTCAAACAATCATGCGACAGAGGCGCAGCACGATTGACAGGAGGAAGAACCACGCCGAGCGCGTCAATGAGCTGCGCAGCAGGATCCGCAGGACTATCAGCAACGTCCCGAACTGGACCGCTCTGTGCAGCCAATATAATCTAAAAGAACGACCGACGGGTTAAATAAACTCAAATAATAATTCCTAACGATGTACCGAGTTTCTTAAGGTGATACGAAAAGGTGTTGAATTTTCAAACGACTCGGAGAATAGTTTTATAAATATAAAACGAGCCTTTCGTATCACCTTAACGGGGGCAACTCACTTTGTAATGTGTGAACGAGCGATTGGCAGTGTCTCCGGGTTCTCCTTCAGGATGAACTGTCGGATCCCTAGAATGTAGTTCTCCAGGTAAGACGGCCAGTCGATCTGCTTGACGTCGAACATGAAGGTCTGCCGGTCTTCGGGGCTCAGCTGTTCGCCCAGCCTCCTGACGTTGTCGTCCCTGAAGTTCCACTGCTGGGTGCTGAAGTATTCCAGACACCGAGCCGCCTTGTCCAGCTTGCCTTGGATGCGCACCATGAAGGGCTGAGAGCCTCTCAGTCGAGCTAGGAAATCCACCAGGTAGGCCGGCAACATGTGCTGGAAGGTGACGCAGACTCGGTTCAGGAACGCCGAGCTCCGGCAACGTCCTCCGGGGTACCAGATCGCGTTGTTCGCCGGGTACATCCGGCTGTACTTGAACGACAGGTCGACGAACTTCTGCCACGTTATCGGGTTCTGCATCCCGGTGCAGCAGTTGTATACCGTGATGCTGTCGGTCCGGTGGGTGGCGGTCCTCCACGCCGCGCAGATCATCAAATTGATTACTATGTCCACCGGGACCAGGTCGGCGACTTTGTCCTCGTGGCACAACATTGTCCTAAAAATCGGAAAGCCATCGTTAATAATCGATCAACGTATCCAAACTTCCGATTCCTGATGGATATCGACGCGGAACTTCGGGGGCAAGTTTACCTAAAGAAACCCTTCCCGGCAGCCACGATGATGCCGGTCGGACCGTTCCAATTGTCCACCCATCCTGCGACTGGTTCTTTCAAGGATGATAACACGATGGAAGGTCTTACGATAGCTACCGGTAAAGAACCGCTCTCTCTTAAAAGCATCCTTTCTGCTAAGGCTTTGGTAAACGTGTATGTGTTTGGACGACCAGCGATCAACTTGGGCGTTAGTTCTTCGACCAGGGAGTCGTCCATCCACTTTGTACAGGCAATTACCTGCTCAGGGTCCTGCGGTACTTGGTAAATTTCCTCCCCGACGTCTGTGCGATCGCAGTTACAATAAGCCGTGGAAACGTGGATCAGGACCTGCGGTCCGACAAGGGCTCGTATCAGATATTTATTTAATAACTCTTCGAAGGATGAGGAAAGTGGCGCAAAAGGTGTACTCCGCGCGTAAGTGAAAAGATCATTATGTAAATCTTGGGACGCATCCGTTGCGTGATCCTCGTCCTTACCTCGAGGTTTTGCATGCGATGGCACAGCTGGACGAGGCGTTTAGTTCCCAGCATGTTGATGGTTACGGACAATTTCAACGCTTCGTCAAATTTTACGGTCGCGGCCGAATGAAAGACGACGGAGACGCAGCGAATCAGCATTCCCTGGTCGGCCTCCGAAATGCCCAGCTCCGGCTCCGTCACGTCACCGGCTACAGGTACAATTTTCAGTAACTCGTCGGGACAATCGCGTCTCAACTTCTCGAACAGCTGTTGAAAAGAATACATTCGCGTTATCTAAGCTCTAAGGGGTCCATTTAAGAAGTTCCTGAGAGCGGGATAAAAAGAAACTCGGAGGGAGGCCCCACACGATGGCTTCATTATCAACGTCAGAACCTCGCTGGGAAAGGAGATGCAATATTAGAAAAAATATTGTTATTCCATAACATATCCCCGGGCGAAATGTATACCACGTTGTAACTGATTGAACTATTAAGTCTCCTGCACAATTGTCAAAAACGGTACCACGACGTTACGAGATCATTTTAGTAAGAAATTCCCAGTATACGAAATTCACGTTTGAGGCTCAACATTTATAATCTTATGACAATTTTGTTTTTTAGGTGCATAAATTTCGTGAATATTTATTAGTCTTACCGGAGCGTTAAGGAGTTCCCGTAACCTCTGCTGCACGTCTTGTCCTCTCTTTGGCCTCATTAATAAATAAATGTTTTTGATTCCGGGGCAGGACCTGAGCAGTTTCTCGACCAGGACTTTGCCCATGAATCCTGTGCCTCCGGTGATGAAGATAGACTTGTCCCGGTAGAAGTCTTTAACTGTCATCGTGGCCATGTTTTGAAATTACGTCAACGTAGAATGGTGCAGCCGGTCGAAGCTGAAGAGAGCAGAGGTTGACGATAACCTGCGAAGGGATTCTCAAAGAAGGAGTCCTTCGCTATTTGTCGAGTGCTTTGTCACGGTTTGGCCTTTCCTTGATTTTCCCTGCACCCTGACGAACGCTCCCCAGCTCATTTCGCAGGAGAGTCCGTCCTTTTTCTGAAAGGAAATTATCAAAAACATCACGCCGATAAGATACGCAATCGATTTTAGTTCACTCCACCCTGAGGTAAACCCGATTCATAAAAATCCACAAAAACGTTTGAGCGACACCGTTCGTCTCATTCGCCATCGATGTTGGAAAGATTTCCTTTTTTTTATAGAAATTAATATTTACTCAGTATTCATTTTTTTTTTGTTACGAACAAATGATTTTTCTGCGTGTTGATTTTATTTCGGTATCTAAGAGGATAAAGTGGGGGGAAGAAAAACGACTCCAGAGATCTCGGTTTAATTTCTACGAGTTGTCTTCGTAATTGCGATCATAATGCATTTTAACGAGCGTAACTGATAATTGGACCACCGACTGTGCACTTCTGCGCTCTCGTATCGCGAGCCGACGAGTTCAATGCTCAGTACACCAGATACGTACGGGGTAATTTTATCTGGAAGTCATTTTGAATCCTGAAAGCCCCCGCTATAATTACAAATTGGCTCGCGCACGCCAGGGTGGAGTAAACTAGAAATGGTTACATCGCGACTGTCTTATTAGTATGATAATTAATGCGAGGTATAAGCCGTCTTACGGCTTAAAATAACCGATGAGATCACTCTATGCAGCCAAGGTTTCAATGCAGCACTAATAACGTTCCCGGGAACGGTGAATGAACGTAAAGTGCGATTTATCGGTACGTGTGTAGACACCTTAAACATCGAGCTCCACTCCCGAACTATACATCGGCTTTACACTCATGATTTTTTTATGCCGTGGCATTAACCCTTTGTTGGGAAATCACGTTTCCAGACGTGCCGACGTTTACCAGCTTGTCAAGGCTCGGAGTGATAAATGAATTACTCAATCGTCGAATTAATTTTCTAAGCCGCTCATTCATTTGTAAATCCCCGAATGGACCTTTCGAGTCGCCGGTGGATTTACATACCGGAGGTTCACTTTGTTAAGGAATCCTTGAAATTATTTGAAGACGGAAAATGGAATTTGCGACCCAAAAAAAAAAAAAAAAAACTGGTCTTCAAAAGAGTTAAAAGTCGGCTGATCCATTGACCCCGCTCACAAAAGTCTTGTCTATTCAGGCCGGATTTGCATATGGAAATGTCGATTACTTACGGTACACTCGATGATTTTATTAGGCATTCCACGTAGAGAGGAGCGCACTGACATTATCCATATTTTTATACTAAACATCGAAATGGACTAACGAATAAAATTTTATACTATATATATCACAGTTTATCCCCGCGAGGACGAGTTTGTTAACAATTAGATACATGGACGATATAATAACTGAGACATTATCATAAGGTGTCGAGCACGATGTCACTGCAATGAGGTAACACGCCTCGATCGTTATCACTCGTTATCATTCCGTGTAAATGTTCCGACAACGATTCGTCGATACAGCGAGCGTAACGAGTGTTTGAGATATCATCTCGAAATTAGATTTTAGAGATTCGATTAAGGCAATCGCAAAGGAGTTAATAAGTAAAAAAGTGGGACCAAAGGTCGCGTCGATTTCAACGAATTACTCTGACATCATTTTATTATTCTATTATTAATCAGCGATCTTATCTATCTCAAATAGTGAATCATAGTATTCCAGGTATCTTTTTTCGATGTTTTCGCAGGTGGTAATTTTTTATCCGCCGATTTAATTAAGCGCCTCTAATAACAGTGCCTTATCAATTAGGGATCCTCCACCGAGTCGCAATCGGCGGCGGCGTTTTCGGAAAGGCGAGTCTCCAAGGGAAGGCAGAAAAGCGAGAAATCAGCCGGAAAGAAAGGAGGGAAAAGCCAACCCGGCGCCTTTTGTCCGATGAGTACTCGGAAAATTAAAAACTGCGCGAAACGATCGGTGCCAGGGCCGCGAAAGTCTACTGTATAAGTACAAACCCGATGGAAGTCCGGCCGTTTTTCTCACGAGCACTCGACAAGACGTAGAACTTTAACGAGCTGTCAAAAGCAATGTCTAGAAACTTGCGTAACCACCACTCAAAGGTTTCGAAAGGAAGCGCTCAGTTTTCGGCCGATCAACGTCTACGGAAATCCGCACACGAAAAAAAAGAAGGAAATTCACAGTTCTTCGGAATGCGACAATTTATTTCAGTTTATTCGCGTCGAATAATTATTCCTTGTATTAAGAAAGTATTTCCACGGTTCGGTGAATTTTTTCTCTCAGCGTGGGAACTCGAAACGGGACCGATCATTCAACGATCCGCGGATTGCGGATTAAATACGCAACGGGGCGATTACCGGGAATCGTTCGATCCTCCCGAGGACATTACCTCCAAATTAAGCCCATTAATTTTAATCGGGCCGCAATTTCCCTCCCACCGAGGAATAATCTCTCCTGTATCTCTTGCTTCGATACAGAAAGTGAACTCGACTCGGAGTCGGTTTTCTCCGTCGACGAGAGGGAAATTACCGCGAGTAAACTCCACCTCTTTATCGTGTAATCACGATTGAGAGTTACTTTAATATCTACAAGTGATATATTATAAGTATCCAAGGGACCATTATTTAATATTACGGTACTAAAAATACGACTGATTTGATTTTTATGACAGTTTATGTCGTTCATATCGGTGATTTAAGTCATGCCGATTTTCTTGTCAGGTATCGGATAAGTGATAAGAACAGGTGAGATGCTTTTATTGGAAACTGGGGTCGAAGGACTCTCCCCTAAAATGAGATCAGGGATTGAAAGGAACCCGGAGATCTTTCTCTTCCGGTCATCGGTGATGAGCTGACCGGCAGGTCGGCTTTAAATTAATGCAGACCAAAGACCCTTTTATTTATAACGCACCCCCGCCTACCATTGGAAGTTCTAGGTGCTCTCGAGGCTTACGGCTCGATGGGTATTGCCGCCCAAGCAGGGACCAATATCATCCTTCGCAGAATCGCCGGAGAGAACGGAGGAAAGGGGGCTTCGATCGCGGATATATTCCACGGTATGACCGGAAATGACGCTGTCGCTCCCGGAAAATTGATACGAGTCGAACGATCGCCGGAAATGACGAAAGTAATCGGGAAATACGGCCTGGCCGTAACTTCGTAATTCGGCCTACCGAGGGGGTGGGCACAGCTGATCGCCCAACTCAAATTTGAATTTCCTAAGAAAAATAAATTATCCGGTCTAATTTACATTGATATTATTTTTGGCTTTTCAAACTGGGTGCACCGAATAATTTGGAATTTTAGCACGTGAGGCTCTAAAGCACCCGATGCTCGTGATATTTGATTTTTCAAAAAAAATATCTGTTCTTGGTTCTAGGCTGGGATAGGTAAGAAACATTTTTTTTTTAACTGTGAAGTTAGGTTAATAATTCGTAGCGATTCTCTCTGACTTGGATGTTTCGTTTTTAATTTTCTTTAGGACTAAGGGTGGAGATTTTATTTTTTCTTAACTCCGAGGAAAGTCCACGGGGGACGGATCGTCGATCGGGGAATAATCGCCCGATTGAACCCGATCGAACTCTCACCCTTCGCAATGAAGGGGCGAGGCGAGTTGAGAGAAAAAAAAAAAAAGAGAAAAAAGAAAAAGCCGCTCGTTCCGCGGAAATTGATACGAGCCAAAGGACACAATCGAGGATAAATAGGTGGAATTATCGGAACCGGGTAAGGGTAATGAGGCTACCAATGGCGACCATTGTGCGGTATTACGACAAACGGAAGTACGGTAACGGCGGGCACGATGGGAATGACAATGCTCCCGCTCGTGACAATAATCTTTAAACCGACGATTCAACGTCTAATGTATAAATCGACCCCAACCAGACACCGAAGAGACGACGGAAATGACCGAAAAATTCTCAACCCTTCCTGAAAGTTTACCGGAATCTTCCTCGGGGAAATATGAAATTTCCAATTTCCGTCCAACCATCCTGAGAAAAAAGATGTCACCGAACCAAAGAAATATTTTTTTAATTTAAAGGATAACGATTTCACCAAAATAATAAATTTCTTCCGGGGACCATTCAAGGTAATATTTCTTTTTTCTCGGCCCATTGCATCGCATAATTGAATTTTCTGGCTACTGTCAACGAGAGAAATTCCGGAGAGGCCGACCGTCGCAACCTCTTATCGCCGACTTAATTTCCAATATTTCAGCGCGTTTCCCGCAATTAATAAACGCGAATAAATCCCGCGAAGGACAGGAGGGAATCATCGTCGGATTCCTGGATCGTTACGCGGTGCATTCCGGGGCCTCTCGCTTCCTCCTACGAATATGGCGTTAACAAGGAGTCAGCTGAGCGCCGGGCGTCGAGGCCTGGGAACGGGAATAAGATCGGCCAGGGGAGAGAAACGGATTCCCGGTAGATTCTGGGTCAGCGTCCTGGCCTCGCGGTCACGGAGGAAGAGGAGGAACCGACCCCGTTACACGAAAACCCGTTATGCGACGACTCGACTTCCTTGGAAGCCGGCCTTCGCCTATGTGGCTACGTCTCGAGAGTGCCAAGGCGTCGCCCCGGGAGGGAATGCATATATATATTTTTTATCTATCATAAGAGGTGGATATCTACCCATCGCGTAAGGAGAAATCCAGTGATCGCGTCACGTTGCGATGTGTCAAACGATTCGGAGACAAGTTTCATAAGCGAGACGTGTATATCGCGTGTATATAAAGCTGGAATTGCCACTTTACCACAATTCAATAAAATTTGTTGTAAAATTTATTGCTAATTCATTGCTATTTTATTGCACCAGAGAAAAATTTCTTGCTCCTATACTTTTCCGAAAAATGGTGGCGATGTCAGCTTTATATAGAGCTAGCACTGCCACAATAAAAAACAATTATTAAGTAAATGTTCATCGACGAATTATATGCAAGAATTTATTGCTAATTAATTGCTAGCAGAGAAACCAAATTTCAATTTTTTTTTCTCACCCCTAAAGGGGTGAATCGCCAACCCTTGTGCTGATCGCAGGACAGAAAGATGAAAAACATGGGAGAATCGAACTATTTCTTCACGTGGAAATTAATCGCTAATTAATGTAGGTTTGAAAATTGTATTTTTACAAAGATATTGGTTCTTCTCGGAGCAATTAATTTCCACGTGAAGAAATAGTTCGATTCTTCCATATTTTTCATGTTTCTGTCCCGCCATCATCACTAGGGGTTGCGATTCGCCCCTTTAGAGGTGAGCAAAAAAAATTGAAATTTGGTTTTTCCGCGAGCAATTAATTAGCAATAAATTCTGATATATAATTCATCGATGAACATTTACTTAATAATTGTTTTTTATTGTGACAGTGTTAGCTTTATATAAAGCTGACATCGCCACCATTTTTCGGAAAAGTATAGGAGCAAAAAATTTTTCTCTTGTGCAATAAAATAGCAATGAATTGGCAATAAATTTTGCAACAAATTTTATTGAATTGTGCTAAAGTGGCAATTCCAGCTTTATATACATCACTTTCGTGTCGCCTCGATGCGGCGAAGTGCTGGTGGCTCGAAGTGCACAGGGCTCCCAAGATCTCTCCGGATTTCGGAGTCCATTAGAGGCGATTTCAGGAATTTCAGCCCCCCCTGGAGTTGGCCCTGCATGCCAGGCCCGGGAATATCTAATTGATTGGAGATTCGAAACCCACATCACGAACTAGGAGCCGATCGAAACTCCGGGCACGGGGCCAGGAAGAGGATCCTCCGAGGGAGGTTAGGGTTTATCGGCAGGCCCATTGCGGCGGACAAACCGTAACCTGTTCCTCCTGCAAGTTTAATTCCGGTATTATCGCGGTAGCACTTGATCTCTACGGAAGGCAAGGGTTTGCATGACAATTGCTCGTCGATGGACGAGCGTCGGGAGCGTCTCGATTTTCGATCTCTAAAGAGCACGTGCTCTTTATAAGAGGCACCCGAGGGGTTGCTTTACTTGTCTACTTGTTACTTGAAACTTGTCCACGTGGTGGCCTAATTAAGAATTAAATTTCGCATGACGGGGTCAGTTCATACGTTCCCTGAGTTTCATGAAATACCTTACATGCCACTTTCGCATCACCTTTAATGATAGTGTAACTCGATTGGCGACTGGCTAGAGTTTCTTATCGAGTCCGCGCATTCTGACGGTCTTTTTTAAAAATCGACAGAAATCGGGACAATCGGTGCACACGGATGGGATTCGAGATGCGGTCTTCGAGGGCTTCCTCGAGTCGCGGCCATTCGGAGAGCACTCGAGATCCGAGAGAGAGAGAGTAATCATTCCGTGTTTCAGGACTCGGATGAAGATACCGAGGGATAAATTGTCGCGAAAAACGAGAAGTCAGGCCGGATTGCCTCAAAGGCGAGCGGACTGGTCGGGAAAAAACGAAAGAGTGGAGGTTCCTCGCAAAAGTCCAGGAAGAGTTCCCCGAGAGTCCTTCTTGTAAACTTCGATTCCCTGCAATCGGCCTCCATACATAGGCATGTACACGTGCAAGTGCATGTACTCCGGGGCAATTCGAGGATGTACTTGATCCTCGAAAGTAGGAAAAATGTCGACGCGTCGCCACGACGCCATTAAGGTGATACGAAAAGGTGATTCTACACATTACATGTATCAAAACGTTAAAATACTTACGAAACTTCTCCCCAAACTGGGTGAACCGAATAATTTGGAAATTAGCACGTGCATTTTTTTTCCCCCCTTTATTCAAAGTTTTATACAAGTGGCGCACGCAACAAGTACCAGATTTTCTCGAGCGCACCGCACGCGAGAAATGTATTCCCGCCACGTCGTACGACTTCGAAGACTGTGAATCTCCCAGACCCAGATCAGTCTACGGAGAGGAAGCCATGCATAAGGTGCGCGAATTAATATCGCTTGTACCTTCAGTAGGGCAATCCCGAGAAATCCTCGACTCGGATTCCCAGTCTTTCCCCCAGGACGCGTTTACCTAAACGGTAAAGCTAGAGCGACTTTTAAAGAGACAAATGGAGATCCACTTTCCAGAAATTCATCCTCAGAAATATACAAAAGTAAGACATACGCGCCGCAGGGTAAAAATAACCGTGAATGATTTAACACACCGACGAATTCATCGGAGGGTACATTTGCAATTTAAATTAAACCTAATTGAAACATACGATATCGGGACTTTCTGCAATTACCGTTTTCTTTTCTTTTTTATCGGCGAAAAGGCGACGTAGGATAAGGCGGTTGTAAAAAAAACCGCCCTCGAGAAAAGGAACGGCCTAGACGGGGTTGCGGCTTCCGTCGTACCCGCGTCAGGTCGGCCGCAGGTTGTCCGCACGTCGGCCGCAGCGCGGATCGACGCAGGGGAGCAGTTACGTATCCGTCGTAGTCACGTAAGGCGCAAACGCGACTTTACCTCCGCATAATTGACCGCACGCGATTTTCCCCCTTTCCCCTACGAATGCACCCGAAGGGACGTCCAGGGACTCGTTAAGGTGAAGTGAAACCCGTCGAAAAAAAAAAAAAACTCATCGACGACGATAAAAAAAGATTCATTTAAATGCCTGCGACACCGACGATCTTATTAATATTGAAAAAATGTATCGAACCGATACTCGGTTTAATGACATTTTTTACTCGGCGCAGCTGTATTAAACGATATTGGGTAAAGTTGTCTTCAATTTTGCGGACAAATGTGCCCATAATTATGAAAGTGGTCTAAGTCAAAATTAAAAAAAAAAATGAGTTTATCAGTTATTTCACGCCATATTATTTCAAACGAAATTAATTCAATGTAATTTCGAAACAAGAAATATATGACTTAGACCACTTTCATAATTATGGGCACAAATAAGGGATTTTCTTTTTTCACGAAGAAAGTGACAGGTGCGCGACGGTGCGGAAGGTCAGGGAGCGGTCGGCGATCCGCTGGATACATCCACCATGACGACTCGGAAGAATGGATAAGTTTACGGTGTTAATCGCTGTTTATGTTAATATGGACCTCGATATAAAAAAGGAGAGTTATGCCCTCCATGACCGAAGGCGAAAACGCGACTTCACCTCTGCATAATTGATCGCACGCGATACTCCTTCGGAGGTACTTCACGTAGCTACGCGGAGAGGAGCGTTTAACGATTTGTTAACTCTTTTCTTACCCACTTAGGCTCAATATGCCCCACGTCGTGCGATCGTTTATGGAGTTGACCGGGACGTAGGCACGAAATCGGCATCCGCGAGGACAAATAGAGATTTTTCAGATTTTCTCTCTCGAATGAGTTCTTTCTTTGAAGCAACCGTGGGGTAAAATTAAATAAATAGTCTTCGCTCAAAAACCGCCGAATGTTTAACTCCGACGCATTGCATCCAGTCGAGTGCTTCACCCCTTAAAATAATAAAGTGAGAAATCGAAACCATACGTTTTACTTTTTTAACCTTAAAGATCTCTAAAGAAAACTAGGAAGAAAACGTGAAAAAGTTTAACCAAACCAATTTAGATGACCGAAACAAAGTGAACTAAAATTCGATTTACTCAACCGAGACCTTTCCTGAAATTAACCAAATGCGGTCAAACGATTTTGTTTAAATGAACCGAATGATTGTTCCGCGGGTGGGGGTGGAGCAACGGCCACCCCCCGATACCTCGCCGAAACAAATGAAATAAAATATCGAACCTCCACCTTGATTATTGAATTATTACCCTGGTATTATAAAAACCGATAAACAATCCTAAGTCACCACGGGATCGGTGTTGCTCACTCTTCACGGCGTACTGCAACATCCAGCGATTACTCGCGCTACCCACTCGATCGCGAGACGACTATATCCCCACGCGGACGTGACGTCACTCGTCGAATCACCTCTTCTGGTGTCGTCATCAAGAAACCATGCAATCGTGAGAGAGGTAGCGGGATGTAATTCACAAGAAGGAGTAAATAACGAAAACGAGAAATTAAGAGGAACGCTCCGGAGTCCACTGATGGTGACCCATAACAAATATCAGCTGATTTCATTAAGAACCTCGTATACGTAACGAGAGGGACAGGGCGATAACGTTGTTAGTGAATAAAAAAAACAAGCGATAAAGAGGAACACTCCATGCCTAAAGACGGGTGCCTTATCACGTATCAGCTGATGGACCGATCACCTCAAGATGCGGCACGACTTGCGAAGTCGGTCATTTACATTGAAATTTCAGGATAGATTCGAAGGAGTTTACGTCACGAATGCGTTTCTATTTTTTATCAATTATTTCAAAGCAGAACCGAAAGGCCCAAGGTGTGACGACCCTGGACGCATTCCAGGCAAGCACTCGATCCTTTCGCAAGTACTCCTGCTTCTTTCAAACAATTTGCAGATTCCTTTTAAACAATTCCCGGGAAGTTCTCGGGGCGATCGAGCGACCCTTCTTTACGTGCAGTTTTTTCCCGTTCCCCGTAAACTCCCGGCTTTACGACTCAATTTTACAACACCCGATGCGAGCACCAAGCCTTGGGGTCGGCAGCGTTTCCACCCGCTAATAAGTAGGAATTATTAGTACTTATTTGTTGGAAAGTAAAACCGACTCGATCGCCCTCGAAGCATTGACCCACAAACGCGAGTCAACATTGTCGTTTTTCTTTTTTTTCCAGACAGGCACTTAGCATTTCCAGGCCAGGTAGGTAGTGCCACTGGATTCTTTCGCCCCCAAGAATTCCATATAATTATTTTGTTGTCCCGGAAGACCGCGGGAAGACGTTCCATCCAACGAATCTTCTCGGAGGTAATTCCGCGCTTAAGGCGATACGACAGATACTTATCGGAGCTCCGATGGTTTGCAAATTTGCCCGAGAATTTGTGGTACTCGAGGGTTCGCAAAATTGATGAGAAACGTCGACGCGTCTCGTCGAGCATTGTTTCGGGGAAGAAAGTGCACCAGAGAGCGAGGGCCCCATGCCGGAAGATCCACTTTCCTTTTCGCGAAACTGCACCCAGGGGGTTCATCCGACACACACTCGGATTCATCATGGTGCGTTGGTCCAAGACTATAAATACCCCTCCGCACCACAGGACGTCACGTAGAAAATGGCCTGGGGTTTATGCCCGTCTTATCGACATCGTCAAAGCTCGGAATTCTAATACGAATCTTCGGAGCGAGTTTTCCGCAGGGTGTGACTTATCTTTTATTTTTTATTTCGTCGCGGAAGCATTTTTAAAAAAAATGTCGATAAAATAGGATTGCCTACGACTGAGAAAATGAAATTAAGGGGGCATCGGGTGAAGGTAAAGGCGGATGCCGTGCGAAAGTCGGGCCTCCTCGTTTTCCGTAGGGAGTGACTTATCTTTTATTTTTTATTTCGTCGCGGAAGAATTTCTAAAAAAAATGTCGACAAAATAGGATCGTCTACGACTGAGAAAATGAAATTAAGGGGGCATCGGGTGGAGGTAAAGGCGGATGCCGTGCGAAAGTCGGGCCTCCTCGGGAAGGGAGAGCAGAGGAGGTCATTGTCAGCGAACGGCGGACCGAATCGTTTCCACGGGGACAACACCGGTTAGATCCCACCTCGACTGGTCGGCAAAAGTGACTCGGAAGGACAGTGGAAGGATGTCGATGTTAATAACCGCGGCAAACCGTGCCAACCGGCCGTTGACTTCCGAATATCCCGAGGTTGGCCCGAGGAAAATCGTTACCGGCGGCGAGGAACTGCGCCAAGAATACGAGCACCGGGTACCGGTACTCCGCCTTTCACGAGAGACGGGAAAAAATGGCATACCGCTACCGGAATCTCCTACGACATCCGATCGGTTGCGACCTAGAAGATATTCCGATTTTAACGTCTTAACCTTTACTTCACTAACACGAAATATATAACCTGATACCAAATAATGGACGAAATGAATAAATTGATACGAAATATTTTTTCACGCGATACCAAATATATTTCTCGCGATTCTAAACATTTTCTCGTGTGATCAAATTAACGTTAGTTGTCAATGCAGAATGCTCCTTGTTAGGGGAAATATTGTCAAAGGAGAAAATTTACTAGTGAAATAGAAAGAATGATCGTTTGTCAAATATTTCAAAATTGGAGGCGAGATGTAATTAATGGTGATATGTTTATCGATACTAAATTTATTTCAATTAAGTGAATTTACTTTCGTTGAGTCGTGAGACTAGATTCAAGAGGAAAAGAGAGATTATCTGTCGGATACCTCGAAAGTGGAGCGAAAGGAGTAATCGAGGATCAATGCGTTCTGTGATCGCGGTACTGGTTGCAGCGTCCCGGTAGTTAGTGATAAAATAATCAATAATCAAATTATTTCCCACGAAATGAATTTCTTATCAATGGACTCGTGAAACGGGATTTAAGGTAAACAAAGAAATTACTTATTAACTTTTAGCGTCCCGCGAGTTTCGTAACGTTATGACGGATGTCTTCGCAGTAGAGCCAACGGAGTGCCAAAGGTTAATTTTATCGGAAGTGAGGTGACATTAATAATTGCAGGAAAACATTGCACATTGCCCCGTTAATGATAAATACTCATTTAAAACGAAATTCACCGCTTGGTCTTGAAATTGAATGGAAGATGAAATAAGGGGTATCCGCGAAATACCTGAAAAGTGAAGCGAGAAGAATAATCGTGGGTGTACCTATGTGTCTCGTGTAATCGCGGTACTAGCTCGCGCACCGTGCTCCTCGGTACGCGTAACTAACATTGCGAGTGCCATTAGCGAATCTAGGTGAACCTTGGCGATTGGTAGGAGCGGTTCGTTCTACCTCGTCGATTAATTCCCCAAGACTCGGACAAACTTTGAATAAGCTCGTCACTCGCGGTGCAACGAGATTATCCGGACAGCGGGCGAGTTTCATTGACCGGGTATGTCCTACGAGGGGAACATCGTAATGCGATTATCGTTACACCGACAAAGTCGATTGGATCGAATCTGCACCTAGAGAAATTGGAAGAACAGTCTTTTTAACGATGCCCGCCCGGGCCGAAAAATCAAATCTTTCCGCTGTTTGACCCTCGCAAATATTTTTCTCCCAATCGGCAAAGAGCTCGGAAGATCAAAGACGAAGCAGAGGTAACCTAAACACGAGTTAGCACGTGGACGTTAATTGTTCAATGAAATTTCCTCCTTGTCTGGTGGACTAATTACTGCCGCGTCTGGGAGCACGGACGAACGTTTTCGTTGGATTTGACAGAAAAAATATCTGTAGACATGAATACATGAATTCGAGACATCGGGTCGCGATCATCGTCGTGACTCAATTATTTCGAGTGGTTCGGAGTTCGCTTATCAGTCGGCCGACCG
Organism: Orussus abietinus; assembly: GCF_000612105.2. Taxonomy (NCBI): domain Eukaryota; kingdom Metazoa; phylum Arthropoda; class Insecta; order Hymenoptera; family Orussidae; genus Orussus; species Orussus abietinus. The sequence continues at coordinate 55,157 of NW_019394321.1, forward strand.
AGTAGACCGACTTATCACGAGGTCTCGTTATCACGTGCGAGTACGCGAAGGTGCTCGAAAGCATTTCCGTGGGCGGAGTAAGGTACTCCCACTAGGTGTTACATCCTGGAAAGTGAAGAAATCCTCGGCCTCGAATTTCCTCGCGGATGTTGCACGAACTTGGGCCTCGACCCAATAGATCCATGTCGGGGCGAAATCGGAGGCCGCGGACGTGTCCATTGACAGCGATCGTCGGTAAAATCACTGTTACTTCCCCTTCCTGACGAGGAAATTCGGGTCAGGTTGACACTGCGAATATTAGCATGAGAATTCAGGCCGAGGGACTCGCGAAAGAACCCGATGACGAATTCCTGGTCGTGCCTTGCGAGGACGACGAAGTAGGTGCGCGCGTGACTTAAATTTCTTTTTTGCCCAAGCTCCCCGCATTCGAGTCCCACGAAAGACCTAATTTCCTTTCGAACTAATCATTATACGCGTACTTTTCATTTTTACCGATTTCAATCGGTTCCCGGTAACCCTTCGTAAATCGGTGATTCGTAAAATAAAAATGTGTAAAGCTCGCCGCGCGCGCGATTTAAAATTAGGATTCCGATGAAAGAAATTTTATGTACCGTGAAAAACACGGCGAGAATCGGGAATTCAATAGTAACGAGAGCACTTTCCAGAAAACCGCTTTCGCGGCCAATTTAGCTTAGAACTAGTCGTTACATCCTCGGCAACTCCACGATGTGTGGGCTGCCCCGAAATTGCGAGGAATTTCCGTGTGGGCAGGGTCGGTGTCGGCTTTAAATGCCCATCGTGGGGAACTCGTGCTCGGCTCTCTTTATTTTGCCAATTTTAATAATCAAAGCGACCAAGGGCCAGCCGACGTCCTTTCGGAGTTTAGCCGGAAACGAAACCCAATTCCCTCCTGGAAGTGTTTTTGTTTGTTCCTTCCTTTTTCTCTTCTTCTTTTTTTTTTTTTGTTTACGGCGCGACATCGGAAGCGAATCGCGATCACCGGGAAAACGAGAGCTCGATTTCGTTTAATGGAACTATGAGCATTCGAAAGGTTTGTCTTCGGAAAACGGAGTTACGACGAGAGGCCCAGATTGACAGAATTGACAGCATTGACATGAAATTTGAGAGCGCAATCGATGCAGTAATTTGGCAGCCGAGACTTTCTTTGGCTCGCTCGATCGAGTCAAAAAATCCGATTCGATTATCCAGCGAAATAAATATTCGATCGTTACGATCGAAATCGATTTTTCATCCCCATTTCCCTTATCGCCCGCCTCTACTTTACATAGATAGGGTCTTCTATGTAGATCGTCAAATAATTTCGAGAATTAAAAATTTAATCACGATTTTTGGAAATGCCGCGAGGACTTCGAGTTCGAGTTCGATCACGTCTATGAAAAAATCACTGGGTTGAAAAAATTTCAGGAAAATAATGGTTGCAGTAATTATTTTGAAAATTCGGTTGTAATTGAGTTTTCGGCTTACCGAAAGTGTTGCGGTGCTCTCTCGGGTTCGAGTTTAGAGAGGAGGGATTTCAAGTACGATCACTTTCTTGAAGAAATCACAAAAGTCGCCGGTCGAAAATATTGGTTGCGAGATAATTATTTTGAAAATTCGGACATAGTCCAGTTCTCCGCTTACCGAAAGTGTTGCGGTATTCTCAAGTTCAAGATCGGGGAGAGCGACTTCGAGTTCGATCACTGTCCCGAAGAAATGACAGAAATCGCCGGTCGAAGGTATTCTCGAGCAAGGAGCGCACCGGTTCCGTGGACGGAGAGCTCGTGAATCTGACGACCGTCCACTGAGCGTGTCAGGCCCAACCTCGAGACCCTTGTACCATCTAATAGAATCCGATGATGCCCCTCCATGTCTCTCTCTCACACTCTGCCACGGACTTAGCCCGAGAGAGCGTCTCTCCCCCTCGTCGGGTCGAAACCTGCGAGAAAAACGAATCCCTCAGGACCGCAAAACGCTCTCTCGGAACTTTTTTCTCACCCTTGCGGAAAAGCGGACAGGGTGGCGAAACGGAAAAGAGGGACAACAACGAATTAACGTTGCATCGAATTTATTCCAGTTCACGCGAGTGAAATAATTATTCTTCGAATTAACGAGACGTTTCTTTGGTACCGTTCAAAGAAATTCTGGTCCAATGAGCACTTTTTCCGGCGCTAGGGGATTTCCCCCAAAGGGTCGACTTTTCTTTATGTTTTGCATTTCCGATAATCTCGTCCGGGGCGATCGTAGCTGGAGGGCGTCGAGGAAAACGGGTATCCTTAAAACTATTCGGATCAATTTGCCCCAGAACTAATGACTATTACTCCCCTTCTTGGTGGCGGGCACGAGTGCTTGTGGGATTAATTCATGAAAAATAGAACGGAGGTGGAATTTTCCTTTTGTCTGGCCGACCCATAAAAACCCGGCTCTCGCTTTTGTCTCGCTTTGAAGCTTTCGGTATATCACCTCGGAGGGCGATTTCATTCCGAAAATGTACGGCGATGCAGTTTCCCTCTTTAACCCCTAATCACGCCCCTTTACGGCCAGCATCCGGGAATTCTTTATACTTTCTGCCCCCGACGAACGAACTGCGACGAAACTTCGTCCCTGGAGCTTCTAAGCCTCTTTGAAACCCTCTTATCACATTTTTTTTCTCCCAAATTAATTTCCGCCCGGCTAACGAACCGGGCGGAGCGTTTCCACATCTTGGGGACAATAAATAAAAATGACGGAAATTTATCACCCTCCTCGTGAGATTTTTATACCAAACCCTGACTCCGTCCCACCCTGTTAAGGAAACGTTGTAATTAATTATAAAAAATGTAGCAAAGTTACATCTTTCTCTAACACCCCTTTACCCCTACCCCGAGAAGAAAATCCATTGAATCATTCCAAATAATTATTCCTTGAATTGACAAAATACGTTTCCTCGGTACCATTCGGAAACAAGATATTTCTCCGGCTCGATGACAATTTTTCTTCTCGGGGTATAATTACTTAAAATAAAAAATAACAAATGTACAAACGGAATCAGCCGGTCCAGATTAACTAGCCGCACCTGTAACAGGTATCGATTATGCGATTCGAGGAGAGTTTCAGGCCGTGCGGAAAATCGCGCTTATTCAGAAAAGTCACGCTGCTACAATCCGCGGAGTTTACGGAGATAAATGTGCCGGATTTAGTAGGTCACCGCGTTTGGCATGGTGTACCGGAAGATTGTCACGGAGCGACGTTCTATTTGTAAGACGGCATTCGGGAATAGTTATCGGGCCGAAATTCAGAACACTAGCGGAATCGCCAGACGGAAACGCGACGGCAAGTCTGCGTAGAAAAGTGCGCAAGGAAAAAAAAAAAAAAAAAACAGGGAATATCCGATTTAATTGGCGCGCGAATGGAAAGTCTGCGTAGAAAAGTGCGCAATAAAGGAAAACAAAAAAACGGGGGATATCTGATTTAATTGGCGCGCAAACGACAAAGTTGCGTAGAAAAGTGCGCAATAAAGGAAAAAAAAAAAACGGGGGATATCTGATTTAATTGGCGCGCAAACGACAAAGTTGCGTAGAAAAGTGCGGAATAAAGGAAAAAAAAAGAAAAAGAAAAACGGGGGATATCCGATTTAATTGGCGCGCGAACGGCGTAAACGAGGCGCATAAACATCTCGTACGATACGAGCGGCAACTTATTAATAATTTAGCCACAATCGCGGCGAACCGAGCGCTGGATTATTAATAAGCGGACGTAGCACTCCCTGGTAAGTATGTAAGTACACATCGTGGCTTCCTCGAGACTATATTTAGGAATTAGGTGTATATTTAACGCGCAAAATGTAACTTTCAGGCCGGAATTTCGGTCGACGCGAGACCGCTTCCAATCCGCGAACTAATTGCCTTAATCTTCGTATAACGACACTCTTAAGGTGTTACGAAAGTGTGGTGTACATCAAAAGTTCAAAGTATAAAACTTTCCTCCAAACTGGATGCACTGAATAACTTTAAGCATTAACACCTGATTACGTAGTATTTATTTGCAGGGATTTCGAGTATCGTTAATAGAAAATTTATAGAGAACCGAAATTCTGTACTTTTAAACGCGACTCTAGAGTAGAACGTTAAACGTGATAAATAAATTTTCTTTTCAAGAAATCCCGGCGAAAACTCCGAGCAATCGCGGTTCGACTCGAGAAAGGGGCGGAAAACAGAGATCTAAATTTAACACCGTACGAAGAGCAGGAGGGGAAGAGTCCTAATGGAGGTTTCATTAACGCCGGGCTATTTGTTTAGGTGTAATATCGGATCGAGGGGCGATTTAAATTCTCTTAAGGCGAGCCTATCCGGCCAATTTCCGGTCCAGCCAGCTTCCGATTTCCGGGGAATCCGAGGGAGAGGTCGTGGCCCTGAATTTTGGAGTCGAAGAGGCAGTATAAATAGACCGATGGGGTATAAATACGAATAACCACGTGTAATGTGAACCGGATCAAACGAGGCGATATGAGACATCAACCCTGCCCTCCATTATACAATGCAATAAAAATCCCAATCTGGATTAAAAAATGGTCTGATAATAAAAGTGAAGAAAAAAGAAAAAAGACGCGTACACAGGTTCTCTTGGATCCTCCCCCGTGTGTATAGATCGTTTATGAATTAATTAATTCCGCGTAAAACCGCAAAGTCGAGCCGTCGCGTCGTCGGGGCGGAATTTATTCCGCGGGGAAACCTCGTTGTTAACCAATCGGAGTCCCAGACCCCGAGTGTACCTACGGGGATAAATGTCACCTGAAAATCGGAGCACAATCCGCCCTGGAGTCAATATTTCCGCCGAGGAATGAATCTTCGGATGAATATCTTCCGATAAAGACGGATCCCGCTTTGTAACTCGCAAATCTCCTCATCCCTCGAAAACCCCCTGACTCTTTAAATTCTCATTCCCCGATTTCACCTGAATTTTCACGAACAGCTGATCGGAAGTTCCGATCGGTTTATGTGAAAGGGGATGCTCCACGCTTTTCAATGAATCCTTTTACCAGGATTTGTGCGTGTTTTTTGGGGTTTTCAGTTTTTTCGAAAAAGAGGAAACGGTTAAACGTGGTTGGGCTACGTTATAACCACCCCGTCGGTGAGCGCGTTCAACGTCGACGTTGCATTCCTTTTTACTTATTTCGCCACGCGGGGAAAAAACAGGGAGGAGGTGCACCCTCCCATGGGAACCCCTACGAATTCGCGTAGAATTCCAGGGGAGAGTCAAGGAGCCTCTCGGGGTAGGGACGAAGGGTAGCAGGGGATGCAGAAGAAGAGGACGCGCACTTCGAGGTCTGAGGACTTTCTCGAGGAGGGACTCATCACACCTCCGAATCCTTTCCGGAAATTATTGCCACACCGAGGAAAAAAAGAGATTCATCGAACCAAAGAAAATATTTTGTCAGCTCAATTCACTTGTAAATACGAGTATACATTTAACATGAAATTAAAAAAAAATAAGTCCTACATCCAACGCTCTGCGCACCAAGTTTAAAAAATATCCCCCCATCATCCAGGAATTACTTTTCATACCTGGCGATATTTTAAACTTTCCCTCAATTTTTATACTTTACCCTTTCCTTATCATTTCCTAGCAGGGGTCATTTAATCTCGAGATAAAAAATAACGGATCCCCTAGCGAGGTTAGGGGATCTCTCGAGGGGTAGACTTGCGGACGAAGGTTGGGGTTGGCGGAAAGAAGACGCACGGACACCTTCTGGCGGAGGGTCGCAGCCCTGCGGGGTATATATCGGTGTCTTAATAAAATTATCGAATTATCGGAATTCGAGGGGGCGAGCGCGGAGGCGGGCGGCGGGGTGGGCGGCGGGAGGCGGGAGGCGGCCGCCCGGGTTGCCGTTTCCAGTGCGATTGTACTTTTCGGGCACGGCCGGCTGGACGCGGAACCGCTTTTCGTCTTTTTTTCCCATTCCTTCCCTTTCCCCCGATTTTCCGAAAATATCGACCATTCCCGCTTATCTTTCCTCCGCCCGTTCAGCTGTCCGTATCGAGCCATCGCCACCGAGAACGTCACCGGTTTACGTAGAAAGGCTTTTAAGAGATTGTAATTATCTTTCCTAGAATTTTTTTTTCGTCCACCTTTGGACCTTTCGAGCAATCGGAGAGAGCTGGAACCCGGAGTATACCTCCCCGGATTGATTACACGCGAGTTTACCGAGAAATCTGTACATTTCTTTCCAGATTATTTCTTTTTTCCCGGTTTAATTATCGAGAAGTTTTATTTTATAACATAAAGCCTATTTGCCTCACCGTTCTTACGGAACGTCACGATTTCGGCCCACTTCCGTGCTGTGTAGGAATCTGGAGGAATTATTGGTTAAGATGGTACGGATGAGATAAAGTCAAGGCGGAGAGGGTCTCCGTGAAAATTCGAGGTTACGTACAATCGCATCCCGGAGGAGGAAAGCACACCTCTGGGTTTCACGTTGGTTGCACATTTTCAGAGTTTAATTGGCCCTAAGCCATAATTTACATAACACTGGTTCCCAAATCGCATCGATTACGGCTCGAGACTACTCCCGTGCTGATCTTCATTCACGGTTCGCCCTTCGGAGATCCAACCCAACCTCGCCTTTTCTCGTGCCCGGGGGATGGATTTTTCCTCGGCGAAGCCGGCATCGATCACGCGTTACGGGCGCCACGGGAGCGAGAGGTCGAACTGGGAAGACGGGTAGATTCGTCCGAGGGATATCAGGAATATCGGAGTCGCGCGCCTAGGGGCGCGTAGGCGAGCTCGGAGACTGCCGCCGCCGTGGGAGCGAGAGAGACGGAGCGCGCGGGGGGCGCGCGGGCGCGAGAGAGAGGGAGAGCTGGTCTGCCGGTCCCGGAGCGGCGGCGAGTCCTGGCGCGTGACTCGGCGATCGATCGGCACGCGCTCCTCGGGGCCCTTCCTCGGGCCGGCGACCCGGCCTCGCCAAAGAGAGCCGGGGCTCGCGCCCCCCTAAGGCGCGGCTTGCCTCCGAGGAAACCCTCCCCGGATCGCCGATTTCGGACGTACCTGTGCCTAACGACGCTGGGGTGCGCTCTCGGGCGCTCTCCTCGGCCAAGGCGCCCCGCTCGCGCCTCCGGTTTAACACAGAATTCCGTAGTTAACAGGGTTTTTCCACTTTTCTGCTTGTGCCCGTCGCACGCCAGCCGCGACCGCCATCTTGGGGCAACTGCCAAATCCCGTCAGGGCTCCCAACCGAGGACCGAGAAATCTCACCAGGGGAGAGACGGACGCGTAGCCATAGAGGAGAATGCGGACTGAGAAGGGAGGGTCGCGCGCCACCTCGACGGGTGACGCGGCCGCCATCTTGAGTTGTGCAACTCCCTCTTGAGGGCTCTGCTTCTACTCGCTTTCCCGGGGGGTCAGGGGGAGGAATCGGGAATTTCGGTATGTTCTTGCTTTTCAGGTTTGAAAACCTGATGTGAAATTCGCTATTTATTAGTTTTCGAGTCATATTCTGAATTATTTATTCCTTGGGCTCGTATCTTACTTTTGGGGTTGGAAAACGATTTTCGGCCATTTAGAGTAAGGATTGAAGACGCCTTTTCACGTGTGTTCATCCTAAATATTGAGGGTTTACGTTCATTTTAGGAATTTATCATCCTTGAAACCTTGACCAAACAAAAACCTGACGATCTTGATGCGATCGGTGATCCTGTCTTCAAAAGGACGTTTTTACATTATTTTCTGGGTAATAGCTTTAATTTAGATTTTATTTATATTGAAACTGTATCGAAGGGTGAATTTTTATTAACCACACCCTGATTCAAAATGGCGCCCGTTCCGTTTCTTGTCAGAGATGAGTTGGGAGATTGCTCACGGGCAGGGTCGCGCGATCGCATCGTGTGCTGCCCTCTGGTTTCGTACGTTAGCTTTCACCGTTTTTTGCCCCCAAGGGCGACGCAACGAATTTCTGGTAGGGGCTCGCGCACTCGCGATGGCTGTGCCATCTACCAGTTGCCGTCGGCGGCTCACGTATTCGTAATGGTAATACCATGCGGCAGTTGACGGTGGTGGCTTACCATTATGGCAATCTCCCAACTCATCTCTGCCAAATCAAGTTGCTTTACCGACGCAGTTGCCGAAGTTAGTTTACAATTTCGCCGCTGATGTCGCCCGCTACACCCCGTAATTGCGCGTACGTGCGTGGTTGTTTAAAATTTTGAATACTTTTGTAGGAATTTTCACGTAGAAATAGTGTCTTTTGAAATGTATGATAACATACATTTTTTAGGTTTTCATTACGAGTTTTCTAATTTTTAGTAAACATTGAAATAGCGAAATATTTTTAACGGTGCATTATTTAGGAGTAATGATAAAAAGAGGATTTTTGAGAAAGTATGCAGGTGAAATGGTACATTTACTCCACTCGTTAAAATATATAAATTGGTGAAATTTGTTTAAGGATTCGGGGGGATTACAGAAAATGTTAAAAATCTCAGACCTTGATACTATGAAAATTTAGCCAGGAATTTGCGGACGTGAGCATTTTGCCTTCACGGCGTTTCGTCACTGACAATGTGCAGTTTAATAATGTCGCAGTTCAACTTCGGCCATTGTACCTACGTCGGAAGTCGTGCTTTCGGTTACATATTAATATTTTACCATTTCTGTCCCGCCAGGATGCAGCTAGAATCCATACAAGATTTAATATCCAACAGCTGCATACTTCTCACGGGAGTAACTGGATTTGTGGGTGGTACTTTGTTGGAGAGAATACTCAGGATTGGTCCTGGACCGGAAAAGGTATTCGTCCTTGTGAGGAAAAGACAACATGTCGATCCTCAGGTCAGGTTTAACGAGATACTTTCGTCTCCGGTAAGCGTTATCACTTTTTCTCTTAATTACATTCCTGGGTGCTCGCATACCAAGATTCCTCAGACGATAAAAAACCGTGCACATCGTAAACATTATTTACAAAAAGTCTGATCCTTCAAATAAACTCGAATAAATCGGATGCAACATTTACTCGGAATTGTGACAATTGATTCGAGTGAAATAATTATTCTTGGAATTAAAAAAATATTTCTTTGGTTCAATGAATTTTTGTTCTTAGTATGCAAGGCCTAGAAGTTAGAACTAACATGACGGAAAATCATCGTAACTGTCACAACACTGGGCGTAGTTGTTTTCAGATGTAGATCCAGAGAGATTGAAGCGAGTACAGGTAATTCCAGGAGACATTACGGAAGAAGGACTCGGCCTCTCGTCGGCGGACAGCAATCTCCTAATTTCGAAATGCAACCTGGTGCTGCACTCGGCGGCTTTCATCTCGTTCGCCGCGCAGCTAGAAATGGCCACAAGGATCAATCTCCTCGGATCTCGACATGTCCTCGGCTTGGCAAAAAATATGCCGAATATACGTGCCATGGTTCACGTATCGACGGCGTATGCGAATTGCACCGTAGGCACTTCTCGATTGGACGAGAAACTTTACCCAACAGGAATAGATTCGGTTGATTTTATTCATACGGTTAGTGTCAATCCGTTAAGGAAAAAGTAGATTAAAAATTAATTCTGACAATTTGTCACTTCCGTTAAGTTATCCGTCTTGAAACTGCAAAAAATGAGCTCGACATCGTCATCGAGCTGCATGGATTAATTCATTTTAATTTTTATCGCGAGCATTTAGACACTTTTTTCTTTTCTTCTTGCTGAGAACTTATCAGCTTTGAGGCCATGTTTAATTCATGCTTGGCGGACGATTTTAATCAAATAACGTTGAAGGTGTTGAATAACGATTGGTTGAGGTTTTGTAACTAGTCATTGGCTTTCGAACCCTTCTACGTTCATGCGAATTCCGAATTAGGTTTTTGTATCATTATCTCGAGAGAAAAAAAATTCTTGTTATGCGGTAGCGTCACTGCTTACGTCTGCGTGCATTGGATGGTACAGAGTGCGAGTTAATTCTTACCGGGCGAGTTTTATTTAAAAAAATTGTCGAAGGTCACTCCCGCGCTGGTGACTCGGGACTTTTCCACGATGTAATGTCAATGCGAAGATTTGAGATGTTGAAGAGCACGACTATTAACGTACGCGGAATATTTCTCTGTTATTCGTTACGAGGATATTCCAGTCTGAGATCAATGTCCACCTGATTTGCATGCAGGCAGTGGTACAATGTTCATCGCGGATCGCAGGATCCATCGTTTTCATCGTCGATTTGAATTTTATAAGGGCTTTTTCTGCTCCGATGTTTATTCCCGATAAAATTCGTAGAGAATTTCTGTACGATAGAATCGATAATACTGGTACAAATAATTGTAGTCTGTAGATTAGAAGACTTCCTGCGTAAAGGATACGTCGAAATTGTTGAGGAATCCCTGTGCATTAGAGCTATGTCGCATAGCAACAGGAAGCGATTACTATAACTGTACATTGATCTTGCGAGAAAATCACTCGCGTACGGTTCTCTCAAAAATACGAACAACACGATAGTTCTACCGAGGTTTAGTAGGACAGGAGGAAGATCGGCATACTTTGCCGCTGCATTGAGAAAAATATGTAATGGAACTGAAGAAATATTTTGTTAATTCAAAGAATAATTATTTCACTCAAACTGGAATAAACTGGATGCAACATTTATGCGGAATAATGGCAATTCGTTTGAGTGAAATTCATGGAATTATCGAAATATTTCTTTGGTAGAAACTCGACAGAATTAATTCGAGATTGATCCCTGAATGTGCGAAAATAAATGCGATAACGAATTAATTTCTCTTTTAGGTGAAGAACATGACTTCTCAGGAGATCGAAAGGAGGACGGCCGAATTCATAGAGAACCACCCGAATACGTACACGTTCTCGAAGCAAATGGCCGAAAATCTGTTGGCCAAAGAAAGGGAGCATGTACCTCTCGCTATAGTGAGGCCAAGTATAGTTCTGAATACCTGGAAAGTACCGAAACCAGGTTGGGTAGACAATGTCAATAGTGGTGCTTGTGCATTCATCGCTGGAGTGACGAAAGGACTGTTTCGTACGTAAGTTGAGTTATTTTGCGGATTTCACTCCTGCAGAATGAACTTTTTTCTTCTTCTTTAGAGGATAGGGCAAATGGCGTCTCTCGTTTATTTTTTGGATCTCCTTCAGTTTCCAGGGACGTCCTGATATCAGACAAGATGTTATTCCTGCAGACATGGTCGTGTCCACGATTTTGGCATCCGCTTTGTACGCGGCTCGACATCCTACGGATCTCCACATTTTCCACTGCACATCCAGCATGTCGAATCCGTCGACATGGGGCAAATACTGCGAAGAAGTGACTAAATTTTCAAGGAGTGAGCCTTGCAAAAATGTTGTTTGGTATCCCGATGCCAAACCGAGATCGAATTTTTTCAGAAACGCTGCCGTCATGTACATCTTTCAATTACTTCCGGCTCATGTTATTGATTTGTTGGGAACTGTGGCTAAACGTAAAAATGGGTGAGCATTGTAATTTATTAAGTACTCCTATTGCTAAGGGTCGGTCGTCTTGTATCAACGAAAAATAGTGTAATTGAAGATTAAATCCACCATTGAGTAATCTCCCGATATCGAGTGTTTAACTGTAATCACACGTTAAGTAATCCTTGATTAAGAATTTTAATTAGAATGTCGATGCGACTAATACTAAGGATTTAAAACATTTACTCGTACGGTGGATTTAATCGCCTCTAAGACGCAAAAAGCGGCGGAATGTGCGTTGTTCTTTTGCTACATGTTTTATTAAATGTAACTTGTCGCATTCTCACTTTTTTCCAGGCTCGTGGATATTCAGCACAGATATATTAAAGGATGCAAATATACTGCATATTTTGCAGAAAACGAATGGGTGTTCAGCCGGAAGAGAACTTTGTCATTAATAAACATGTTGTCTCCCGAGGAAAGAGAAGCACATCCGATGGATCCTGCGCTGATAAACTGGAGCGAATATTTTAAAAACTGTGTAATTGGGATGCGCCGATATTTCCATAAGGAGCCTGCAGAAAGTACCGAAAGCGCATGTAGACAAATGGCTCGGTAATTTTGCAGTCTTCGTTACGATTTTATTTTTAATTGTAAATGGCCTCGATTGTATGATCTCAGGGTAACGTCGATTCTAGATAATGACTTGTCTCTATTATAATGATAGAGGTAATCGATATTATGCTCGATCAGAAATTTGATTCGATATTTTCCGAGCAATATGACGAAGGAAATCGGCGGCAACAAAATCATTCTCATGTACCGACGAGCTGTTACCCAAGGTTATTTGAAGTGGTAACAAGCATCCTCGTTAATTTCAAATCGATCCTTATTTTTGTTCGCAGGTTGAGGATAATTGCGGCCGTTACTCCATATTTATCTTTCTACCTTCTCTGGACATTTTTGTACCTATCAGGATGTTCCTCCGAAGTTGCAATTTTTCTCAGCGCAGCTCTAGTTATTTTCTTAACGTGGTTATAACTGCGACAGCAGTTTAAATTCAATTTCATGTCAATTTGAATGTGGTAAATATATAAATCAATCATAAGTAGTTGCTATATTTGTGAGAAATATATATTTTAAGTATATTCACTGTGCATGTAGAATCATATCGGGTTCATAGAGAAAGAAGGGGTTCTGCTGATGATGTTCATGATGTTTCCTAAATGCGCAAAGGAATGTCTCGTCGCCAGGGTAAAAAATGTCAATGTTGAAAGAAGGTTCGTTGCATAAGTGCGCAGCCTCTTCTCACTTGCGCACACCATCGCGTTATTTCATTTTACATTTGTCAACGTACACGAGACGACGTAGGGACCGTCAGTACGTCCTTCCGCGCGTTTGACACGCTTACGAAACAGGTGCTCGCAGGTATCCTCTCGTCGAGTTGAATTTCCCTTCGACCGCATCGTCTCGTCTTCGTCCAACTAGCGCTAATGCCGCTCGCTCTATCCTTCTCTCGCCCATCGGTTATTTTACCGTACTAGAAGATAATGGACTGGGCAAGAAAAAGAGAGACAGAGAAATAGGCAATTAGAGATACAGAGAGAGAAGGAAAGTACGAGTAGCAGGCGGCAGCGTTTCTCTGCTTCAAATACGTCGGCGTTCCACTTTACTGTCTTTTGAAATAATTTTTAAACAATCCCTGCAGTTTCGATTTACTCCGCTATCATCATCAGAGTGTTATCTAAAGAAAGTCTTGGTGTGTTTTCAAATTTTTGTAAGATTATAAGGTAGCAATGGGAAACATTAATCGTTTGACAAATCTCGAAGAAAAGAAGCTTGGGAAACCTGTTTTAAATAATTCGTGTTTTTTCTACTATTCTCTTTACGACGTTGCCAAATCTCGCACCGGATTCTATGGCATACAAGGTCGACTCATTGGTAACTCTGGCGGCGTGGGAAGGGGGCATTTGAGAGACCTCCTACATAAGGCTTCTTTGTCGCACTCGACGAGTTTCGTATACCCTGGTCTCCCGGGAATAGAGGGAAGGCAGGGAAGTAATTCACGATTTCGGCATGGGAGATCATCCGCGAGCAACCCATGCAACATTGGAATTCACATCGCCCTGCATCTCCCCGTGGCGCAGCCCGCGATTTCTCTCAGTTCTTCGTTCATCTCGGCAGTGGATTGTTTGTTCCACGAATTGTGCCGTTTTTTAAAAACGTCGTGGAAAGTGCGTGCAATTTTGTATCGGACCGACACGCAAACACGTTGCCATGGCATCGCGCGTTCCAGATTTCTACCGCAATAGAGCCGTCTTTATCACCGGCGGCACCGGCTTTGTTGGCATCTGTCTTATCGAGAAACTCTTGAGATGCTGCCCGGATATTGGGAATATTTACTTGCTAGTGAGGTCGAAAAAGGGCATTTCTGTCAAGGACAGACTGGAGGAGCTCACTAAGAATCCTGTAATGTTCTATACACGACTTGAAAGCTAAAATAATTTCTGTTAAAATAATTCCGTTTGAATATTTGGCTTTGAATTTGATTAAGAATGGCATTGAGACGTCGTCTCCTGACTCTGTACTCTCCGTTCAAAAAGTTTTTCTTACGTGTCATTTTTGTCACCATATACCATATTTAGTACTGTCAGTAATTATTCTCTATAATAAATATCTTGTATTATCGTGACTGAAACAAGTAAAGATCTGCAGAAAGTAACATTAAGTAAATTCTTGTTATTTCCTCTTTTAAGGTTTTTGACATGCTGAAAGCGGAGGCTGGCCAGGATCCATTTAAAAAGCTAATCGCCGTTGCCGGAGACGTCGGAGAGGAAAATCTAGGACTGTCAGCTATCGATAGACTGACTTTGGTAGAACACGTTCAAGTCGTGTTTCATTCAGCAGCCACTTTGGACTTTCAAGCTGACTTACGATCGACCGTAAATATTAACTTGCTGGGAACACGAAGAGTTGTTCAGCTCTGTCACGAAATCCGAGATCTCAAGGTAAACAACTGGTGGAATGCTAGTGATCTGCATAATGTTTTTGTAACAGTTTTTTTATGCCATCAAAGTCTTGCGGATCAAGAAATGTTTCCAATAACTAGAATTGGAAATAAAACTTATGAGTCTGCACATTTATTTTACTAACATGCATTTTAAAATACCATGTTTCAGGCGCTCGTACATGTATCTAGTGCCTATGTAAATTCTACTATCCTAGAAGCTAACGAACAGATTTATCCTCCCCCAGCAGATGTAAATGAAGTTTTGAAATTGAGCTCGCAACTGAACGACGAAGAACTAACTGCTATCACGCCAAAGTTGATAAAAAATCATGCTAATCCTTATACATTTACTAAGCATTTAGCAGAGCATGAAATCCTCAATAGCGGTTTGCCTGCCTCTATTGTTCGCCCATCAATGAGTAAGTTGACAAATAATATCTGATATTATTATTCCTAACTTACAAATCTTTACAGCTTTATAATCATTAAATAAAAAGTGTTATTTGAATACTGCATTGGCAATTATAAAATGATCTCTTTAAATATTTGCAGTCCTAGGAGCATGGAAAGAACCAATACCTGGATGGACTATTTCGAAAAATGGTCCCCAAGGTTTTCTGATGGGAGCCAGTAAGGGAGTCGTTCGAAGATTACCCGTTGCAAAACATTTAATTTACGATTACATTCCAGTGGACGTCGTTGTTAATCATCTAATCGTAGCTGCCTATGCTCTTCACCGTGATAGGTACGATTAATTAATGTTATGACTTAATTATGGTTTGAAGATAGACAAAATTCTTTGTTAGTAAATTGTTATAAATATAACTAAGCGTGAATATGATTTATTCTTTAACTGAGATTGGTTGACTTATTTATGATAAACTTTTTTTTTTTCCAGTGGTCCTGGCGTAAAGGTATACCACTGCACATCGAGTACTTGTAATCCTTTCAAATGGGAGTCAATAGAAGATAAAGTAAACATGTGTTTACATATGTATCCACTGAAAAGTGCAGTCTGGTATCCGCATCTTAAATTATCTCCATCTATACTGATGTTCAAAATTTCAGCTTTCTTTGTACACATGATACCAGCTTACATTCTTGATACAATTACAAGAATATCCGGTGGCCGTCCCATGTAAGTATGAAATTGCCCCGGAAACTGGGGACATATCTACCATACATTATTCTTCTATTAATATTAATATTAGAAGTGCATTCAATGTTTTTCTGTACATCCATTTTTGCTTTAGATTGGTACGGTTGCACACCAATGTAAACAATTCATTGGATCGTTTGGAGAAATTTATTTTCACCGAATGGAAGTTTTATAATCCTCGTACTCTGGAGTTGCACGAATCTTTATCAGCAGATGATAAACGTGCGTTCCCATTAGATATCCGGCCTTTAGTATGGCAAGATTTCTTCGAGAAATTGACTCTGGGGGTTCGGCAATATTTGAGCAAAGAAAGTCCAAAAAATTTGGAGAAAGCTCGGGCCAAGGATAAGATGTAAGTGATACCGATGGACGTTAGACATGTGATAGATATAATTTTTCCGAAAGTTACTAGGTTTAAAGTATTAAAATATATATTAGTTAATGACTTTGGTTTAATTTCAGGTTACTCATTGCCCACCTAGGACTTCAAGTGTTACTTTTAGGCCTCGTTTGGTGGATCGTGAAAGCTTCCTTGGGGTCGACATGGACTAAGACTGGCTTAATCGTTCCTTTCACTTACGTACTTTTCAGTAAATTGTGAGCAGTTGGAAGCTAATCCGATCTTCATTTTTATTTTTTATTGTTAGATACGGAAGTATCAAGTGTATGCTAGTGCCTTATGTATCATGCAGCATTTAATTTTTAGTTGTACGTAATTTCGATTGGCTCATTTCTGAATAACCATTGAATTTAAACATTGAAGAAGGTGCCAATTTTAGAGATTACGCGTTATGACGTTCAATTGAATTGAATGAACGATAAGTTTTTGGTGTGATTGTACCGCACTTTAAAAAGGCTCGCACTCATTGTTTACATGTTAACTTTTTTTTGTTTATCATGTTTTCAGAAATGTAAAGATATGTAGTTACGATGATTCAATTTTTATACAAGTATCATGCTAGTATCAACAAAAAATGTGTGTCGTCACTTTTTTATTAGCTTGTATTATTGAGATAAGTTGGTAATTATTTTAGGGTTAATTAAATAGTTGATCTGATTTGAAAAATGTTTCAAATTTAAATGGTCGCATATGGGAATTGCATTACTTAATCAGGAGGGGCCTTGACTACGGAATTTCGTATTATAGTACACTGCACAAATAATTAATAATTTTGATATTACACTCGTCGATATAGAAAGGTCATGTCACTTATATTAAAGGTCTAGTTAGAAACGGTAGGCAAGAACTCAACGATATCAGTACGAGAAGACTCCATGAAATTTACAAAGCTGGCATGCTGCATTTTTGTTCCGATAACTTTGTGCCTATGACATAAAAGTCAATGTTGAACTTTTTCCGAGTAGCGGATGATCTTGTTTTGGCGATCACTCATTTTTTTTATTATTTTAAATAGTTGAACCAGTAATTTCATGTTGTGTTCATTTATACATGTTTTCTTATCCCAACATTTAAAATAAATATTTATGCTTGTTATACAAATACATATTGTAATTATTTGAATACTTGTAGCGATTGGGTATAGATCCTTTTCAATTTATGTATCCTACAATTCTTGTAGGATTGACAACATGTTAGCGTAAGAGCATCGATTATTTCTGGTCGCTATAAATGCTTAATAAATTTTCCAAATATAATTCATTATTCAAATCTGAAATGTTTCTAAAATTGGAATGTACGCCAGATCAGTCAAGGATGAAATTCGTTAGACACGAGACGGTACCTTGTGTTTAAAAAGTAAATATTCATTAAAACCATCCTCATGTGTATCAGAAATCTTATGCATACAGGTTTACACATTTTATTATGCGTGTCCTGTACAAAACATATTGTAAATGTGAATTACCGTCTCCATATGTCCTACCGATTCGTAACATCGTTTTCTTCGCCTAAAGCCGATTTACAATAATCATCTATCTCACGTCTTAGCTACCGTAACGAAGAAGCATCACACATAAAAAGAAATATAAAATCCTTCGATACCTTCTTAAGATTACACTTGTCGATACGATTCTCCTGCTGCACCTTTATACATGCAAAAGCAGTACGCGATTATTTTCTGGGGGACCTCGAGGTGAAACAAAAGTATAATACAACATATTCGTGACTTTGGACCAGCTGCAAATAGAAGTAGGAAGGCAGATTGCTGACATAGTGATTTTCCTTAACATGCTTCTACGCTACATCTTTCAACTAACTGTCGTTGAAGCCTTTTCTTTGCTCCATCGAGAGAAAATCACTCTATCAGGAATCTTCCGACCCACTTTCACTACAAATAGAAGAGATACGCTGCAAACTAGTCTGAGAGATGGGAACTTTTTTAATCTCATTTATCTCTCATGCATCTTTTCTAAATTTTTTCACAGTAGTATCCCCTCTATCCAGAGCATTGGTCATACAATCCTGATATTATAATATACATAAACGTAAATACATACACATATGTACGTATGCACATACATACATACGTACAGGATTTCCCGACGAAATGCAAGGTACTGGAAGAGGCTATGATGAGGGATCGCAATTTAAAATCGAACTACACCATTAAAAATTTCTTACATTTTTACATAAAGAACAGAACCATTACCATTGAGTTGCATTAAATAACGTCATTCTGTATTGGAAATTAAATCCCTCTGCTGACTGACAAGACACCGCCAAACCATTGAGCCTCGACCCGAGAGGCTTCTTAATAGAATTCAAAACGAAGGGTTCATTTTGAGTGTAATGTTAACCGACACACACTGTATATATACGTCTATATATATATATATATATATATATATATATGTATATAAACATAGTGTACTCTTAGATATGAAATTTACACTGAGTACATCATGTACACGCTCACGATTGCGCGCCCTAGAAATAAACACCTGTTGTCGTAGTTATCTTCCTCTCCCGTATAACCTCTAATTAGAAACTAACCTCACATCTTGGAGTCACTTCTTTCTATGCCTTGACTACGGACACAATAAATACAATTAACTAACATCAAAATAGCTATTTCATATAAGACTGAAAGCTGCTCCCCGTGAGAATTGAATATTTCCAACGAACGCAGCGGAGATCATTCTGTAGTTGTCTTTTGTGGCCTGACGATCCATCGGCAGATAATTTACTTGTCTCTTTTGTGTTCCTTCTCGTCTGGCGTTTCTTCCCGCACGGCAAGAACCATTCTTAACATAAGAACGGCTAGCAGTTTGTCCAGAGGATCCATGAAGCCTCGCTGGACCCACTTCGGTATGGTGGTGCGAGCATGAGAGAAGCCCAATTTTTGTAGGATGTAGTCTATACCGTACGGCTCGATGCTCTTTCCCGCCCAGGAAAGTAATCTAAAAATGGTAAAGCGTAAACAGCAAGAAAATTATAAAAAATGCAGTGATCAAAATTAAGCACTTTTATATGTTCTACAAAAATCTGGTTCATACCGAACAGTGGGTTCCAAATGCCAGGTCTTACACCGATAAGATCGCCAGTCTTTTATGAACATCTCAGCAGGATCAAACTGTTTGCGTTTTCTCTCATCCTCTGTTGTGATGGTGACTGTTGTCGAAGGTCCAGTATGGCTCGTGGTCGTACCTCTCTTTTCATGAGGATCTGGACTATGCGCTCTAGCGCCTAAATTTTGCATTGTGTGCTATAATAAGATAATTAAATAAATTAGAATATTTACATGGAAGGAACAGTCTCTGAATCAATCTTTCTACACATTGTCGATATTTCTATTGAACCACATAAAAGTTCTAAGTATCTCATGAGAATCCACAAAAATATTATGTAGAACACACAACTAAAAGTACGTACCACTTTTTCTTTCTCTTTTACATATGACGTGATCAGGTCGTGTAAAAAGAAGAACGCTTCCGCATCCACCGTAACGAATATATGATCTTCGAATTCAGTGATGAAACTGCATTCGACCAATGGTTTTTCACCTGTTCGATAAATGTGTATTTAAAGTCCACTCATCTGCTTATGTGTATGCGATTAAAATATTTAATAGCTTTTAACAGAAATGCTAATTAATTTTCGCTACAAGCTATCGTCGTGTACTGAATATCGTCGCTTGGAAATGTTTCTTGCTTCATGCAGAACTTTGCACAATGCGTACTACATGGATTAAAATCACTCAGCTAATCTAAAAGTAAAATCATTAAGCGGCGAGAAGCACAGTTCACATTTCGCTGCTAAAGGAAATGAAAATCCATTGACACGAAATACTTACTATATAAATTATGTTTAGGCAGGCCTAAAAATATACAAAAAAAATATCTGAAGAGAACGTCATGTGAATATCGATGGTGGTTAGGTTTCAGTACTAGGAATTATTATTCTCATTAAGCAAAGATGCAGATATCTTTGCTTCTTTTTATACTTGTCTATTGTATACCTTTGTATGCATCCATTGCTCATCGAACTTAAATAGTACATTTATTTTAAATGGTAAGTTCAAGGTTAGCATGTTTCTGTTTTTGCCAAACAATTACAAAGAATGAAGAACGTATTCACAGTGACCATTGTCCTGTCATTATCTTTTTCGATTAAGTGAAACGATTATAATTTGTCAAAATAAATTATTATGACAGTCGAGGATAATCCTGTCAAAAAGTTTTTATGCTTACCGATGACATCTGGAGTCCTGGCAGTTTGCAAGTGCTCGGTCTTCAAGTGCAATTGCAGGGAAGGTAACGCAAATATCACTTCTCGCGTGTGGGAATGCTCTTGTAATTTTCCAGGCGTAGCCGAAGTGCTTCTGCCTCGATTCATGCTGCCACTTCCCTCGGATGTGCTGTCCGTTCTTTCTCTCTCGACGCAAGGAAATCGATCCACCGCTATAAATTTAGTACAAAGATATTATTTAGCCCGATGGAGAAGTGGTATAAAAAAAATACTAGTATTCATTAGTTGCCACTCGTAAATCAATTAAATAAGTATGTGTAAACATAATTTCTACTAAATGGCGGTCGTCATTATGACCACTCGTATACTGTTATTAAATATTTGTAGCATGGTGTTTTGATATAACCTTCACGAAATTTGATCTTACCGTCGATATCGCTATTGGCAAAAGCGTAGTGGAACCATTCTTGTAAAGTCTTGAACTGAGGTGGGAACAAAACGCTGCAACTAAGACGACACACCGTAGCCATGGAATGATGCCTGGCATGTTGTTCTTGTTGTTGACCCAAACTAATCGTTAGCGTTTGCACCACATGAACGTCACACGTTTCTGGCGCTATGTACAAAAGAATTGAGACTTTAAAATATATAACCGTAAATAAAAATAATAGGACATCCTAGAAAAAATATGAGTCGAGAAAAAAAAATAACGAGTCTTACATTCAACACTGGGTATTTCTTGTGCTTCTGTAGCGAAGCTGATGCAAGGTTCCTTTAGAGAGAACAGCGCCCAGCTTTTACTTTTGAAGTTTATCCCGTGAAAGCAGGCCAAGCTTATATTTGAACCGTGCAACTCCATCGTACCTCCAAGAACCGTACCATTGGAGGGTAATGAAAATTTCAAGCTTCCCAATTGCAAACCGGCAACTTGGGCCAAAACTCGCTGCCAATGGCGATGGTGACGAGCATCGGTTATCGTTGACTGATTACATGTCCATGGTCCTAAACGAAAAAAAAAAAAAAAGTGATTTAGGTTTCTATGCATTTTCTTGATTACTTAATTGCAAAAAAAAATAACGTTTACCATCAACCGTAGATTTCTTCTTCTGCTGCTTCTTCTTCATGCTGTTGTTGCTCATTCTTTGATGTTTAGGCTGCAACGAACTGAACACCCGTTTGCTGCTTTTGAATT
The DNA here is from genome assembly GCF_000612105.2 of Orussus abietinus. Lineage (NCBI taxonomy): Eukaryota > Metazoa > Arthropoda > Insecta > Hymenoptera > Orussidae > Orussus > Orussus abietinus. The sequence goes on from NW_019394321.1 coordinate 76,563, forward strand.
GTTGGCTAAAGAACTCGTCGAGCTTGTAAAACATCTTCAACAAATCCGCAGTGGTGGACTTGCTGATCATGAGCTGCAGTTGGTCCCACCCCATGTTACCATGCATGAAGATAATCGCAGGTCTGAATATAAAGAAATCAAAAACTCTCATTAACGCGATACCATAAAAGATGAATTTGCAAAGACTACGAACCGTCGAGTTGGCATAAAAGCATCGCCACCGCTATTTCGGTTGATTTTCCACTCGTCTCTCAGGGTAACATCCAACGAAGAGACTCTTGACATCAATACACTCGTTCCCATGTAGTCTAATCTCAGTTCTAAGGCAAATAATTTCAACCCCACGGTATGATCGGGTTCAGTTCCTGGTTCTTCTCGAATATGAGCTGGAAAATTGTAACGCACGAAATTTTAATCGATAAAACCTGTCTCGTGTACTGTTCTAGATTTTGAAGCATCCACTTCACCATCTGACCTCATAAATCGGTGCTTACTGTAGGTATCAATTTTGCTGAGCTCTATAATTCCACCAACTATACCGCCTTTGGCATCCAAACTGGAGCCTCCTAAGCCAACACCAATGTACAAATTCTTGTGACCGGTACTGCCTATGGAAAGCCTTCCATCGGAGCGAAAATCCTTGGTCATCCATGACACATTCCCCATCACGTTGCCCATGTTCATGTGGACGTTTAATCGAGTAAAATTAACCGCAAACAGCACCAAGGTTTCCCAAGCGGACTCCCGCAATTTAACTTCCGACGACGTTTGCTTCTCCGTGTTGAAGCTCCATCCTCTTCCGGTGTCTAAAATTTGAAATTATTATTAGATGAATACATCTAAGAAACAGCTAAGGAATTTTGATATCACGAGAAGATAATGTTTTTCTTAATAATTTTATTAATACCTTTCAGTCGAGTAGGTCTCGGTGCGTCGGTTTCAAGGCTTAGTCTCAATTTATCTCTATTTAATGTAGGACTTCGTTCAGGCGCGCTTTTCGAGAGCGGGTCACCGGCGTGTCTGTCGTAGTGTTTCAGCAACGAGCTGCCCATGACTGCCTCTTCTTGGTTCGGGAAAGAATTGCTGTCCCCTTCGGCATGTGCCGCTGCTGAACTTAGATCCCCGAGGAACAACCTTCTGACGATGCTCCTGCGGTACCAAGCCTTAGGAAAAGCAAGGACTTCCGTCAAGCGTCGCATGTCGTATTTAAAGGATGCCGATCCTATGTCGATGATAGCTGAAATACAAGAACGCAGGTTCACATAAAGTACATCGCTTGAAACTCACGATTTAATTGTTGCACTTTGTAGTTAGAACATTGAGACGGGCTCAGACCAGGTGTCTGCCTTCGTGATGTTAGCTTAGAATCCCGCAAAGGGTTAAACAATGTACAAAATATATATACTGGAGAACCGAATGACGGCTCTGCTGGAGTCCGTGATTTTCTTCGCCTGTTCGCTTTGGAAGTTCAGTTTCCTGCTCCTGGAGAGATGAAACTTGACGAACTCGACGTTGATGCTGAGGGAATCCTTCCTCTCGCTGTCGGACAATGGAGACCACTGGGCTTCCTTAACTCCAGATTTTTTTCCACCGCCATAAGGATGAAAGACATAGACCGAAAAATCAGCCAGACATCCCGTGACCGATAAACCACCGATAGCTGAACTGCTTTCTCTCCCCATGTTTACTGATTGGCTGCTGGACGAATTGTACTCCCTGAACTCAGGAAGCTCCTCTTCGGCTCGTTTCGAAGAGAACACGATGTCCAGTGACGGTAACTGGAGCATACACTCCACCCTTGACACTGGTAAACAGGAAAACCTGAGAATCGAGGATATTATATCAGAATTAATTGAAAATGTTCTAACAACCGTATCATTCCGGCGGTAAATATGTACTAGCTTGATTTCCTATTTAGCGCCCCAATGTGTACCTGAAGGTGGAGGGTTGCATGTGGAAGTACACTATCACATCCACCGGGAAACTCGCATAAACATAATTTCCACTCGCTGCAGAGGCGGCCCAAGATGAGCTTTCCATGCTATCCAGTGGAAAGACCGTACTTGTCTGACCCACGTTATGGAAATTGCTTTTGCTAGGTATTGGTTCTAAAGTCTGTTCAAAGAACTCCAAAATGTGGGGGCTGATGATGGTCTCTTCGGGGATGCTTTGGAGCGTCATCCCCGCGAAGAGACTCGCCTTTTTGGTGCTGGACTTCTTCAGCATCGTCATCGATGCAGGGCTCAATAAACTGTTGTCTCCCATCCGAGGTGAGATGGACTCTTCGGGAAGTGTCCTTGATTCGTAGTGAACCTGAGAACGATTGAATTTATATCTACATTTTTGGAATTTCAAGGTACTTCGTAGTTATAATTATTCATGTACAAGTTGTCGGGACGAGTTTTAAATTTTATAAAACTTCCGATTATACCTAGTGTTTTTAATTCGGGTAAGACTCACCTTTACGTCTAATCCTGGAATATGGAAAATTGTTAAATCAACCAAAGGCACGTTCGAGTGATACAGATAACGCAGTCTCGATGCGCTCGTCGTAGAAGATTTTTCCTTGCTGCTCAAATGTTTCCTACTGCTGCTAGGGCTGCTCGGTTGGAATTCAAATGTTCCCCCGGAACAGGACCTTTCTTTTTTCATTCGGCTCATCCTGAAATATTGGCGATATTAATATGAAAAATAATTGCCATGATATCCATTTGTAGATTTCTCAATCTTTGTTTCTCAGCTTCGATACTTACAATTTAAGTTCATCGTCTCTAGCTGGATCTTTCGTATGAAGAACGCATTTTCCACTGTTGATCAGCACTTTAACGTCGAGTTCAAAATCTATATTAGGCTCCTGGGTCTTTTGTGGCGTGATATGTGGCGAAGATGTTGACACTTGATCCTTTCCGTACGAATCAAGAAGTGGTGCACTGAAAAATTAATAATTTGAGTTTTGCATAAATCCTTCTAATTTCTGTACATCTTCAAAATTGAAGAGGTAATAAAAATAGTACATGATAAAGTAAAATTACGTACTTCCCTTCCATACTATCGTAGCTAGACGTGCAACTGTTATCCCTGTGTTTTCTTCTTAACTCAACCTGTTCCCCTTCTATTTCTACCGTTTCCGGCCATTCCAGTTCGCCTTCCGGTAAACTCAATTCTGAACTAGCACTGGGTAGCGAGGATTGCCTGTAGATAATTAAATGTTATTGTAAAATCATAGAAACACGCAAAAATGCATTTATCTGAAAAGTACCTGCACATAGTGTGGGTGTCACTAAATGTAACCCTTGGTCCGCCCAAGCCTCGAACTCGAAGAGAAGCAGACCTGAAAAATATTAATTTAGTAATTTAATCGTGAAAGAAAAAGTTTCTCACATTTTTACAATCTCTAACTCTATAATTTATATCATAACGATGCAGTGTAGAATCGAATGTCTTTTTTAAATTATCATTAGGATCATCTTACCGACTTGGTCCACTTCTAGGACTACTTTCGTAACTCGCTGAATTAGCTGAATTAATTTCCGCATTTCCATCTTCAGGACTTTCTAAATGATGTTCTGGTGTAGGTGAAGGCACTATAAACGATCTCGATCGATAAGCATTCGTTTTGCTCCCAAGGCCTAGTTTGCCTTTTATTCCTGATGCTTTCACCGATTGCCTTCTTAACTTCTGTATCATGTCTCTGCGAGAATAATAATTTACGGATGAAATAATTTGTTACACAGATTGCGCTTATTTGTACCAATTTCTAGTTTCGTTTTTAGAATAATGAAGAACCAAACCTTCGGAAGTCTTTGAACACCATCGCTTCCAATTCATGCAGCCGTTTCATTTCTTGTTCAATCGTCCCATGAGATGCACCGAGTGACCTCAAATCGTTAATAATTTTAGCCTGCTCATTCATTTCCTTTTCAATTAATTTAGATCGCTTCTTTGCATCTAATGACGGGTCGAAGATAAAAGCCGGTAGGCTGTCCATCCAGTTCTTTGATTTCTTCATCAAAATGCTCTCCTATAAATAGAGTTTTGAGAATAAGTTTTAATAGTCCATAGCTGGCATCGGTCAAAAAGTTAATTGGAATTAATAGCACTAAGAATGCATAGAGATACAAGGTAATACAAGGTCTCAATATAAACAGAAAGAAACATTGGTAAAAACTATTTAAATAAAAAGGAATATTCTTCGAGCATGTTTACAATCATTATCTACAATATTTAAAAATTCTAAGATGGTCTTTGATAGGACTTTTTTCTCTACGCAGAAGAACGAAAGAATACATTACCATTCGGTGAATATCAAGACAATGTGAAGAGTAAAGCATAACAAAATAAAACAAATACCATACTTTTTTTTTAACCTGGCTAGTGCTATTGTCAGGCTGATCAGCATCATCGCTATCATATTCCAGAGGTATGTGAGTGTCATCTTCTTCGGAGCCAGTAAGCATCGTCAAGGTGTGACCAAGTGCTGATAATTGTTGACCCACGCTGACGTCAAGATGAATATCCACTCCCTCCATTTGCCATTGCACATTTAATATCCATTTGGCATTATCTAAACATTGAAAACACACTCCACATCTAATCGCAGTAATCATTGTACTAAGAGTTAACGATTCACATGTTTGACGGGTCCAAAACAATGACCAGCATTTAAACTCCCCCAAAAAACTAGCTCACCAGATTTATCCTGTTTCTGTGCAATGGTCCTGCTGCAAACTTCATAAGTTCCATCGGAAACGACACACAAGTTCATTATGCTATTATCGGTCATGTCTGGTTTCCAATCATCTAAGGATGTCTCAAAGTCTTCCGCAAACCTCAAACACAGTCCGACAAAGCTGTAAAATAATTCATCGTTATTAGTTTTACATTGCAAATAAAAAATTAACGAAAAAACCACTTAGAAATATATCATTCGAACAGTGTATACATGAACCATAGTGACACATAATCTAAAATTACTTCACTCACCGCCCTTTGCTTACAAGACTGCCACTACTACACGCAGAGATACTTGTGCTCTCCAAAGTGACAACCACAGCCCCTCGTGACTCCGTGTCATACATTCCTCTATTCAGACCCCAATTCTGCGGAGGCAATGGATTTAATGGTATACAGATGCCCATATCGTCAACTGTTAATTGGAGAAATAAAGTTCCCAAATGAGGTGCACTCAGTTGGCTCGTCAGCTGACCGAAGGGGACCTTCTCGAACACTTGTTGGGTAGCAGTGAGCACCTCCTTATTCAGGTTTGCTCTCTTTTCGTTCCAATACTCGTAGGCATTTTTATAATTCAACCACACTAGTATAGCCTTGTCGACAGCCATCGGTTGGATGTAGATAAGAGGTCGCTTCAACGTGATCAACACGACTTCCTTGTCTTCTCCCTGGGCCATCTCTTCTTGAAAGGCATTTCGCAGGCCAATCCTTGTGTTGAAGAACGCGAATTGCTGAAATTCAGGCTCCGCTTCTTCGAACATCACGTTTTTAAGCAACTGACCGAGGCACAGGTTGATGTCCACCTGTGCCTTCCCAAAAAGCTTCATATAAGGATTAGGCTGCGTAGCACCGGACACGTTTTGAACACGATTCGACAATTGAAATTCCACAGCTCCGGTTTCCAAGCGAACAGCCGAGTTGGTTGGCGTCGTCGCTGTTAGTTGAATTCTCTGCGAAAGAAATATTTTTTATTTACTATCGTTAGTGAATGAAATTTTTTAAATAATATTTCAAAGTCTGTACGGAACAACTTCATATCGAGAGAATATGTGCAATGAATCTGTCAGGGCATGCAGAACAATTTTTGTAATTGTGGATAAGAATCGATGTAGTACTTTACCTTGATACGGATAGTGAGTGAAAATAAAATCCTTTTTAAGCTGGAGCTAGATGGTTCTTCGTCTTCGAGCCAAAGAGGCACTGGTTTCTCCCCTCCGTAAACCTTCTGCACAACCTCGTTCACTTCTTTCATGAACACCTTTTGAACGAATACTAAATGATTTAAGAGATCTGTCGTCAAGGAGTGCTCGAATACCCCGATGTCAGCTGTTCCGCTGAGATAACTGCCCTGCCTCAACACCACGCCATCTGAAAATGACATGACGTTCGAATAGGAAAAAAAAAAAAAAGTTTCCGAGCAAAAGCAGGTGTAACCAAATTTTACCTGCTATTTTGCTGTCGTTCAAGCTGCTATTTCCATCTTGAATATATTCCGCGGATACATGAACCTTGGGCAGTTCTATACTCGCTTCCGATGGCAGGTTTGCTTCGGTCATTTGTAGCTTCGTTGTGAAACTTAAGCTATGATGAGGCAAGTCTATCGTAAACTTGGCTTTGCTGCCAGTGATGCCGGAGCTGTTCACCTGATCCATCTTGTACTGTGCTTGTAATGAAGGCAATAAAGCAGCAGTTATGCTCAAGCTCTGCAGGATCACGTGGAATTGCATGACGATGGGCTCCAAAAGAACGGACACTGGTTGTGGCTTTTCCACATCTATGGGAGGAGCCGGGGTATAGTGATGAGGACTTCCAGGTGCTCCATCGACGTCTTCGGGTTGAGGACCTCGAGATAATCTAGACGACGTTCTCGTGACTCGCAGCTCCTAAAATATATATAAAAAAATGACACGGATGAGGTTAGTGGACGTTTGGCAAAATGTGAATAAAATTTGTTAAATAATATGATAGTTTATAGTCATGTTTACCTGCAAAGTAGACGACAATTGTTTACTGCCCCTCGTCATCATGCCATGCAAAGCCACAGGATGTTGGGGTATATCGATGTTTACTGCCCCAACAGTTAATAAACCACTGTTTTTATCCTTTTGTCGCCTCGTGATGCTGGAATACAGAGCTTGCGATTTTCCAACCGTGACTTTTACGACGGTCTGTTGACTGGGAGCGACTCCTTCTAGAAGGACTATCATCGTCCTGCCAATTTGTCCAGTTAAACTGCACTCGAGACTCGCAGGTCTGGATTTCTTGCGACACGTTAAGCTCGCATGCAGACTCGTGATCTCCGCCTCGAGCTTTAATCCACTCAAAGTGGCCAAAAGTCTGGTTCGATGAATCTTTGCTACTCCGAAGATGATCAATCTAGTCCTCTCCCCAGTAACAACATCTGAAATAAGGATGCATTGATTTGAAAACATATTGAAGCCCTTTGATGTGAAAAATCCTAGTCTTCGCATAATCATTGATGAGCTTGTTAGTACATATATTGTTTATATTTAAGCATAAAAAAAAAAATACGTACTAAGTTCTCTTGGCGGTGGCACAGGAGTGGAACTAGTTTCAGCATGCAATCCTTTCTCGATGTCTCCATCTTTGGATTCATTTAGCATTTCGTATTTCTTCGTACCCTTATAGTGCTCCGTAGCTTCTGCGGGTACAGAAAACCTGTGTGTGATGGTTTTCGTTTCTGGTCTCGTGGCATAGAGGTCTAAAAGGTAGTAGATAGTTTTCCAGCACCGAGGTGTTAAATTCAAGCTGTCCTTTCTCTTCTCTGACAGAATACTGAACTTGTCCAGGCCAGACCCGCTGGGACTGACACCGAAGCTTGGTGTTGTAACTCCTTCGCTTAGATTAATATACCCCTTGACACTCTTTCCAGTGCTGCGCAGCTTTTGTGCGAAGCTCTGAGGACGAGACCTAATGCTTGCGGAGGGAGATATAACCTTGGGTTGGCTGAAGTCGAAGCCGCTGCGGAGCACTGACTCTTCCGTCTTCTTTCCACCGATGAGCAGCTGCTCTTGAAGGTCCGATGCTACGATAGGAATAACAAAAGGAAGTTGACATAAAACACAGAAATACCGACGTAAGGAATAATCGAACTTATGTACACACTTGACGATGAACCATTTTTGGCAGTTGTTTCAACAGTGGTCAAATTTGCACTCCTTTTGGCTTCGGGCTGTTGTTCCTTCAATTCCATCTGAGTTTCCTTGACGTTCTGGTACATATTACTGATTTGATGCAACAGCCTCAACAAAGGCATGTTCACTTGTTGGCTGATGTATCGGATGTTGATGCTGAAATTGACAACTGTGCTCGTGTGTCTCTTGAGCTGGCCTCGGGATATATACAATACATTTTGTTTCTGAATCATATCGTCAACAGTCATGTCAGCCATTTTCTTAACGTCGATTTCGATTCCAATTTTTTCGCACAAAAATGCAGGCGTTTCGGGAGGAATGTCAAGATGAAACTTGGTGCCCTTCTTCGTCTGATTTTTGTTGCCTGTGTATAATAACAAATTATAATTTTCCCAGCATATCTAATTCATGGCAAGTGAAGTTATCGATGTACCTTTTCTCCTATCTAGTATCTTTCCAAATTCGCTGACGACAATGTCAATACGCATGGTCTCCATACTGCCTACAAGCGATAAGTTCGAGCTAAGTGAGTCTAAGGTTGACATGTTATTGATATTCCCAGAACCAATTGCCGAGAGCATCTCCTGTGGCATTACGGACAATGAGGAGAGAAGTGGTTCAAAAATCAAATGTGCATCTAACAATCGAAGAGAGTCCTTCATCGGGTAGAAAAAAGCACCGCTGTGAATGTCAGAGTCTTCGGTGTCTTCGGTGGTCATGGTATTGATTTTTGAATCCTGGAAATATTTAAAATAATACACATAAGTTGTTACAGTTAAGTGACACGATGTTAAAAATGGCATTTACAATCTAGAAAATGAGATAACATAAAATTTAATCAGCTCTAATTCTTAATAGTTTCTTTTTTCACTACCTTGGTAGTTTTCTGTTCTGTCCGAAAGACCTGAAGAAGAGATCACGGTTAATAACTTGATATGAGAAAACAATTACACGCAATTTAATCTGTATCTTTAATCGCAGCACTGTTCGATGGTAATTGCTACTGTACGTTTGCCATTTTACAAAGAGATCGTCCTGTGGGTTATATCTAAATTTGTTATTTTGTGTTCACCACCGCTATTTTATTTATACACTTACCCAGTTTCCTTTCAGATTTCCCTTTTCGTTGTCCTTAATAAATTCTTGCTGTTTGGCCATCCAGCTGTACAAATCCTCTCCGGCAGTGACCAACCTGTTGGAGTGATGACTAGTCGGAGAGGTGATTTGATCTCCGCTTCCAAGACTATGTTGACTACCATGTCCGGCACCTCCAGAATAAATACTGGGATTGGAGCCCAATTGATGCGATTGAGACACATAGATTTGAGGGGTTTTCTCTTCCCGTAGAGTGCCATAACCTGAAGAATTATAATCCGCATTAACTCACTGTTACGTTAAATAATCCACTACATACAGCGAGAGAAGAAAAATGAGAATACCAAATACGATTACACGGTGCAACGTTAATGACACCAACAGTATCAATCTAGCAGTTCCCCTCGCAATATTTTCAAAATAACTTGAAGAAACTAACACTCTCCTACGAAGTAAACAGATATCATGCCGGTGTCCAGCTAATAAAACGATTGCAAATTGCACGAAATTTGCAAGCCACATCAACCTTCGTGTGCAAAAACAGTAGAATGGGACATTCTAAATCGGGTATTTAAGAAATATGGGAAAAAAGGTGTAAAACCGAAAGACAACCACAAGATGAAGTGATCATAACTCCAATATAGCTTTCATCAGAGGACAAAGATACATCGATGACACCGATGAACATGAATGATAATACCACAAGAGATACAACGAGGCACTAGAAGCGATTACATAAACAAGTCTACTTTTTTAATCGTCCTTGAATCTTCTTCCGGGATGAATCAGGCACCGACAAGTATTTGGCAGGTCTATGTACCTATAAATCCCTAAACAACTAAGCATACACTTCAAACCATTTTCTTCATTCACACAAAGCACGTTTAATTCATCGAGTGGTGATTATTACTACGTTAAATATATATTCCACATCTTGCGGGCACGAGCACGATGCAAAACACTACGGTGGTGTGAGGAGTAGTCGACATGTAGTAAGATAAATGAAAACATCAACAGACAAGGTGGAACAAGGATTTGTTCGTAGTCCACTTACTTATGTTGTTGGAATCCCGTGGCTGATTAAAAAGCCCACCACCAGCGAGCAGTGGGAATACGATACTCGCCCGGGTACTAACGGGTACTTGTGTGGGCTGCAACGATCTGCCTCTTCTTGGGAGGGCTAACGGTGGAGAGGGAGAGGTTAGTGAGTCCGGGCCTAGAACCGGTGTTGGTGTCGGTAAAGGAGTGGTATCTCTGCACCGAGGAGAGCACACCGGAACCGTCAAGCCATCGCCACATGTACCTGGTTGTTTCATGCCGAGCCAAGTAATGGTTACAGAAAGTACAGATCACATTAGAGTAGCTACAATAGTGACGTGCGGATTAATAGACTTGGATTGTGTGTGAATAAAATTACTATCGGATAGTTGTTACGGTAACAGATAGGACATGTCAACGTAGCAAGGATTTTGGGTGTAGGGTTTTAAAGATTTTTGTAACAGTTTGTGTGGTGTATTAGAAGACTACTATTTAATAAGTAGAAGTTTTGGAAGGAAAAATTCTAGAAGGAACGGGTTAATTATCCAGGTATACAAAGATTCGAACAATGCTGGTCACAAGAAGAGGTCAGAAACTTCCTACAGACAACCAATCCCGAATCGTTTTCACTCTCTAAAGTGATTCCACTTGAATGAGAAGATTCAATGAAAACCAAAGCCCTAATAAGTCTTTCTATGTTCGTGAAGATTCTAAACCCTGAAGGTCTTAAATCCAATATTTGGGAATTTAGGCGAAAAAGCAGAAGAGAAAAATTCCTTTGAGTGAATTACGATGGGTTTTGTTAATTCCTCAAGAGATACGCACAATTGTATCGGTTTCGTTTTAAAATCCTTTCTTTAGAAATACCTGTAGATTTATCCGGTCCATTCTTAACTTGTGTTTGTTTGTGTATATGATCAGCATGGATCAACATTGCACATTCATCGGTCACTTCCTGATCATCGACATCAGCTGCGCTACCTTCACCATCGGTCAGCAGGTTTTCCTAAATTTTGGGAAAATATGTTAGTAAATAATTTCTTACCCATTGACGTCCGTTGTAGACAAAGAATAATAAATATGAGCATGGGATAATTAATAAATATATACATTACCTCTTCAGGATCGGATACGGCAAACGTGACATTTAATGGTTTAACGTGTTTCGTTTTATAATTATGTTCCAATAGTAATGGTGTGTACAGAACATTCTTCCACTGCCTACTCAGCACAATAACTCCCTGTAACGATGTGTGACCACTTTTTAGATTAATTTATACATTAATTATTAAATCGTAAGTTATTCATTAATTTTTAGGGGCTTGAACAAATTAAAAAAAAAAGTAAATCTCAGTTATAACACCAGAAGTGAATATTATGTACAAATGAATATACCTGTCGAAGAATGGACAATAGCGGTAAGTCAGATTCTCTGAGATTGCCTTCGATAGTTGCCAAATCAGAAAGCAATACGTAGTGTTGAAGAATGCTGCACAACTGGCACGAAGGATCTTCTTGCAGTGTTTTAGCAAGTGGCGTCAACCTTCCATAACGACTCTGAAAAATGAACAAAAATTTAAATAACGTTCATAAGTTATGATTCGATGCACTCACCTTCACTGGCATGTGAATTCCTTGAACGTCTAACGCTTCTGCCATCAGACAAGCGACGATAGCCGTTGATCTTCGGTACATACATCTGAACATGTGAACGATTTTTATGGCAAACCTGTTACTGGGGTTCAGCCATGCATTTATTGCCGGTGACGCAGTGCTCAAAAGGTTCCAATCCAGCCTTGTGTAATCGATTTTCCTGGTAATCGGAGTCCTCGGAGGAGCAGCAAAATTGAACCATACAGTTTTTAATTCTATTACGCAAGATACCGTGTTACCATTTGCCACTTTTGCCACAAGACTGGTACAGGTTGCACTGGTGTTTATTGGAGCTGCATTAGAGGAAGCATTGGCACCTGCTTCGGCATCAACAGTCACCGTTGTGGAACCTAGAGTCATTCACATCAAATACAGTTTTTCTAAAAATTATTACGTGTTTTCTCCAAAATGAAAATGTGCACAAAAATACGCAATTTGCGACAGAGTTCCCTAGAGGCTTTTTAAAAAACAATAGATGTATCAAATAATTAGACAATATTCAAATCTTCTTACCAGCTGTATTGTCTAATTCATCCTGACTTTTTACACTGTTCGTGTGAATAACTTCGGGCTCGACCTTCTTATCTTCATTTTCGTTGTCATTTTTTTCAAACTGTGATCGTTTAACAATTTTCAACTTGATTCCTTCCAAACCACACTCGAACATGATAAAGCCCAATCTGTCCTCTCCACTTCCCACGGTGAATTCTTCGGTTGCTTGTGGCGGGCCAGTTTGTTTCTAATCGAATAAAGTTTACACTGTAACGAGAATAATTTCAAAAGAAACAATATCGTGGAAAAACATACGTTTTGCTTGTCCTTTTCTTCGGTAGGTTGATGTAAGTAATAGTCGACACATTTTAACGGAGATGTTATTCTTGTACATGTGAATAATACTCTCGAGTAGTGAGATGGAATCGCTGTGATCACTGCATCCTTAAGAATCGATGACTCGTTTCTCAGTCTACGTAACTGAGAATGAATTTTTCCTGATAAAATAATACAGATGTTAAATCTTCGTTTTCGTTAAACTGATAATTAGGCGCTTATGAATTATAAAAATCAAAGTCAAAGTTAACTAGATTAAGAATTTGAGAAATACTCGTTTAATTTTCTTACCAACGTTGAGAGTAATAATTGTTTCCTCTTGTTGTTTTTCCGAAGTTTCAATGAATACTGGTTCACCACCGCCAATGTCGGTGACCACAGTGGCCGATTGATGCCCAGGCAGAAACACTTTACTAATTTTATTAACCTTCTTCTGATTCGGCAATACAGCAGGCTTGTGGAAAGTTTGAACGATTTCCCTTGCTTGCCTCCCAAGATAAAATCTTGCAGTCACGTCGTCGAAACATATTGCAAATAAAGAAACACAACTCAGATCTCGAATGTTTTCGAGGGCAGAAAATGAGATGATTTCTTCAACGACGGAAGCTTGCAATAAAGTTATGTTCATCTGTCAACAGCAATAAATGATTGAATCATTGTGCTCAATTTCTTTAGCTTTGATAATTCCACGTATTTTTCAAGGAACGTCGACTTACCTTTGGTAAAATAATACTTCCTTGTACCTGCGTTGAAATACATTCCTCGTAAACACTAGTCTGCAGAGCGACCTTACCTGTCAGCAAAATTAATAATAAAAAATATTACACTGAAATACCACAACAGGCTTAAATAACAACGAATCCTCCTTTTGTCACTACCTTGACTGCTTTTAATATTTCTCTCCGCTGTCGATCTCTTCGAGCTGGTCTGGACTTGACTCCAGTACGACAAGCTTTGATCCTGCTTCAAGATATTTGCATCCTCCACTTTTCCTATACAGTCATAGTGAAGATGATTTAAAATTGTTAATGGATGTAGCGTAGCCAATGTCGGAGTGATTGCATCGACAAAACGTTGGAGCGACTCAAGAACGAGAGGGCTGAGCATTATATCGACGTCGCCCTTCATTTTAACAATCACTGTTGTCCGCGAGCCAGTTTCGTGTTGTGCGGCCAATAATTCTTCCTCGTCGTGTGTCGTGCTGTCGTCTTCCCCTAAACGGAAAATGAAAATAAAATCAAGTACTGAAAATACTCCAAGTACCGAACATGGGATGTATATAGTCCTTAAAAAATAAATCTTCTCACCTTCCGATTGAATCAACGCCGAGTTGTCCCACAGATAAGGATGAGTAGGTGTTTTATTAGACGAACTCGCTGCAGGAGATCCATCGCTTCGAGTTATCATTTTCAACGACGTGAAACCTTCGGTGACCGTATCAAATTTTGGAACATAACGACCTCCGATGTAAACCAATCTACCATCTTCGGTGCGTTGAAATACTGGAGTTGTGAATGTATTTCCATCATAAGGCAGCGAAGACTGAATCCAGTTGGAGCAGCGTACCTGGATTTATCAAAATACCTAATTAGTTAAAGAATTACGAAGAAACATTACCAAAGAATAAATTTACCTGTGTAAGATGGCTAACGTAACTCGACATCAACAATGGGGAGTCAACGATAGGCTTATTGACTTGCATGTGTAAATTCACAAGAGTCATGTCTTCCTGTGAGGAGACTGCGGATATGAAACTTGTAGACGAGATGGAATTGCTGTCCGATGAGTCTTGTAAAGCTCCATTGTCACACGAGTCGGTTTCCTGACGGAATTGACTATCTTTGTTAATCCTGGGACTCCTTTTCGAGCTCAGGATGTGCGGTTTAGTCCTCTCCAAGGTATTAGCTTTCTCGGCATTACAAGCATTTACGTTCGCTGAGCTTTCCACGATGGATATGTCGGATGAGTACTTCTTCTTAATACTGCTATGCTGAGTTAATACTGAGCCTGTCCCAATTGTAGATTGGCGTAGGCTAGACGTTCTGCTCCCTCCTAATCCATGACTCGTGTCTTCATCGGCTGAGTAGAAAGCTTCGGAGTGATTTTCCGATGACATGGAAATTGTCCGTTGTACCTGGAAAAAGTGACGTGCTTATCTTTCCTGTATTACTTTAAATAATACATTCATATCCTGTCATTTTAAAACATATATACACATCCTGTATTATCTTGTAAAATGTATATCAAATGTTCAACGGTTAATCTCTTACTTCCTGTTTCAGTCGCTCTTCGGAGTCCGAAGAGATGCCTAACGAGTGACGTGAATCCGAAACGTTGACACCCTCTGTACTTTTAACGTTCTGTCGAATTTCCAATCCACCTCCAGTTTCAGTTGGGACCGTAGGCAAAGACTGCGGACTGCTGCTCTGCTGAAACCTATCTGTTACGGGAGCATTAAAATAGTCAACTGCCAACTTGGAATCGGAGGCACTGCTCTTCGGGGCAGTTTCAATTTCCGGGACGTTCAGAATTGACTTGCTGCGCTCAGTATTTAATTTCGAGTCCGAATCTAATTTCTGGGGCAGTTGAATGATTGGACTAGCGTCGACTAGGCGAGAATAAGGTACATCTTTCAAATTAGCACCGCTGTAATATAAAGTATTGTCAATAGATTATTACAGTTCCTTCCGAAGGATAAATTAAATTATAAAGGTTTATTTGAAATAAATAATTTAATACTCGACAATTGAATTACCGCATCGAGGTATAGGAAAATCTTCGCCCTAACGATTTCCTTTCGTTGCTCCCTGTCGAAGGGCTCGACAAAGCTTGACTTAGCTTCACGTTCTCGTTCACCTCTGTATTCGATTCCTTATGATCTAGCGTAGATCGCGATCGTTCCACGCCAATTTTGGAGCTCTGCGATCCACCTTGGACTATGGTTACTTTTACGCCCAGCGCGGAATGAGGGATGTCCTGTAACGTGACATCCTGCAATCTGTACGGAGGAGTGTGGAACACTAATTGACCATCGTGTAGGATAGATTGACCGAAGCCTTTGTCCTTCGTAGAATCAAATATCCTGAGAAAAATGAAACCGGAGGCTGGTTAGGGTATACTCCAATCTCCGTGGGGAAATTTGAAGTAAGAAGGACGTGGAAATTAACAATACCTATAAGCAGCGATGTTGATTCCATCCCGCAGATCGTGATAGCTGGGCTTGAAGAATTTTGGCCCGTTCCTGTTGCTGCCAAAAAATGCACACCCACCGATGCATCCACATTTCGCAGACTTGACTCCACTCTCCATGGGCCACAAGAACCA
Source organism: Orussus abietinus (assembly GCF_000612105.2). Taxonomy (NCBI): domain Eukaryota; kingdom Metazoa; phylum Arthropoda; class Insecta; order Hymenoptera; family Orussidae; genus Orussus; species Orussus abietinus. Next base: position 92,387 of record NW_019394321.1, read on the forward strand.
TAAGCGTTTCGTTGCTTCGTCGTGTGTTTTCAGGTATTTGTGCTGTACTAAATGTAAATTATGCTCAGGCGTAGGAAGCGAAATGGCAGCTTCTATTATGACTGGACCTAACGATACGGATCCCACTTCCAGCCAGATATCCGATCCGTCCCCTGAAAACGGGCAATGATTAGCGGAATAATTAACGTGCAACATCCAGACGCAAACGTAAAGATGGCTATACAGGAAACGATAAATCGTAGAGATTCACGTTGCAAATATTGATCAACGAACGAACCTGACAATCGACTGCTGGCATTGTTATGAGATCTACCGCTGCCGGCAGTATTAGTGTTACTAGTATTCGCAAAATGGCCAGCTGCAGAAACAAATTGCCGAGTTAATACGGTTGGCAGAACCCCGGTAACCCCGGATTTTACTTGTTTTCCATGCAGGTTGCACGTTGAAACGCGGATCGGGGATATCCAGAGCTGGAGAGCCGTCCCGACGTCCTGAATGTACAGGTCGATAGCGTCGACCGTAACTCTGGTCATTCTGTATTTGATGTCTTCCGAACTTGGACATCTAAAACATTTTGAAAGGTGTTATCGGGTTGCTTCAAAATTTCATAAGTTGCATAAAATATCGGGACGACGTTAACGAAACGCGTTACAGGGGTTCCTCCACTCCTCGTGCAAGTTTCTTATGCAATGAATTCTCCTTCGAAGATAATTGCATGGTTAAATGAGATCGACAATACTTTGAATAAAAATACCTATAACGATTATCGGGGTCACTATCCGTGCACTGCAAGGGCGGCAAGCCGTGATGACAATGGCGAGGTAATCCAGGTGGCCTCATGCTGTTTTCCGTATTCTTCGCCATGAGTAGAAAGGTCTCCAGGGAGGTAACCAGATAATGCAGCTGCGGACAGGTGATCTTGCCACTGAGTTTCCCCAACTGGATCTCGATCAGCCAGGCATACTCCAGGGTCTCCTGGTCGAGGTTCCTTCCTTCGCTGCTGAACATGGCGTGACCTCTGATCTGCAGGGCGCTCAGCATAAAATGTCCCTGATTCAAATGCCTCTCTTTGCTCGGCCTGGTGGCATTATCCGCGAGTAACATGATGGCAGGAGAAAGCAGGAGCTGAAGCTCGGTCTCCTTGTAGCCCTTCTTCATCTCGAAGCCGAACCGTTCCAAAAGAATAACGGGACACCCAGGGTCGTTCTCGCTGCAGTTCTTCACCAAGTGGGCCTGGATGTCATGCATGGTGATGCCGACTGTCACCTCGATGGGTCTATAATCCCTAGGGTCGAAAGGTTTCGTCTTAACCTCTTCGTCCTCTACCGAGGCTTCCACGCTGCTGTTCTGCGCGTCCCGGTCCTTGGTCCTCTCCGTGGCGACGGTGGCCGTCGTGGGTCTGCTCTGATGCATGTCGGTGAAGGTCTGATAGTCCCCGAAGATGTTCTCCTTGAGGTGGACGAAGTGCTTGATGAGGGAGCCGTTCAAGATGAGCACGGACGGTCCGATCTCGAGTTCCAGGCTGACCTTGTCGGACGCGATGGTCTGGGGGTCGAACTTCTGAGTGCCGTCCTGGGTCCACTGGAGTCCCGGGGGTTTCCTAGCCCTTGGGATCCTCATGGGGGACAGCAGGATCTCCTCCTTCTCCGGGGTGGTTATGTTGGCCTGCGGCATGGGTCCTAACGGGGGGCTCGGGTGGTAAGTGTAATTGATGCTCAGCGCCACGATGGGCACCGACCAGCAGTCCACCCACCCCGAGGCCTTCTGGCAGACGTTCCTCCACTTCTTGCTCTTGTCTAGCTCCGCCAGGGGCTTGCAGGACCCGTCCCTGGTCATGATCTTGGCGTTCTTGTGCAGGGCCAGCAGGATACTGCGGTTCGTGTTCACCTCCGGCAGGTAGAAAGAGAGGTCCACGCTCTCCCCCTGGATCCAGAACCTGAGGGGCACCGTCATCGGCAGGTATTCCACAAACGGCAGGTCGAAGGACAGGTCGAATAACTCCCCGCAAAAGGCGATGTGCGCGTTCTCCTGGTTCTGTGACGAGCAGTCCACCCAGTTGTACTCGTTGCAGATGGTGATCAGCTCGAACTCCTTGAGCAGCAGGTTGAATTTCCAGGTGTAGGGAACAAAGTGGAGCAGATCCGGCCTCGTCTTGCTCGCCCAGTCATTTACCATATCTTGGAAGAAGTCTTTGTGCGAATATACCAGATTGGCAGTGGCTTTGCACCCAGTCAGGTTCAACGTCCACTCCTGGTGGTCGTTCCACCGGATGGGGTAGTGACACTTGACTCCGAACTCCAAGGTCTCGCTCTCGACGAGGCTGCGATACTGAAGACTGGTCGTCGCCTCCAGGTGCAACAACTGCCCCGTGATCTTGGTCGTGTAGCCGTCCTGGAGGACAATCCAGGGCACCGTGACTTCCAAATACGAGCCCGGACCGACGTTCACGTGGATTGCGTTCGTCTCTTTGTTCTTGCTAAAGAGGATGTCGATCGTCGCCTCGTTGAGCGTCGACAACCGGATGTCAAAGGACTGAACTTGCCTTTTCTCCCCAGGGATGGGCGTCTTCGTGATCTTGAGGGGTTGGTAGTCGTTCGGGAAGAAGAACTTGAAGAGGTGTTCTCGTTGTCTGTCGGCCCAAGGTCCGTAGCTGAAGTCCGTTCCTTTTCCGCACTTTATGTCTATCCCCCAGATGGGCGGCATCGCCTCCACCATGTCGCCGTTGGCCAGTCTTATCATCTCGGGGTGTTCCGGGACGACTCCTGGCTCGTCCATGTAATAATACACCTCCATGTTGTTCGAACTCAACACCACAAAACCTTCTCCCATGTATCGCGGGGGGTCATCCACCATTCCGGTGTACTTTGGACTCGGAGCTAATATCACTTTAAAGTTCTCCGCTTTGCACTTCGTGAAATGCATGAAATGATCGTGCCGAGATGCCGCCGGCTTAGTCGAGTATACAAAATGTGCCTCTTCTACGGTTATTGACAGTGTAGTTGGTACTAAACGATTACCAAATACGATGCGACCCTGGAATAATAATATAGAGATAATTGATTTATCGATGTTGAGAATAATTTTCGCGTTCCTGCGTAATTTTATCGTCAGACTTCAAAGAAATATTTTACATATTATTATTAACTAAATAAGATTTTCCGTAGTGACAATATGTAACAAGGGTGTTAAAATTAGAATGCTTATGTTTATTAGCTGCAGCACCGGTGTCAGAAGAGACGATGGCAGAGATGCTAATGTTGTTAACGAGGTGTAGAATGACACTTTTGAGTTACTTACTGTGCAAACGTCTAACTTTATAACGGGGATTAAGTCTCTCCATGTTCTAGCAATAAAGTGAGCCTCTTGTCTCCTAATATTTTTTACTCTTCGCGAGACGTCAATTGCTGCATTAATTTGTTGTCGAGTCTCGTTAACGGTATTGCTAAATGTATCCGCATCAGGATTGTCGATGTTTACATGATGATTCTCCTCGTCAGGGAACATTTGCGAGATCAGACCGAAGGTTCTTTCAAGTTGTGCATAAAGCTGACAGCGATTATATACATGTAGTTCAAATCCATTCAACATTACCGAAAGCCGAGTATCCGAATGGGACAGATCTGAAAAGAAGAGTTGCCATATCAATTAAAACAGTCAATTTATAAATTCAAGAAGCGAAAGGAACATGAATAAATTAGACAAAATTAAAAAATAATACATAGCGTCGATGATATTTATTAAACGTACCCTCGGAGACATCTTTTGGTACGTAACTTCTCCACCATCTAAAGATAAGCCATCCATCCTGAATTCTTAAACTGTAGTCAGTCGTTATATAAACTATATCTCTAAACATGATCTTCCCACTTAATGCACATAATGTGAACGAACCTGTAAAATATTCTCTGTTATATTCTAATATATAATTTTGTTCGTAATTAATTTTTTAATTATGTGAAAAAATTGTTTAACAATATTTATGAACTTCTTACCAACTTTAACAAATCCATCTCTGATAACAAATCTATTCAACAATCGCGTTATGATGTATCCTATAACTCTGCTATTATAATAAACTATGTACACGATCCATGAAATAGCAGAGACCAATGAACACAGTAACCAAATGAAATTACTATCCATTTTGAGATCATCCAGGATGACATGGTCAGAATAATTCCAATACGCTGGTTCAATTTTAGAGAAGGATGGCGCCGTAGCGTTGAACGGATCTAATTCCTCCATGGTTCCTTTTTGTCTTTGACTTCAATTACAATTTAATACATAACATGTAAATCTATTATTCCACCCACATATCGATCTCTGAAATTGTAAAATTAAAGGAAAAGTTATAGTAAATAAAATATATTTTAGTCTATTGATAACCATACATTTCATAATAATGAGGAATTTAAAAAAAAACCCAATCACCGATATATAATTATTTAAAAATTAGAACACCTCAAGCGATATATGCAGACTGAATATCTCAAGTTAACAAACATAACCTACTTACTGTATCACAGGGGCGTAAACTCAAACAGCTTGTAAGAATTCCATCTAAATGTCAAAAGTTAAGCTCATTACCCGCTTTACTTGCTTCAGGTTTAACCAATATTATAATAAGATGCAAAATAAAGAAATATCCAAAGGCCTAGAATTCTGCAGTGACATCGAACAAAGAATAAATTATAACGAATCATCTGTGTTCGTCACACAATGGCTTCCGATATCAATGATTAATGATAAAATAACATCAATTTGAGCGTATAATTAACAGCATATTCTACACGCGAAAAGACGTCAGATTTTGCATTAACTATCAAATTAGATTTGACATTCAATCATACCCTCATATCTGTATTACCGCACAATCTGCGTGACAGTGATAACGTAGCGGTCTTATAAAAATCATTTTGTTATCTCGTAGAACTGTCACCTACATCTTTCCCACATTCGGTTTAAAGTCAAGCCTCGCTCGAGGCAACAGAAAGTTAGTGTTACGACCACAAAACTTGTAAACAGAGAACCTCGCACAGGTGAGTCCACTGCGTTCCCATTGACAGTATCCTTGTTTACACGACATCCTTCATTCCGGTCCCATACTACTCGATCCAAAATAATACACCATTAGAAACGCCCACATCGTTTATTTACAGGGAACAGTTTATTTCAATTTAACTACTTTCGAAACATAAAAGAATAATTGCATCAATTCTCGTTAAAGTGCCTTTATCAGAGACAAAGAGAAGATAACAAAAATTTCTATATCGTTCGTTGGGAAAATCACAAGATGGCGCTGTAACTGCAGCGTTGTCACTTTTAAAGGATTTACGTGATTGGTTCATTTCTGTGGAGCTGATTTAAATTGATTAATGATGGAAACGGATCTGTCGGGTCAGATTTAAGATAGTGTGTGGCTGTGGTATTTGTGTTGAAGTTTATATTTTGGAATTTAAAATGTCTAAAATGCCTGGATACGATACTCACGACGATGGTCCTGGCTTTGTTGGGATCAGGTTTTGTCAAGAATGCAATAACATGTTATATCCCAAAGAAGATAAAGAAAATAAAGTCCTCATGTATGCGGTTAGTATGCTCATTTTCATTTGTCAGCGTTTAATAACAAATGTTAATGATATCGTATGATTTTTAGTGCAGGAACTGTGATTTTAAGCAACTAGCCGATAGCAACTGCATCTATGTTAATAAAATAATGCACGAAATAGAGTAAGTAAAGATAGATTTTCTTAACCTTTAACTAGTAAACAATGTTATTTTACTAAATATGTAAAAGTTTTTACTACTATTTTACTGTAACATGTGAGTTACTATTAGAAGGGATAGGATATGCAAATGGCGAGTTCGTTGGAAATTTCTAAATATTGTTAACATTTTTAGTTCAAAATGATTCAATGTCTAATTTTTTATTTAACCAAACTTGTCTTTTAACAGCGAGTTGACGCATATCGTAGCCGATGTTATATCGGATCCAACATTGCCAAGAACAGAAGAGCATCCGTGTCCAAAATGTAACCATCGGGAAGCTGTCTTCTTCCAAGCCCAAACAAGAAGAGCGGAAGAAGAAATGAGATTATACTATGTCTGTACGAATCAGCATTGCACACACAGATGGACCGAATAATGTATCTTATATATTATTCTAATATACATTGTAATTTATTTATATTTTGGTACACTTCTTGTATATAACAGACGACATATGAAACCTAATGCAATTTTCTATTATTTTTTAGACTAGGTTCATTACACAATAAAGGAAATTTCGAGATAAAAAAAATATATTTTATCACTTTACCGACAATTAGGTCCGGTTCCACAACTCGAGTTAACCGTAGTTTAAGGTTTACAGCAGGTTATTACCGGACGTAAGCAAGTTAACCAAAGTTTAGTTAGTTTACAGCAGGTTGAACCGGGCGTAAACCAGTTAATCTTCGGTTAACTCCAGTTACGAAACTGGGTCTTAAACCGCATGGCATGACGGATCTTCGCAACCTAAGTGAGGTTGGCTTTCATTCCATACTTATGTAGTCAAAGGAGTCAACTTACATTCGACTGTCAATTTTGTAAATAAAAACTGTGTTCGTGTGAATATTTTCTCACTTCCAAAAATTAGCAATTGAGGTGAGTTAAAGTTTTGTCGCTGTATATAAAGAATGCACCTGTCAATCGGAATCTCCATTTTCTTAAGCACGTTTATGAAATGCGATATTAGATACTGGGCGTGCCAGGTGACGCTAATTTTCTAAATTCGTGAGTAATTCAGGGTGCGGTATTTTGGAATGGGTCGTGGTAACATGCGCTAGCTCAGGGAATAAATTTGTTGTATCTGTGAAGCTCTATTGAAAGTAATTCCATTCTGCCTTCAGATAACTAAAGATGAACTACGGAAAGAAATCACCCAGTATGGGTACTCCGTCTGTTTATTCTCATGTAACAACACGGAGCAGTGCTAACCTGAGATCGTCGAGATCTGTGAGGAGTGTAAAGATTCCATGGTACCAAAAGCCAATAGTCACAAATGCTTTTGTTTTGGATATTCAAAGAGGTGCAATGTTAACGGCAGTATTTTCATTCGTATGTGTTCAAACGTCTATTGAATGTATAAAAGTTACCGTAATCTTGTTTGGATATAATAAGTTATACCTTGTTAAAATCATTTTCAGTTTTTGGCAATATTCACAGTATGTACCGCAATATTTGACATTTATTGCTTATCACAAGCAGCACCTGGATCTACACATTATGGTTATTATATCATATCTTACGAGTTCGTTTACGTGGGTAACATGCATGGTAAGCTGGTTACTTAAGAAAGTATTATTTAAATTGATAAAGAGTGTTGAATACTATGTTTTCATATATCTTTTGCAGTTCGCAATGCATTGATTGTCTTTGCTCTCTTCTCAATGCTTGGTGGAATGGTAATATTTGTCACGTCATTGATGCTGATTAGAGCATTGCGCAAAGAATACGAGAAGAAGATGGTACCATGGTTGTACTCATTTGCGATATTTACCATGTTTAGATTTCTTGCATTTTTATTCTTCAGTATTGTCAACGATCTGATATTTGCATATAACATTTTGATGTGTTTGTTCTGGATTGCATTTATTTGTTTTTCTGTATATGGTTGGCTACTGGTCTACTCTTTGTACATTGAATTAAGTGACTTAACAAGATTGGAAGATCTGGCACATTTGAGGGTAAGTTTAAAAAACAAAGTCTCCATATTCTTGCGAAGGCATTGCTTTTTAACAGTGGTCCTTTCAGATTGGTACAATGCAGTCTTTGAATGCATCGACTACTCATTCTATCGCAGGCTCCCGCCCTACAACACCTCACAGCACAGTTTCTACAATGCCTGTTAATTGATATCAAAGAATCATGGATTCAGGTTGTTTCAGAACTACCGTCCAGCCATGTTTTGGCCAAAAATGTTATTAAACAATTTACCATTTAATATATATTAGAAATTTAAGCAAAACCATAAGTAAAACTGAAGAACTATAATGATATAGTTTAATGTTTTTTTAACTATAGAAATTAAACTTGACTTACTATTAAGTACTTGAGAAGAGAATTGTGAATATATTATGTTAATTTTTAGAAACACTTTTGTATAGGTAATTACGTAAGCATGTAAAATAACATAAGTCCGTCCAATTATTTTTTAAAGAAACGAACGTTTTTATATTTTCGTATTTATGGTGTACTTTAACTATATGATCGTACATGTCAAGATCCAATTTACGTGCCTTAATGTTTGGAACAATACAAAAAAATAAGGCACAAAAGTATGCATGCGTATTGATACTGTCATTAATATAAAAGTTTATGAATGTTGCAATATTCCATCGCGTTTATATATCAAAGTAAATGGGGACAAACATTTACATTGAAGTGTGTAAAGTGAAATTCAGACATGTTTATAAACGTAATTACAAATGTTTTCCGCAATACTACAATTTTACTAGGAATAACATTTGAGTCATCTCATACACATAAGAAAAAAATGTGTTTTACATACAAATGACTGGTGTGTATATTTTTTGCGCGCTATACTGAATATATTTCATATCGCGCAAACGAATCACTGCATGCACCATTTTGTTGTATTCCCTATTACATAAACAAATATTAAACTTGCAAAAGTACTACAGACAGAGATCAGTACGGTTGTAACTGGTTTTGATAGTAATTGTGAATGTAATCGAATTAACGATAAGCACAATTGTATCCAGCAGTTTACCCGACATTGATATTTGCCATTACATCCAGATATAAACGAATCAGCACGGACTTATATAATATTTTGGTATAACCAGAGGTATTCAAGTTATCTAGATAATTAAACAAACAATTTGCTTAACAGAGTAATAATATTTATAATTAACGATGATATGCAACAAAATTAATGTGCCATTAATTAACAAAAGGAATAATTTGATTATTAACTGGTAATGACATATTTGTTCAATCTACAGAGTACAAAAATATAAAGTAGAGTTAATGAGAAGTTACAAGTGTGTCTTTGATTGTTACATGGCACGTTCTTTTTGAAAGTCATTTCGCCGAATATCGGTAAATAGTCGTCTTAATTATTGACGAAGTTAAACNTATATAAAATTAAATTTGTAACATGTACATTTTCTTGCACATCGTTCTTATCGCACACCGGATGCCAATCTTGAAGCATTTACAAAAGGCCTTCCACCATGAAAGTTCAGGAACGACGATCATTATTAACAACACGTAACGGACACTAGATTATTGCTATTATTTACAACAGGAAAAATTAACATCGTGTTGATCCAACGAAAGATCCGACCTATAGACAATCCTCACAGTTCAGGTTATATTTCCAGTCAAACAAATACTGAGAATAATCTACGTAACATCCAAGCACCCATGAAAAATATGAGTACCTTCAGAACTTGATGCATCCAGTAAAGTCTGAAACAAAAACGATTCAAGCGTAAAAATAGTAATTCATTATAGTTATTTAAGTATCGATGCATTCCAAAGAGAGATAATTAATTAAAAAGTAAAGTCATATGTTTGGATCATTTTTTCTCACCTTCTCCATTTCGTCCTACTGCTTTCCAAAGTGCTCAGGTCGTCTTTCATGAGGTAAACTCTGATACCTTGAATATAGTTACAAAAATACGCCTGCCAGTTAAAGTTTCTCATGGAGAACTTGAAGATTTGCTGATCTTTAGCATCCAAACGCCGCCACATAGCTTGGACATTGTCATTTCTAAACTGCCACTCCCTCGTGCAGAAATATGCGATTACATTGGTAAACTTGTGAATCTTCTGATATCCCTTCCACATCCTGGAAAATTTTAAACCAATATCTTTTTTGTCCAAATATTTGCCTCTAAATGTACTGGATAATTCTGTGTGAATATTAATATACTGCATTTGGCAGAACAATTCTACCTGGGCTTATTCCCTGTAGAGATGCACACGGCGTCGACCAATATTGCAGGCAACAAATGTAGGATTATTACAGAAATTTGATGCATTATCTTACTCTTGTTCATTCGAAAGGACAAGTACCAAATAGAAGTACTAAAGGGATATTCAACGCCATGTTTCAAGTTTGTTTCACAATATTCTCCCCAAGTTAGCGGAGCTTCCACACTCGATACAAAATTGTAGATTAACATGTCGTCCTCTCGTCTGTGCGCAAAAACTCTGTGATAAACTTAACAACCATTTTATAAGAACTGAAAAATTGAAGACTTCACAAACCTTTCTGGATGATTGGCCACGTCCCAGGCGCTGGCTATCAAAGCATTTACAGTAAGATCGACAGGAACGATGTTTGCATTTTTGGCCGCGTCACAGTGTAACGTCCTTAATAATCCCGTAGATGCTCCCGTTACCACTCCGGTCGGTCCATAGATATTGTCTATCCATCCACTCAATGGCTCTTCTGCTGTGGATACGACTGAAAAAATAAAACATCATTTTCTATTACCCTATTCTTCTATCGGTATCATTCGACTGCTTCTAACCACCCTCTGAAATAAACCTCAACTACAAACGTAAATCACGATTGGTAGGAACAGACATGCCATTTTATCTACAGTTCAATAATTACACATCTTGTTGTTGACACTTGTTGATACTTTCCACAGTCATGAATTTAATCTAAAATTTCTCTTACTGAGCCATGTTTTGGAGTCAACTTTCCTCCTTTTCTCTCTCGTGTTTTCTAACAGTAGGCGAGTCGGGTAATCTCCGAATTGCTTTTTGTTTCGCAATGAGGTTTTCCGAGCTCGTCAGCGTCTCCAGGGAAATTCGGCTCATTTCTGCAAGGTCCTCTTCGAAGCCACTAACCTCTTCAGGGTACATGGTCTCGAATGGGATTTCTTCTCCAGGATCGTTCGGTTTCGAAGGGCGAGCGACCGTGTAAATGGTCGCACACACGAAAAGTATCGCTTTGCCCACAAGGGTCAAGATAAAAATCCCCAAAGCTAGTAAAATCTGCCATAATATGTTCAAAACTCCGGTGATGAGATACAGCGCGATGGCCAAACACATTTTCGAGAAAAGAAACAAATTTCAGCCGCTCGAGAGCCCACTTTCGACAGAACCGGAAAAAACTCGTTAAACTGAATCTTCATGACACTTCATGACGTTTCTCGAACAGTCATTTGACATTTAACAAGAGACGACACATCGAGTCAGTTTGAGCGTCAAACCGGCGCCATTTTGAAATCCCTGAAATCCCTTTAACTTCCAGCTCGAAAATTAATTCTTATTTTAATTGCGCGTCGAGTATTTCTGGGGTTCAAAAGTAGAGTCCATATAATTTCGACAATTGTTAATCTGCATACGGATTGCTAATCGGCGATCATAATTATCGGCTGTTACAAGATTCCAAGTGAAATCCGGGAACCGGTTCCCGACAGGTGATCTTCGAGAATCGGATCTTGGAAATGATGTAACCGTTCGTAACGATGTGGCATTTCTCCGTGCGCATTATTAAATCATCAAATGCCTCTAGGGAGTGCGTTTTGGGGTTTTCAAAATGAATGCGACCGTCGCCTGATTAATCGCTTTGCGTTTCGCCAGAGTATAAAAACCAAGATGGCGGGCCGAAAAGGGAAAACGAGTACAAGGTTCCCGAAAATTTTAGAAACGTTAATGAAAGTGGATTTGGATGTAGGGCCGATCTGGTACCGAGGAAATCGAGTACAAGGTTCTCAAAAACAGTTTACAGTTTGACATTTACCGATGCGATCGACTTTCACCTACCGATTCCTGGCCGGAACATTCCCATCGGAAGGCCCTTGTTCTTTTCTTTGATGAGGTCCTCCGCAATGGCTTTGGTGAACGCGTACGTGTTCGGCCATTGTCCCAGAAGTCTGAAATAAAGCGCAAAGAAACATTAACCAATTGAAAATCTATCTTACCAAAAATATAATTCATAACATCTTTTTAGAAAAAAAAACTCTCCTCCAATGCAAAGGAATGCTGAATAATTAAAAATAAAATGGTAAATGTTAACGAGTGATAAGGATTTTGTTAACCTGGGTGTGATATCATCTATTGTGCTTTCCGGCAGGGTTTCCGTTAATTTGCATACACCGTCGTATTTGATAGGATAATTGTAGAATTTTTCACCGATCTCCTGTAGATGACAATTGGCGTATGCAGTGGACACGTGGATGAGCGACTGAAAATTAAATTCATATATTAATCACGCTACGCAACATTTTTTCGCAGAAAATCCTCCCATCACAATGATCTCATGGGACCTCGAGAACACCAAACAAAAACCCATAGCCAGGATTCGCAGAATCGGAGGGGTTCGTTTATTGACAAACTCAAAGTATTTGCAGACAGACCTCGTCATCGAAGGTACACTATAAAATTCAAATGGACAGCAAACTCCATTATATCAGCGCATAAGTTAACAAGTACTCGTGAAGTGCAAATATCGCGAAATCGAAGGTCGAAGAGATGCCATGAGCAAGTCCTCGTTAATGGAGACCATGGTCATACCCGTTGGTGTTCCTTTTTCAATTTCGAGAACGAGTGTCAATGACGAAGACGAACGATATTTCAGTCCCCAAACTCAAGCTAACCGTCAAGAAAATATTTTCACATCTTTTAACCAGCTCTGGTTACTTTTGATATACTCTTCCAGGGAGAAAAAAATTTACTTCCCACGAGAAATTCATTATTCGGTTCCAATGTCCATACTCGATGACATTGTAGATAACAAAATCAATGCTCAAATGGGATTAAATTTTGTTTCGCTTTTTTTAACCTGTATTAAATTTGCAAGTCGATTGCCGAAATTCCTGAGGTAGGTTCTATAGATTGACGACATTTTCGTCACCCGGCTCGGTTCATTCACTCGAGTCATTTCTCTGCGCAATGGACGTACGCACCTAGTGTTACTAATTACCGCCAAGAGAAATTTCGGCTTCGACCTCGAAGGGCGGTTATGCAACGTTTTACGCAGCTAGTCGCTCCATTAGCTGTATAAACGTATGCAGTCCAATCTGTGTCAAGGAAGAGACGCGATTATGGAGCTTCGCTTTACCAAACGAATCGCGTAGCCCGATTACGTCCCATCGGTTACGATATCCATCCGATGCGTATTCGATATCTTATTCACGACGGTTGCCCAAGGCATGTCGAATTAGTTCTGACTTTCTCAATCAAGAATTACGATGACTGATTACGACCAGAGATCATTCCACTAAAAAGCGTCATCCCTTGGGATGTCCACGTGACGAGGACGAAAGGGCAGAAATTAAATTTCCGTCCAATGAAAATATGAATTTCCATATATTAAAAATATTCAAATTTTGGGGACCTACCTTCAGCTTTGGCATGTACTTGCAGATGTCGAGGATGTCACCTGTACTGCGAATGTTGATGGCAGTGGCCAATTTCAACTTCTCGTCGAAGCGAACGGTCGCGGCCACGTGGAAGACTATCGACACCTGCAAAGAAGACGAGGTTTCTATCATTTTTTCTTCGGCGAGGGAGAAAAAGCATCGTTTAGAGTTTTAATAAACATATTTCATTGGTTTTTGTACTCACTTCACGAAGCAATAGGGCCCGGTTGGATGCAGAGAGCCCGAGGGCAGGGACACTGCAATCACCGGCGATGGGTACTATTTTGTGACGAAATTTTGGCATCTGCTCCTTGAGTCGATCGTACATCTTAAACAGGTGTCAGACAGGTAAAAGGGTTGAATTTAATACAACAAAGCAGCTCTAGATAAAATATAATTAAAATGCATTGGGTCGGCTAAAATGTCCGATTCTCGACGCTTGTATTCGCGACTGTGTATGTTTTTGTCAAATTAAAAAAATGAAGATGTAAAATGTCCTGCGACATTTTAGGTATTCCAATGTAATTGTATTAACAAATTATGTAATATGGCAGCGACGGTTCTGTTGTCGAAGTACACCCCTAAAAAAGTTGAGCACACGAACGGAGACTACAATGTACCTAGAAGTTTAACGAGTATATTAGGCGTGTAAAAAAAAGGTCTGTGGGTCTAATAGAATACATTTGCATTTGTCGGTACCGTTTCTTGGCAAAACACTCATTATTCCCAAATGTCAAGACGAGAGCACGAATTCACGGAACTGTTATTACGATTTCTGAAGAGGATTTCCGTACACCCGCTTGTTTAAATATTAGATGGACTGGATAAATATTGAATTTACCGGGTCATTGAATATCGCCTCCATACGACTTTGGACGTCCATCCCTTTTTTTGGTCTCACTAGGACGTAAATTTTGGAGATGTTCGGACAGCTCCTCAGTAATTTTTCTACCAAGATTTTTCCTAGGAATCCTGTGGCACCTGAAAAAAAGACATGTCACTTGTTAATTAACCCGCCTCGAACGTCAAAGTTAAGTCAATCCTTTTTTCTCTCGTGACGTCCAAACTTCTGAAGTGCTTTCGTTTTTACATCCCGCTTACGCTTTCAAGTATTAATCAAACAAGTCGTTAGGACATTGGAGAAGTGATTCTTAGTACATTATTCACGCCATTTGCGGGTACATAATTTAAGTTCTTACTAACAGAGGCAACTGCCATTAATATATCAATTTACCTGTTACAAAAATGCTTTGATCGGCATAGAATTCCTGAAGAGGCGTCCAGCGCCTGTTCGACGTCTCGATCTCTGCATTGTCGATGATTTCATTGTTGTTCGCCTCGTCTGTTATCAGCGGGTCGGAATATATGCTCTGAGCCTGTCAAAAAATTGAATTCTACATTTTGTCGCTATTACTCTTCGTAATTAGACCCCTTTGTAATATATTCGTCAACATATTCGAGAGGCGGTTATTAATAATTCAGCAGTATTTTAGTAGCACAAATTGCGTAGTCCTTCCGGGAGAAGTCTACTCGGCTCTGAAAGGAGAATCTCACCTTTGGACGAAAAAGCATTTCATTCATCTTTAATTATCACCCTCAAATATATTTAATTTTTAAACATTTATTGGGCCGTCATAAGTCAACGCACAAATTTGTGGGACATTTCGAGTACGGGTTAAATATTGATATAATTAATCGCCGATAAGCGAGATAAGAGAATTTGTCATATAATGCCCACTAAGAGGTGTTTAAATACGATTGAAAAAAAATCCGGAGATACTTCAGGACTTCCAGGAGTTTCACCTGTTCTGGAGCCAGCAGGAAGCAGGTCTCCGGGTCAAGGACGGGCTTTAAAAAGCAGGTTACCGTCCTGTCGGGATGCTCCTTCGAATTTACAGTTACCTCCTTTAGAGAGTTAGAGACGACGGGTTATCGTACATTCGGCTGTCATATGTTCTCGAAGGCGCGTCCACGTCCGTTCGTCGGCTTTCTAAGTCGGACGAAGAAGCCATCTCGGTGGCATCCTCTCATCCCGAGCTCGTTTCACTTTCTTTATTATAATACACCTGGCTGGATAGACGGCAAAGCCACGCGAAATCACGACTCGTTACGTCGTCGAGCGGACAGAGAGGAACGACCATTTTATGTAACCCCGAGCGAGCAGGCCGGTCCTCGACGTTATGTACACGGAATTCCGAAAGGAAAATGGCACGACTTATTACCCCACGAGTCTCTACGAAGTCCGGAAACCGCGTCGAAATTTTCTTCCTCTCGTCGTCTCGTCGATAGATCTCGGAAAAAATGTATCGAGCCCGGATGGGAAGCAAAAATCGATCCGAGGGGCTATTCACTTGGAAATCAGTGAAAACGATTTCCTTCCGAGAGAAGGAAATCCCGCCTTTGATAGGTCAGAAAATTTCCGAGTTAAAACTGTTGGTCGAAAGAAATGAAATGGAAAAAAAAAAAAGGAAAACCCGAAGAGAAGTTTGTTAAGATAATTTCATTTGCGAGACGTCGGAACGGGACGTTGCTCGTCCCATCTCGACGGCAGAGGGAAAGCGAAGGAGAGCAATTTTGAAAATGTGCGGACTCTCTCCAGAGTCGTTACGTGCACGTGGAAAAAGGAACGACGGAGCCGTTAGTCGCCCCGTTAATTCCCATCGCTTCCTCCGGCCGTAACACGTGCATCGTGGAATGTGCATCGCGAACGCATTCCTGCACCTCGGTCGGCGACGAAAGCGAGTCCGTCGAAAATTCAAAAGACATCCATTAGGACGAGGTACTAACTTCGAGGGAGGTCTCGTAGGTCGGAAGGTCCATGTCCATGTCCAGCAACATGTCGGGGCGTCGGCGCGCTCGATCAGCTGATTTTGACGTTTCGGCGCTCGAGGGTGGCGCGACCCCCTGTTGCCGATCGATGGATCGACGCGCGACCACTCGATCTCGATCACTCGCGCTTGGTTCAATTATTGGCTCGCGCTAATTCTAAAAGAATTCTTTTTGGATCTTGAGTCGATAGGCGAGGCGAAGGATCATCCGGTTATCGACCGATCGGCCTTTGACGGATCGATTCGAACCACTCCTCGACCGGACTTTCTTCGACCTGGCTTCGGAGAAGACTGAGCGGTCGACTCGCTCGAGGTCTGACGTCGCTGGTCGGGACTTGACAGTGGTCTAACAGCTTCTAACCCCTGCAACTCGCTGCCAAACTCCCGGGCGCATGCGCTCGTTCGTCCCTCTTTCTCTCCGTGACATCACGCTCCATTCATGAGTCCCGCCGCGCCATTCCGCGCGATTCCGCGCGATTTGCATGCCGGATTCGCCAGCGATTTCGGCGCGCCGATTTTCCTGCCAATTGAGAGAACCGTGCCAACGGGGAGCCGACCTTGGCCGTCGATGTTTTGACCTGACGTTAGCAAATTTTCCAGAGCAGGGAATGAGAGGATTCTGGATAATTCATAATTTTCCTGTCATTTTAAAACGACGGATTTTTTATTTAATAAAGGGTTAATAGAGATTTTTGCAACTTGGCGTCGACCTTGGCCGTCGATGCTGCGATGTTTTGACCAGACGTTGGAAAATTGTCCACGACGGAAAATGCTATGATTCGGGCTAATTAGGAAATGGGGTCAAGTTGCCGACTCGTGAAAAAGGAAAATTATTCCATTACGTGCTGAGTCGGCGAAATGATCGAGAAGTCGATTTTCCTGACGATTCAAGGAACGGTGCCAACTTATCGTCGACGACGATCTCAAGTTGGAAAATCGTCCTTGAAAGTAGAAGTTAAGATTCCAACTAATTAGGAAACGATGTCAAGTTGGTGACTCTTTAAACTCCCCTCTTTAAGAAAGAATGCAATTTTTCTGGAACACGAGAGGTGCAAGAAATTGTCGAGAAGTCGATTTCCGGATAATTTTAAAGAATGACATCAATTTGGCAGGGACCTTGACCGTCAAAAAATGGAATTTTTAACCTGGGTTTGGAAAAACGTGTGTCGGGAAATGCCGAGACCTCCGGTTAATTAGTAGACAGCGTCGAGTCATCGGCTCTTCAAAGCGAAAATTTTTCCACGACGCGTAGGAGGGGGGAATTTTCAAAAAGCCAATTTTCCTGCCAATTAAGGGCAGCTATCGGATTGGCGAGTTCCTGCCCTCGTCAAAATGACGAACGCGCCGGATGGGTGAAATTTTTATGGAATATTACGGAGAGGAGAGCTTTTAAACCGCCCGAAAACCCTTTACCAGTAAATCATCCTTTCCTCCGTCTATTTAATCCGCGATTACGAGACTAATCGTCCCCAAGAAATCTTGCAAAGCTACCAAAACGTACCACGGATATATAAAAATGTTTTTAAAAAACTGTACAATTTCATTTTAAAAGATCACGCAACCGGTACGCCAGAACTTGAAATCAGGTTGGCAATCTTCATTTGCGACTCTGTTATTAAAAATTATGTACCGAAGGATATGTGATAACATAAATTCCAGTTTTCGCAGAAATTTGTGTGGGAACAATTTATACAAAATAATTTCGCCTTAAATAATTTACCTTGGAAGGTTGTCGAAGGACGACCACGCCGGGATGAAATGACGTTTTTCTGAGTGGGACACTCATTTCGTTGTTTTGTCAAATGGTCCCCAATTTTCGGTGAATCTTTCCGCCTCTTCCAGTCCGTTATGGCGCCGTAATTCGTTCCCGGGTTCCACTGCTTCTCCTTCGATCGAAAACAAGCCCAACGTGTTACATTTATTTGTTCCTTTCACCCTTTTAATATTCATGCCGTTGCCAGCCGGCGAGAAAGGGATTAAAAAAACTACCCTAAAATTATTCCGAGTCGAATTCTTGTACGCACTTTGTCCGAACTCTGTACGAGTTATCAACAGTCAGGACAACCGATTTTGCTTTCCTCGCTTTATTCTCTTCTTCATTACCATTTTCAGAAAAAAAAGAAAAAAAAAAGAACATTTAAGGCGCAAACGGTTCAAAGGCGGAGCGTGTCTCGAAAAGGCGGTTTTGCAGTCTCGTCACGTCGCGATATATTGATGCATTCAAGGGGTGACATTTTTGACACTTACTCTGCCTGTCACGTATTGCATGGAACCCCCTCAGGAAGGACAACCGGTCATCAAATCTTCGTAACTATATTCCGTGGAAATTGAAAGTGAAAAAATGTACACTGCATGTCGCGAATGGCACAAGAAGAGGGTACCCCCCTTCATAATGCATATTTTAAATAATGTCTGGAGTGCACATGAGAAAAAAATGTCATAAAAATTAGAATAAAAATGTGACTCGCGATTCCAGGAGTCGTGCATGTTCAGTTTTTACGGACAGATAAATTATTCACGCGGCCATTTTATTTATCCTCTGTTGCGAGAAATTAATTTAAGGACGAAGGTATGTCTGAAAGTTATGCAGGTGCATCCTGGAAGAAGAGCGAAGATGTTGCAGTCGGGTCACGAGGGGATATATTGATGCATCCCAGAAATAACGTTTCAGGACTTTACTTTGCTCGTCACGTATCGCAAGGGTCTCTTCGGCGAACAACGGGTCGATCGATAGTTGTTCTCTGGAGAAACCGAAAGCAGAAGTCCGAATATAGTTGCCATTTATTCTGCGACATGTCTGTCGTTTCGACAAGAAAATCGGCGAGGCGACATGCGAGGGCATTTAATAAAATTTCAATAGAACCGTGAAGAAATGAAAAAATCGGGAAAATGTTTAGAAAGTTATTGGTTATCGGAGGAAAATTCTTAGGGGCATTTTTTCAGGGCAAGAACAATGGCCGCTGCACTCCACGGAAATCGAATCGAAAGTAAAAGCGAGTACGTGTTCGGCTCTCGTATCTCTCGCCGAATTCGCTCGGGTTTTCGCAAATGAGACGCCCGGTCACGGCTGGGGCCGAAAAATTTCGAAAGTTTCCGAATTACGTTGAGCAGTTTGGCAACGAAGTCCCGCGGCAGCCTCAAAACTGGACGCGACTTAGCCATTTTCTAAGAGCCAACCCTGCCACCTTTGCAAACGTCCAACCGGCCCGGAACATTTTACACGTTTCGCCGAGACCCTCGGTTTCATAATGCGAGATGAATACTTTCTACTTTTATGTCAACGGGGATCGTTAACGAGCGGAATTGCGCGGCGTCTGTCGGCCGCGGGTCTTTTTCCGGGATTCCGGGACAAATATTTCTCCCCCGTCAATTGTCTTTAAACAATTGTTCCTACCCCTACCCCCTATTATTGACATTATCGAAACGTAATTTAACAAATTGCGCGGTTGAATTTCACGATTTCCTAATTCTACTTCACTTTTCTTAGTCTTTAGTTGGCGGCGCAAGATGGCCACTCTTCTGCGCTTCTCGCTATCTTGAATGGAGTCAAAGTCTCGAACGCAACATTTTGTCAATAAATTCATCCGAGACGCTACATCGTATCTTGGAATAACATTAATAAATCGTAGTTTAACATTTTTAGATACTTATTTTCATGTTTGCTCTTGTTTTTAGTTGATTTTTCTTAATTTTCTGGTAGCGGCACAAGATGACGGCTCTCCTGTGCTTTCCGCCATTTTGAATCGAGTTAGAGCCTTGAACGTGACACTTTATATTCCTCAAGGCGTCGCTTTATTTCGAGGTCCACGTGGGATTTGGCTGCGTGAAAGAGTTATGTCATCGGTGACATATTTCACGTGTCAGGCTTGCGTGGTGACATTACTTGTAATACGAGAGATGTACCGAGAGAAAAGAGCCTCGTTAAATGGTCGACAATTAAGACAACTAACGCGGAAATTTCATCGGCTGTTTGTTACCCTTACGCAACCATTAGTTTTTTCAAACATAATTGTCTTCTAATTTGTTTTTAACTAGGCGGCGAATAAATGCCGAATTAAATATTCACGATCAAGTCGATTTCTTATCGCCGATAATTTCGGTGTAATTCATGTTTGCGCAAATTTTTTTTCAGCTGAACCTCGAAGGAATCGCGGAGCAATCGTTAATTTCTATTCACATTGAAACGTGTGTCTACCCTGATTATATGTTTAAGCAATTGTAAAAAAAGAATACACTGTAGTGGAGAAGCGGTACGCCACAAAAATGTTATCGTGCCAATTAATGGATCAACGATTATTTTCTGTCCATTTATTCATAACGTAATCCTGGCATTTGATTTACATTTCCTTTCGATACATTGTTATTAACATAAATTACTTTACGTAAGAAACTCTTACCGTGACATTGTACGTTTAGTATGTAGATTACTAATGTAGTAATGGCCAATAAACAATAATTTACTCACGACAATGTTGTTCGCACATGGAAATCCATCCGAGGTTTTCAAATGGCGGTCAACGGTCAATGGATAGATGACGCGAAAATCGGTTTAGGAATTTCCGAGTCATTTCTGGTAATAGTATGAATTTTAAATATCGTTTTTTTAACTTATTATTAAAGTTAAGGATTTATTCCGACGTCGAGACGCAATGGCCCGGCGGCCATCTTGGATGTTTGGCTATTATTTCGCAACGTGAAAGTTTAAAGAGCTCTTTGGACGGACACTGGCATTAACCGACCGTGAGATTTCGGTGTAAACCATTCGAGGTTATGCCGAGGATAAAAAAGAATAACCCCGTATGAGGTAATGCAAGCGTAACAGTATATGGTCATAGTCGAGTACCGGTTTTCGAAGCCACCTTTGTATTAGAGAGTATTTCATTAACTGCACCGAGAAAAAAACTATCATTGAACCAAAGAATTATTTTACTAATTAAAAGAACTGGACTCAAATAAATTCGACCTTACCTGGACTTAGGAGCAGATCCAAAATTCCCGAAAAAAAGCACCGATGGTCAGGACGTATTAAAATTGGAGATTAATACTTCATTGTCACATGTTCACTTGTATAAATATTAATAAATACCGATTAAATATTGAAAATTCTTCCATTTTGAAAACTGGAGAAATGAATGGCGAACTGTTCCACTTTCGCGACTTTCCACGGAATAACAATTTACAGGACTAAATGTCGTGGTATTTTTATTCAAGAGTCTTATCAGGATTTAGGAGATCCTGGTGTTCGTTATGGAAAGAATCGACTGATGGTCCAGAGGATAATTCCGTGTTTAAGTACGCCTAAGTAAAGCTTAAATATGCGAGTAGGCGGAGTCGTTAAGAAAAGGTTTGACTCGCAATTATCGTTTGCATTTGCTCCTTCCCTGAAAATCTGATTTCTTTGAAAATCCTAAGAATCATACGACACTGCTCGCCCGTCAATGCTTCGACAAATTTGCTTTTTTTAGGTGTACTTAAAGTCCGTTATCCGTTTACAGTCCGTTTCTTGTTCGCAGGTTTTGCGCTATTTGTTTAACTTTTCGCCTCCTCTCCGGGACAAGGTTTATCACAGGAGGCTTGTGAAATGACAAGGGGTAATTTCATCGAGACAAATTGACTGTCGAGCGAGATGGAAGTGTATGATGTTATGATTTGTAGTCTATCAAGAACTCTCATTAGTCCCTAATTTAGTAATTACTCGATGGTTTGCGCCGCGCCGTACGAAATACAATTTATCGAACGCGTCTCCATCCCTAAACGTAAAAATGTAATTAAACGCTATATTGACCTCGTCTGTTTTTCCAGATTTTTCATTAAAACGCGGCCTGCAAATACGAGAAGGATCGTTATTTACCGCAGAAACGAAAGACCGTTTTGTGGCTTTTTGCAATAAATCAGAGAATTCGAAAAACCACGAAGCCATCCTTATCTTTTTTTTTTAATGTGCAAATACGTTCTGATGCAACGAGTTGAAAATGCGCTTTAAGAAATGTTAATCTTGTTTATTACGCAGTCAAGGTGTGAGTGTACTGACGCATTTACAGGCAAGATTACTTTGCCGTTAAAGAGAAGGAAATGAATTTTAATCTCCATCGACTTGCGTTCTTGTACTTACGGTAGATTTTCTGAATTTTTGAGGCACTTCTTTCTGGATCCCAAGAAACGTAGGAGCGAATGAGGAAATTTTTAATTATCCTCGACTTTGGTTATTGATTTGTCTGGTGTTCATGGTGATTGACTACAGGAAAGTGATCTCGTATCAATGGCACAGGCATTATTCACGTACAATCGCTTCTGCTCACCTCTACACCGTATTGCTTATTGATATTTTGTAAGTCATTGATAACCTTCATAAATACAGTAAATATAATATCGAGATCAAATAATTCTACTAGCTTGCTGGGAATGTATTCGATTTATCATTCTGGAGTAAAGTCTGAATCATATCGGTAGATATGTCGGACTTGTCAATGGTTTTCATATTGAATAAATAATCTTGAAATAACTACATTGTTGCCAGACATCTTATCTCGTCACCTAATTTTCACACAATTAAACACAAATTATGACGAAAAGTGAGAATTCTGTCCCGACTGCGTTTCCCGCATTATCTACGGCGAAATTCACTTATCATTGTATTCCTTACACGATAAGCTCGTAATTTTATTAAAAAATTATACAATCCTAAAAATACGAGTCACATTTTAATATAATACCCTAAGGACTTGTTGAGATGTACCTACGTACATATTATGGATAAATGTAATAGTTGCATTTTGTACATCTCCAAGCCTCGTATATAGTACCTTGCAGGTACTGTACTGTACCGTGCCATTAGTAAGTCGCCATTACCAAGGGTTTCCAATTTCCAGCCGTAGGACGAGCAGTCTCTCTTACATGGTAATTATTGCAATTATCATTCGTTGACGCAAGGTCGCTTCGGATAGATTCCATCCGGCACTATGAATAGTATAACGAGATGCTCGCATTCCGCCTTGGTACTTTTACGTATATTTTGCCACCGAATTACCATTGATACGGTCTTACCGCACAATTAGATTTTCGTCTAGCGACATGAATCCTTGAAAGGACGCGAAGGAGAAAATTAAGGATATCATGAGATACAGGAGCCAGCATCCAAGAGCAACGGCCGCAAGCTTGATGAGCTTGTGCAGTATAAGGATCCTGCAAAAAAACAATTAAAAACTATAAATTTTAGTCCCTAAATATCGACAATCGAACTAGCACAATTATCCCACGTAATGTGCAATTAACAAAACTTATTCAAATCGATCAATAGTCGAGAAAGTTGACTCCATAAGCAACAATGAATAAAAAAATGGCCGCAGGCGTCGAGTGACCACTTTTTTCGTTCTACTCGATTTTGTAAGTATTAAAGGTAATAAATATCATGCTTCACCGTCATGTTTAGTAATTGAGTAATCGTACTTGGCCATTCGCTTTCTAGCCGCAGGAATCGTGCTGGGATCGTCTTTGAAAATGTATATCCTTATCCCATCGATGCACTTCTTCATGTAATCTTCCCAGTCGAAGTCCTCCATGGAGAAGTAAAAAATCTTTTTATCCTCCTTACTCAGCTTGTTCCATAGTGTTCTAGTATTGTTAATACCAAATGTCCATTCGTTCGTACTGAAGTAAACTAGAATCGAGGAGTATTTGCTAATCTTCCTGTAGATTTTCATCAGCCTGAGGAAAGAGACGCAAATTCATGTCATGCAACAAATTATAAATATAGTATTACATTGATATCATTCATTTTTTATTTTACCTTGGCTTCTGTCCAGCGATAAACAGTCCTAGATCGATTATGAACGCTGGCAAGGTGTGAAGAAAAAAAGACAGGATGAAGAAGAGAAAATTACTTTTCGTCGTGGTCACACTGTAACACCATACACTTCTCATACTGGGAACGTGTTTCCCAGTTTCGAAGGCTAATTGCACGTATTTGCCCCAGGTAAGACTTTTGTTCCAAGCGGCGACGTAATTGTAGATAGGTGGATTGGCGTCCTCGTTTCTGGAAAAGGAAATCAGAAAATTGTGTCTTCATGTTAATTACATTTTTTCTAAATTAGGTACTTGTAAAGAAATTGCACTCAGACATTTACTTGCTGTGTGCGATGTCCCAAGCACAGGCAATTAGGGCATTTACGGTGAGATCCACAGGAACCAACTCCGCAGTGCAATTATCGTCCATTTTCCACGCTCTTATTAATCCAGTACCAGAGGCGACTAATACACCCGTTGGCCCGTAAATATTGTCAATCCATCCCTCAACAGGCTCCAAATAAGAGGAGAGAACTGAAACCATCGAAATATCGCTAATTTATATCATTAACGTATAATAGAGGGATGGTCGAAGTAAAGAGATGCGGTGTTCGTTATCAAGGGAGAGTCATGTACTTGTTAAAGATGCAACCGCGTCTCTTGATCATTGTTGTAACACCTTTCCCTCCCTAAATATCACATAAACATAATTTATACGTATTAAAAATGTTACCTATCGAAGGCCTGAAAATTCCGACGGGCAATTCCTTTCCATACTGCTGCACCACTTGTTCTGCAATTACTTTTGTGAAGGTATAAGTGTTCGGAAAATCTCCAAGAAGAATCGGAGTAATGGCGTCCAGTTTGTCGTCGTTCAAACTTTGCACCAACTTTATGGCGTTATCCCCTGTAGAATAAAAACATTTAAAACGTGCGCCAGCTTATCAAGCTACTTTTTAAAATACTATTCATCGATATTCGTGGTATATAATTACATAAATAGTTACATTTTGCATAAATTAATTCTACTCTGCACCTGTTATCGGCGGTTCGTAAAATTTCTCATCGATGTCTCTGCGATTGCAGTTGCTGTATGCCGTGGACACGTGAACAACGGCCTGAAATAAACAATAAAATGAAGAATCTATTTAACTTTAGAAATTCCGATTATTTTGGCGACTTATTTATATAAAATTAATTGTTAAAAACTGTACCTTCAATTTTTCCATACTTTTGCATAGCTCCAGAAGTTCCTTGGTGCCACTGACGTTAATTGCCACGGCTTGTTTAAGTTTTTCGTCGAATCTCACCGTGGCAGCAACATTAAACACAATCGATACCTCTCTCATCAGCAAGTCCTTATCGGAAGAAGATAATCCTAGTCCTGGGAAGGAGCAATCCCCTGTCACCGTGAATACCCTATGGCGAAATTTTGGAACCTCCTTTCTCAATCTATCGAATATCTGCAATTAATCAAAACATCCGTCAATTAAATTTCCCAAAAAATTCATTCCGACGAGTATGAATTAATTGAACCAACCGGGTCGTCGAAAATGTCGTCGATTCGGCTATGAACGTTTTTTCCTTTTTTAGACCGAACCAGAAGATAAAGAGACGTGAGGTCTGAGCAGCTTCTCAGAAGCTTTTCGATCAGTATCTTCCCCAAAAATCCAGTACCCCCTGAAAATACAAAAAATTAATGAGCCGTCCAACGTATTAATTAACAATAAATTCATACCTGTGATGAAAACATTTTGCCCTGAATAAAATTCCTGAATGGGTGTTCGAATTTCCGAAGGGTCGAATGTGGGAATCTCCTCGAATACCGTCATGTCTGAAATGCAATAAACAATCTTATTGAAAAAACGTGAGATGCAATCTGCATTAAAAATAGAGGTTTAATTAATCCGCTCCATCTTTTTCCATATTTTTTTAGAGGCCCTTGTCGATCAAAAGCAATGAGCGAATTCCTTTGACTTCATTGAGATTCATCCGGGACATGCAACATCGTCTCTGCATAATTCATACAAATTACACAAATCGATTGATATCGTCGCTTTGACGTTTACGTATATTACCGCGAGAGCAGTACTGTTTATATTCCATTAAATGATTTACTCTTCAATAAAGAGAATGCTGTGCGGTATACAAATTTAACAAATTGGGTGTCACAGCGTTTGGTGATACGTAGAGATATTATTATTACATATATTATTTAATAATATTATCGGATGTTATCATGTAATGTGGAGGCATCTTATTATAATTCTAGTTTATAGACATTATTCCGGTGAATTTCTTTCGGATATACCAGAACGCGTCTAAAACAAAATGGCCGCCGGTTTGCCGTGCTTTTACCTCACCTTTACCTCGTGTAATCTCACGTCATCGGTTACACAATGTGTTAAAAGCAAGGATAACGGGGTAAATCCTTTCCGAGCATTAACCAGAGCTAGATTGCCTATTCGAGCAGGTTCTTAGCACACCTGAAGTCATGTACGCCACAAAGTTCATAAACCTACGATTCAGGTTACTGGTCTCCAATTAGAAGTAGAAAGTTATCAAACGTCTGCCCTGGTATTTCATGAATGACATTTACGTAAGATATTGCCTGCTATTTTTATTATGAATGTGGTTTGCTATTCCCGATGATGCAAATATTTTTTTCCGCCGCAGATAAATACGAAAAGGATCAATTTACGATCAACAAGAGTTATCAAGCTGTCACTTCGAGAGGAGTACGTAAGAAGTCCAACCTCGATTAATTAAAAAACGAGGAAATTATTATTCTGCAACAAACAAATAAATGGAGTCTGGGATTCGGATTTACAGGATTTACCTGCCCATGTAAACTGGAAATTTTACTCGCCCAGTGGAAGAACTGAAATTCCAAAGTGGGAGAAAAATCCCATTATCGGGTATTTGGGATTCGAGAAGTCGGATGCATCCATGTTCACAACAGAGTCACGTAACAAAAAGATATATGGAAGTTGTACGAGAAGTTGACATCCTGAATTAAGCGCTCGATCTCGAAGGACTTCCTTTGTGCTTTCGATTTTTATTAGGATTCATTGTGAAAGGAAAAGATAAAAATAAAGAAATACGTGGAAGTAGAAGTCGACACGTTGAGTACATATTGAATTAAATCTATAAGTAAAATAAAAGATAGAATTATTGCAACGTAAATTTCGATTTTTTGTCCGAAATTTTCTGGTGCCAATGTTTGCATTCCTTTAAACGGTACTTCCAATTCTTCTCGGCCACTTTCGAAATAGAGAAGAAAGCTTTCGAAATTCTTTTGCCGAGTTTTTTTTAGTATCGAATTCACGGCACGATCGTGTTGATTTAAAGCAGGTAAAGGGTTGAAGTGTCACAAAATACGTATTGAAATTGTTAATAATTCTCTAGGAATTAAATTGAAATTCTAACACTTAGCACATGCACTTCGCGTCAGCGTTGCATCGTCACTTTCTCCGCAGCTCCTGCAGACTCTTAGGAAATTACCAACTCGACGATTACCGCATAAACACTATCTAATTTCTCCCCCCTTTTGGGAAGATTCCTTTCCCCGGGTCTCGACCTCTCAAACTCGAAAATGAAACATTTCCACCAAGAATGCATCCCAAGCTGCACGCGAAAATTCCTTTCAATTGCATATTCCCATAAATTTCGAAAAGTAGATAAATGTTTTATCATTTCTTTACGCACCGATAATAGTCCTTGCACAATTACTAATATCAAAAGCACTCCGGGTGGTAATTCATAATTTAATTTTGCAACGATTACTATTAACTCAACAGGAGCTCACCGTCTGTTGGGAAAATATTCGCGCCGACTTAATTCACTTCCTTTTTTTTTCCTGACGGTTTCCGGATATTATGTCACCACGTAATAGCCACGTAAACGCACTCCGGGTCGAGAATGACGCGTTTTCGAGATTTCACTACCGGTCTGCGATCCGATCTAGGGAAATGCAAGACTGTCGTTCTTCGGCGTCTCTCTTATATAGTGATCTTTCCCCACCGTGTTCGCCTCCGCAAGGCCGCTTTCGGTTTGAACACCAATTCAACTACGAAAATGCTTCCTTATTCAGCGATCTAATGGCACCACTCGATACACGTGTAAAAAGGAAGGGAACATCGTTAGAAAGAGCGATACCCGCTCGAGTCAAAATCAGGCTGATAAAAAAGGGAATAAAAAGGAGGTCGGCGTTATCATTAGGAAGAAACATAAATATACACCTGTCAATGGAGTGAATCACGAGGCGAGACCCTCGATTTATCGATTACGCTCGATGAATATAATTGATTAGACTAGAGTTACGATTAGATGCGGACATACTTCTGTCCGTTAATTTCCCCGGATTATTGATAATAATTTTCATGGTCCTTTTCCATGAAGAATTCGGTAATTACCGACTTCGAGTTTGAGTGAAAGCGAAGGAATGGTATTTAAAGGTGAAACCGGGAAACTTAGAAATTTTCCGTAAATGATCCTGGAAACGTATGTGCATCGATCGTTTAGATGGCAGAGATACCGAAGAGCGACGTAAATGCGTTTTTCTCTGTACTATAGCTCCAATTGTCCGTAATTATTCATGAAGCAGTTTCCGGGTACGCAATGCTAAGAACTGAACGGATTTCAAAGTTCGTCAGTGGAAAATGCCTGCACAACGGTATGGAGATTATTATATACAAAAGCATGATGACGAGGCCGAAGTACCCTGAATTTCCCCAAAGTAGATTTAACAAATTTCGAGTTGTGTTCTCCCACAAAATAACTTTGCACTCTCAAAGACGGTGCACTGATAAAAACGCCCATGTAAATTTACGTACTCAATCATTGGTTAACTTTAAGCATTAATCAATTGCAAAAAATTACATTGTCCATATCATACTCGGCAGCTAATTTAAGTTAAACAGAGTTGTGATATTAAATTTAATAATTTCTGCTGAATTTATAATCTCTACCGTCAAGATCATTAACCGCTGTTCAGTAACAAGGGTATAATTTAGATTTTATAAAACAGACAGTCTTCAATCATCGTAAACCTCTCTGACCAATTTTTTGCACAATCTTAAAGAATCGTGTAACTTAGTAACGAAATTATGCAATTTTCAAGGGAAAAAAATTGCCGGAGGGCAAGAAAAAGGCCAGAGGAATTTTTACGATGGAGATTTATCATGACTTGAATGATATTCTCCACTGTTATGAAAAAAAGGAATCGATTGACAGATTCTAGAAAACGAGTTTTGCCCCAAGCATGACGTCAAGAGCTTCTAAAACCGGCAAGTAATGAATAATTTACTCGACATCCCAAGACTAGTCTTGAATGCAACTTGTCGATTATAAAGTGTATCTGAAAACAAGGTTTACTTGTACGAATTTCGAGGGAACATTTGAAAAACCGAGACGTGGCCTCTCTGCAATTATTGACATCGCTAAAGTATCCTAAACATGCGATCCGCTGATATTTTTACATAAAATCCCGTTGTGTTTCGTTATCTACGAAACAGCCTATTTTTGTTTCTGCATCAGAAAGTCCATGATTATGCAAATGAGATGGCGAATCCTTGTTTTGCAACATATATACACTCGGGAATTTTTCGGCCGTTCAAATTCAAAAAACCGCGATAAGGGAATCCAAACATTTCCTCAAAAATGGTCAAAAGTCAAACTTCCACTCGAGGAAATAAATTTCACTAAATAATTCCTTCATCTCCTTACGCCGAGATAAAAGAATTCATCGAACCAAAGAAATATTTAGTTATTTCAAAGAACAATTATTTCCGAAGAAACGTCGCATGCAATTTATTCAACTTCGAGTCAAATAATTATCCTTCGAATTAACTAAATATTATCGCCAAAGCAACGCACTTAGGTGTAAAATTTTCACCGAGACTGTAAACGGCAGGCTTACAAAAGAACTGACTTTTAATATAAATAAGGCATATACAAAACACACGATACGTCACGTGCAGGTACTTCTTAACCATAACGACCTACCAGCTAAGCGTAATGCCCTAAAATTACTTAATAATTGTTACGACTACGGTATACAGCAGAGGTCCTTGGAAGACTTCTTTAGGGATTACGATATGGCGCTTTTCGTAAAGGGGGATTTTCTACAAAAAGACGCGAAAGCGTGGCCGTGTCCTCGTTTTCACCAGGACTGTGAACGTCAGGACGATTGCGGATGCACATTCGATGCACTCCTTGCTCCTTGCATCCCCGATCGGCTTCCAAAGTGCGAACGACCAGACGGGAAAACGACGCTCTCTCCTGATCATCTCCGCGATGTGTAGCAATCGCGACTCGTGGCTCAATATCCGTCCCTGATCGTCGATCGACGATCGATCGATCATCGATCGATTATGCGACCAATAACCAGAGCGACGATATCACCGACCACGAGATTCTCAAGGCGACGTACGCTAAGATGACCTTGGTGACTTGATGGATCCAGTAAAGCCTGAAATAAAAAAATAATTACACTTCCCCTTCCTCATTCGTCACGCCCAAAATTAAGAAGACATTTTTTTTCTAAGATTTTCCTCTTTCCAAATTACTGAATATGTTCTCCGGGAAGAACGGAAGCAAGATTTTGTCCTCGAGATTAGGCTTGAGTAATTTTATGGAGATACTTTGGCATTCGTGGCACGACGTAACATTTCCTGCCATTTTTTCTCGCCAGAAATCGAGTATTACGGTCACCGGGTAGTAACTCACGGTAATTAGTAACGATGTCCATAGTTAAAGAAGACTTACTTCCGCCATTTTTCCCGAGCTTCGGGCAGAGTGTCGAGGGGATCTTTGATAAGGTACACTCTGATGCCCTGGATGTACATCTCGAAGAACTTCTCCCAACTGAGTGCCTTTATGTCGCAGAAGAAGTTCTCGCGATCTCGAGTCGTTAGTTTGTCCACCATAGAGTTGACGTTGTCGTTCGAGAACGCCCACTCGTTCGTGGAGAAATATCGTAGCACCTCCATGAACTTGTGAATTTTACTGTAGACCTTTAGTAGCCTGTAGAAGACAAAACGTTCAATCAAAATAGCTTTTATTAACCCTTAAACGGAAATTCGATCCTTTCGCTCCACTATCACGATATCACATGAATTTAATCTGGCCCTTTACCAAATCTTCACGTCGATACTTTCGAGTAATAGTCAGAAAGGAAAGGAATATATTTGACAAAAAAAAATACGCCTTACCTCGGTTCCCTTCCCACGCACAAAGTAGCAGCGTCGATCAAGAACGCAGGCAACAAGTGCAGGAAGTACACGTAGAACAGATGAATAAACTTGTACTTGTTATTTCGGAAACTGTAGTACCATATCGCCTTTATAGAGGGAAGGTGGATTCCGTTCTTTGACGTGAGGTCCTTCAATTGGTCCCACGTCAATTTATTGTCCTTACTCACGTAATTGTAGACTGGCAACTCCGAGTCTCCCTTTCTGCAAGTAGGAAATCATTGAAATCAAATCAAATCGATAAGATTTTCCAGTCAAGTGGATAAGCTCGAAATAACGAAAGTGCACTAAAAAATGAAAAGAAAGTGAATTTCTCTCACGTTTTCGATTGTTCTTAATTATACGATAAGACTCGATTCGGCTTTCATAAAAATCGGGATAACCAATGATTTTTAATGACTTTCAGTACCTTCTCCTGTCGTAGACGTCCCACGCGCTGACAATCAATGCATTAACGGTCATATCGCCAGGTACAACATTTGCCTGCATCGATCCATCGCAATGCAGAGATCTGAGCAACCCAGTCCCAGCTCCAGCTGCCACTCCAGTTGGTCCATATAAATTGTCTATCCACCCACGCAAGGGTTCCCGGTACGTGGAAATAACTGCAAACCGGTCGGAAAAACAAATTACCCACCGCATAATAGTCAAGGCATCGCAATAACGAACAACAAATATGCGTCATTAGAAAATCCTCAATGCCGGAGAGAAAAAAAGAATTGTCCACAAAGTGTCCGATTGCATTCCCTGCAAGTCTCGAGTCCAGGAAAGGCAATGCACACGCTTTGATTTAGATTTCATAGAGAGCAGAAGAAATCGAGGCGTCCTTCGATCGTCGTCTAGAAATGTATTTTACCCCGCAAGGTGGTTACGTCAACGAGTTCTCATTTTTTGCATAGAAGCCGATTCAGTTGACGTTCGGGATAAGTCATTAAAACAACGTGATCCTGGGCCCCAGGGCAGGGATGCACCGATGCATCTCTGACGTTTGAGAATGGGTAGCTGCATGGCAGTCCTCGGAAAGTCATTAGCATCGGTCGCAAGAAATTCTACGGGAATTGCGTACAACCCGATCGTCAACGTCATTTAAGGTGACGGGTCAATGTTGAGAATTTCCCGGAGACGGGATCGGAAAATTCTTATTTACCAATGGCCGGTCGGAAGACTCCGACTGTCAGGTCGCCGGCTTCTTCGTGAATGACATTCTCGGCGATGGCCTTCGTGAAGGCGTAAGTATTTGGGAACTTCCCCAGCAACCTGAAACGATATTTATTATCAGGTTTTGACCATTCCCTGGTTCCCAATGTTTTGCCAATTTCTAGAATGCATCTGCGCCGAAATTCCGTTGGGAACGTTCGTATGCTAAATTTATAACACGCGTTTAAAAAATATATACATTAACCGGGTAAGCCTGTACCGGGAAGATGGACGTCGTTTAATTTCACCTGCAGGCGGAATCGCCGCTGCAGGAGCGTCTTTAACTTTTTAAACCCATGAACTTTCGACGTCGTTCCAACTTTTCACGTAAAGTGGGACTCGCGTTGACGTCAACGGCGATTCCCGCAAACCAGGGAAACGTAGATTCGAGACAAGGGGGATTTACATCCAAAACTGGAGCATTTACATCCGCTGCCGATGGCGGCTCCCTCGTCTCTCGACTATTTCTTCCAAAGAATTACAAAAAGAAATGAAAAAAAAAAAAAATTGGTAAGTCAGCTTACCGCGGAGTGATGTCTTCCGCGAGTTTGTCGTCCATGCACTCGACCAGAGTCATCAGTTTAGAGGCCTCGATCGGTGGTTGGTAGAATTTTTCGCCTATCACCTTTTCCACGCAGTTTGCATAAGCGGTGGAGACGTGGATGAACGACTGGAAAAAGTGTCGGAAAGAAAGCGTTTTAAACGAGCACGAATAACTTTGACCTGTATTAATGTAACCCCTTATTAATTTCCATGTGGGATGTCAAATTGTAAAAATATTAAATTCCAGATTACGAGATTTTTTAAGCGACTTTACGAGCGAACCTTCAGCTTGGGCATCTCCTTCGCCAGATCCAGCATCAGTTTCGTCCCATGGACGTTGACAGCGACTGCCAGCTTCAGTTTCTCGTCGAATCTAAGAGTGGCCGCTACGTGGAAGACGATGGAGACTTCTTGAATGAGAGTCGCCCTGTCGGAAGGTGAGATCCCAAGATCGGGGGCGTTGCACTCCCCGGCGACGGCGACGATCTGGTGGCGGAATTTCGGGTGCGTTTCCTTCAGTTTGTCGAACAGCTGGAAGAAATGTTAATCCGTTACGTGTATTCCGTTAGACCAGGTCATGAATTCTATTTTGATATCATTTTTTTTTTCCAGGGAAATATTGTTCATAGGCTCACCGGACTGTCCAGCAGCTCCTCGGCTCGCTCGTGGATGTCCTTGCCCTTTTTGGGACGGATCAGCACGTAGATGAACCCGATTCCGGGGCAACTCCTGAGCAGCTTCTCGATCAACAATTTGCCCAAGAAGCCGGTGCCACCGGTGATGAAGATGTTCTCTCCGGAGTAGAAGTCCTGGATCGGGGACAGGCTTAGGTGGTCAGCAGAAATTTGAGAGATCTTTGGCGATCCTTCCGTGGGAGTCGAGGATCGAGATCCTCCGCTCTCGGGCACCACCACCTCCTGGCCGCCCGATTCCATCAGCACCTCCACCATGGTGAGTTTCCTGGAACGGAAATCGTCACATCTTTAATATCGACTTCATCCCGGTGAGAGACTTTCCTGCGAATTGCATGACCAAAATTTCAAGAACAACTTTATCGGCTGATTAAACGCGAATAGTCCAACTGCGCTTAATTCAAGTTTTAATTGTCAACGGTGCATCGGATCACTCGGACGTGCCGATCGCCGTCCATGACTTATCCACAAGTGCATTAGGCAAGTCCTCTTGACTCATTGTAAACCCACCTGAAATTCATTGTCATTCTCGCGGTGATTCAAATGTTGAAATCGTCGCACCCGATGGACTTAATTTATGCGACCAAGAAATCGCAGATATGCTTAATGTCCGTCTTTCGAACGTGCAAAGTGCCTCTAGTAGGTTACGATATTACGTCGTTATCGAGCCTCGACATGATTATCAATTAATTTCACCGATTAATCAACGACTTTTAAGATATTTTCCCGTCATTTACGAGCCACGAATCGAAGACGCGCACAAGGTCCACTCGAGATGACGAGGTACTTAATTTAAAATCTCCCCCCACAATCTCAAATCATCGGGAGATTAAAGGTGCGGCCCCGAAGTGATTATCGAACGTTATCAGTAATTCCAAACCACCGATAATCACGTCTACTACCCTGAGAAGAAAAGATTAGTAGACTGAAATAAATATACATCGCTGACGGTTTTAATTGCAGGATTTTCTTGTCGCAATAAATATTACTTCGAGCCAACCAATTTCTTTTTTACTCGGGGTAATAATCGAGAAAAATAATACCACGCTCGGTTTTCGGTAAAAAAAAAAAAAATCTCCACAGCGTAAATTCGAGTACTTGATCGTTGCGTAACGTTGTCAACATTGTTAATAATTCCACGAAATAAGTTAATCGTTTCCACTCACGCAATATTAATTTATACTACTTTTACGCGGAACAAGAGTGTTACGTTGTGGTTTTTATCGTCCTGTTTTCATGTACGGTCCAATCACGCGAGGTGATTACGATCAATAAGTAAAACCTAACGCGACAGATTCGAGATAAATAATGATTCTCCCTATAATCTCCGTGTCCAGGATATTTTTGTTGCATTCATTTCGGGAAACCGATTATTCTTTGGGAGCGGTCACGAAGGTCTCGGCATTAGAGATGATGGACGACTCCATGTCCAAGTGCGATGATGATTCGATGATTTTTTGCTGACCTTGCACCTTAGACTCTAACGAGGATGGTGAAAGAGTCGAGATATTATTCAGAGATCCGCGGATAATGGCGGCCTCCAAACTTTGAGAGATAATGGGAGATATTGGATTGTTCCCCACGATTTTCTTGCAGCGAAATTTATTGCAGGTTGCTACTTAATTTAATTAAAACTGCAAATGAGGGGAATTAAAATTGAAAGTGGCAAGAAGAGTTCAACGGGGTCGAAGAGTACATCCGTCCTACGTGGGTCGTTGCATTGCACAAAATTAATCGTTGAGCCTTGATAATGCAGCATGTTAATGTCGTTACACCCTCTCGTTTTTTAAACAAGCACAGTCGAAGAAAATTTTCGACGATAATTTCGCTTCCGTCCAAGGAATTGCTGATCGAATTGTCATGCCGGATCTTATGATGCGATGACTTCGGTGGTGATTCAAACTCGTCCGAAGTTTGCTCGTTTCACGCGGAGGTGCGTCCTCTCGATGTCTATGAACTCGAATAAACGACCACCTGGAAGGACAGATGTCGACTTCCAGGTCGATTGGATATTCAGGCACGAAGAGGAAACATGGTTATTAAGAAACTCTGAGAATATCAAATTTTTAATGACGCCATGTATTCGGATAATAATAGGAAGTGAGACTCACCCGAACGTCAAGTATCAATTTTTAACCGTCGATTCCTGCGACTCGTAAAAACTTCACGTTGTGTAATCCCCATTAGGAGATCGGTAAGGACACTCGGGACACTTCTTCACAGCGAGAAAGAAACACGGACAAAGGTCGGTGACAAAGAACGCGGTTAAAAAATTTCTGACCCTCTTCTTTGCGCAAAACGAGGATTAAAAAAAAATCCAATCGATCGTTCCTCGAATAGTTTTCCGATATTTCCGCCTTAAGGCGAATTTTACCCAAAAATGGGTCGAGCGTTTACCATTTCTTTTCGAAATCAAGTTTTCTCTCCCATTTCCTCCCTCTCTCTTCTCCATGTACCTAGGAAGCAAGAAGTCCTCCAAACTTCAACATTTCTAATTTATGTCTTCCCAAATTGAACTTATCTCGATTCTTCCCAGAACAGCCACACCCCGAATTAAATTGCCGGTTTAAAAAAAATCGAATATTTTCGATCTGACTTTTGCGGATCGGCGAACTCGAGGTGGGAAAAATTGGCGAAATCGGGAAAATCCTCTTGCACGGAGAATTACTTTCGGCTCGGGGCAAAGTTCCGAAGAAACAGAGGGGTGCCCTCAAAATGCTGAAAATCCCGAGAGCTTTTCCGACCGACGTGATTCCATCTCAACATCCGGAGAGATTCGGGCTGAACTGAGCTTTCAGAGGGCGCGAAAAGCCCGAACGTGATGGCCAATATTGGCCGTGATGAAAGGAGCCAGCTTCGGTAATAACATTGGCCACTCTCGGTGAAATCATGTCGAGTTTACGTTACAACGGTTACGGTTTTCTCTGACGTTCGCCGCGTTCAATTGAAGCATTACGTAGCGCAATGCCTCCCCGATTTCTGAAAAACTTCGCCCCGTTCCACCGAAAACTCCGCACGTATATCTCGAGTCCGCTCTAAGACTGCCGACGCCATCTTTGAATCGAGTTGTCTATTTTCCGAGATCTTCCTTTAATTGCGTTACTCGACTCTTCCAGGTATCTCGATTTGCGTTGAATACCGCGAAAGAAAAAAACGTATATATCCTCGCAGATGATTTCTTTGGGTCGGTCGCATCTCAACGTCCGGAGAGATTCGACTTTCGGGAAACGTTCGAACGCGATGTCCGTGACGTAAGGAGCCAGCTTCGGTAATAAAATTGGCCACTCTCGGTGAAATCATGCCGAGCTTACGTTACCGGTTTCCCCCGACGTTCGACGCGTTCAATCGAAGCGAATTACGTGTCGCAACGATTCCCGCAAAAATTCCCCCAGTACCGAGAGAAATTCCAAAAGATGCAAAACGTGACCGGCCCGCGTCCTCGGGCGCCATTTTCAATTTATCGAGTCGCTCTTCTAATTATTCCCCTGTGAACGACTTGATAGACAACATTTGTCGGATCTAGTCGATTCACTTCGTAACGTTGGATAGTTCGGACGTAACCGGAGTAAAAGCCCCGTCTCGTTCGTTACGATCCAACGCGGAAGAGCCGGTATAAGTTGTTACGCAAACCGGTAAGAACAGTCCTAGTTACACACTTACACGGCATTAACTTCAGTCTTATAATAAGTAACGGTGGATTAACACACGTGGGACACATCTTGGTGTCACCGGCGTCGGGACGTGCGGTAACGCTGGTCGCCGATTGCATCTCGACGCGTGTCGTCGGTGTCGATGCACCCCGTTATGCGTGTGTACACTTAGATACACGAGAAAGTTACCGAGCTTTCTTCCGAGGAATCGAGAAAAGGACGCCGATTACGTGAGTTATCAGGTGAGCTCGCATGTGCATACGGCATGCGCGGCTTGAGTGTACGGGTGCGCGTGCATGCAATGCAAGCGGACTGCGTCGGTTCGAAAAATTATATGCCTGGGAATATTTACGATCCTCCGTTTCGCCCAACCGAATGAAAACGATCAAATCTAAATGGAATTAAATAATGAAAATTAGAAACTTAATGTTATTAACCGAAAAAATGATTATATGCTATGAGCAAACCTCAAGTGCTCGACGAGTGAAGTTTTGTTTTTTAGCTTATATATTTTTTTCTGTTTAATTCCGCTTGGTTTTAGTATCTCTACTTAGCTGGACGAGGTGGACAATTGATTTAGAGGGCAACCGGATTTTCGCGAAGAGACGAAATTTCGGGAAAAATTGTCAAAGTACCTCGGGGCTCGCGACCGGATCGCGAAAAGATGAGAGAAATTCCGGAATCCCGACGAGCGAGCGGCACGTCTTTTGAGATGATAATTGGCCTCACGGTTGCTTTATTTTATATGACTAAACATCTCTTTTCCGGTCATATTGCAGACTCGAGCGACAATGATGTAATGCAAGTAATCATTTGCGCACCAAGTTAATCCGGGGAGGAGCAGGAAGCGATAAGTACACTCTGGAAACAAGTTTTCGAGCGCAAGGCAAACCATTTTTTTTTTTAGCACTTCTTCCTCAAAATTCAGAGACACGCCTCGGTCCCTTTCCGCAAATGTTTGAAGAAGTCCTCTTAAAACGTAAGACTCGCCAAGAATTTAACAATTCGCCAAACGAAAAATAAAACCTCCATCTCCCAAGCGTTTCTTACGACACTATTTGAGATTCTGCTCCATATTAAAAGACTAGTTTTTTTTATTTCCCCGGAAAAAATGGAAAGAAGTGCTCGGCCTACTTTCACCTTTAAAGAGCGCCCCAGCTCGTAACAATGCAATAAAATGCACGCGAAAAATATCATTTATTGCAACCACGAGTTAACGTACGGCTTAACGTTGCAAAGAAAAAAAAATCAGCACATCCGTGGACGTAAAGTAACAAAAAAAAGAATCCGCATAGAGAGCGCACTACGGCGCGCGAATTGCCCTTTAAATGCCTCGAGCAGCCTGTACCCCGGATTGCAAATTGTTTCGTTATTAGCTTTTGTTCTTTCGATGTCCCCGGTGTTAGAAATATCATTATTTGTTAAAAGACTCGGAAAAGGTGAAAAGTTTCGCCGGGAGTGCATGGGAAGAAAGATGGCGTCGCAAACCTGACGGCAGACCCTCGAAACGGGAAAAACTCGAGAAGAAAATCTTGTGACAAAAATCGGGAATATCTCTTTTAAGGCAGAGGTCACTACCGTCGGAGATAATATGACGAAACGTTATTTTACGAGTCATAAAAATTTGCCTTGGGCTCTGATCGGATGCAAATCAGGCCCAAAACTCGCAACTATAAATCTCAATCGCGACCGCGGTCTTTATGCAAATTTCAAATTTTCTGATATTCCAGCGAGGCAGCCAATAGGGATAGATTATTAGTTGCGTCGAGGGGGCGCAAAAATCTCCGAGGGAAATTCCTCGGCCTATGCTAATTTCTTTGCCTTATCCACGTGGGCTTTCAGCCGTCCACTTTCAGCCTTTTTGCCGGGAAATCATTATTTGCGATTGGTTGCGGACTTGTCTATTGCCAAGCTCGCGTTTAGACTCCTCGTTTCCTCGACGCTTTCGCATTTTTTGCCCCCCGGGTGGAGGCTCGATAAAGAAACGTTTAATTTCACGAAAGTCTGTGAAAGGTAGGCGAGGATGGGAGTACATTTATTTGTCACAACATCGACGTGTACTCGAATGTCATTATTTTTGGAGCGACCACGTCAAGGAATTATCACAGTGAAATGAAAGTGATATCTCGTTTTTAATACTTTCCTCCCAACTGAAGGTACCTAATCCTTCCAAATTGTACCACCTGCATATAAAGGCCCTACAAAAGGTCCCGACACCCATAAAATTAAATTTTCTCAAAATTTCTTAATTCCATAATTTCATGATAATTTCGTAACAATAATTTTATGATCGACTTCTCACGCTCGGTTTTCATCCCGCCTTAAATCTCCTGCAATTAAGAACTCGAACTCAAATCGAGGACTTATTAGTCGATGGCACGGGAAGTTGGCACTTGAAGAAGTGTATTCGAAGATGTGGAAAAATAGAGGCGAAATTGTCGCCCTGTAAAATCGTCGGTGCTCGGCCCGTTCGCCATTACCGTTGGTTCGCCGATCAAAGCGGAACGCCGCCGTCTGATCGACGACTAAACGATCAATCAAATTCCCTCCTCATATATACGGCGACGCCGGAAATATGCAGGCGTCGCGATAGGTCCTCTCTTTTTAAAGGTCTTATGACGTGGAAGCAATATTGACGGGCGCAAAACGCGGTGTCTAGCTCGATTCGCGTCGGGCAGAATGCATACGATATGCGTGCGCCATGTGCGCCAAGTACATGCACCCTATGTGCACGGCTTCGCGGAAGATGTACATATTTTATACAATATGTATGACGCGTGCAAGGGAGCTCGGGATTTATATTACGATTATATACGACGCCATACATTACTTGTACATATACAAAGAGAAGCCGCAAGTGAATCGGGTCACGCCAAACGGTGAAACCCAGCGGAAGAGCGGTGCTCGTTTCGGAATGGTCACCTCTCCTCTACTTTTCTCTCTATACTCTTCTCCCGATTTTTTCTCGGCTTTTTTTACAAGAGATAACGGTCCATCTTGGAATCTTAGCCCGGAAGCGATCCGAAGACCCTTAAGACCTCTGGCTCTCGAAACTTAAATTCGTTACATCGATGATAATCGTTTTAACGTCAAATCGGCTATAAACTATCTCTATAAGTACATATTAATATTAATTAACCTGGGCATGTCATTTTTTGTTGCAGTTAAGGGGAGCTTAAATCATTGTTGAGCATCTCGAGCGTCGCGTCACCTACCGAAGAGACCGGTATGTAATTACTTCACGGATGGTATTATTAAAGATGATCGTTAAACATGACCAGGGAAACCTGTTCAAAGTTAAGATGATTTCCTGTCGATCTCTCGAACTGTCGGGAGGATGTAGGACGATGGATTAACGACCTCTACGTAGGTGATGTCCGATGACTGGCACCGTAGATTTATCATAGGTTTTCTTCGATATTCTTTTATTTATTAATTAATATCTGGCGGAGGAGAGTCGGTTCCACGAGCGATGTTTAATGTTCGTCGATTATTCTCCATGTTTTTCCAGGCTAAATGTCGACGCGTTTCCCATCGTCACGGGGTCCATGGGATGCCGAGAGATGTGGTCCAGCTAGATAACGGGCTTCGAGAGAGTCATCCTCCAATAGCGGGTACCGTTTCGTTCTCCTTAACCCGAGGCAGCTCTCGAAGTCACATTTTCTCCTCCTCGAAAATAGGATTGACGACTGTGACCCACAAAATATCCGTTTCTCGAATTATCGCGCACGTTTTCGACCCTTCTTCGGAAGATCTTTCCACGTCGCGTCGATTTTCGCGGCTCTGACATGAAATATATTATTTTTATACTTTTAGACGAATAATCTGAAATTTTTCCCAATTCTTGCAAAACCGGCATCGGGGTGATGAGACATCTTCGAAACGTCTTTCCAAACGCTGACAAGAAATTTCTCACGTTTCAAATTTCTGGGGGATAAATTCCATCTTTCCATAATTTTTACTCGATCGTGGACAAGAACCTGCTACAGGAAACGGTATACATATTGAAAAACCGCTCACACTTCTTTTCCTCCCAGATCTTCCTCGTTAGTCGACATTTTGCTGACCTCACGATCCGAGGTCAACCGCACTTCCCGCGACGTTGATTGTAAATTAATGAATCCACGGCACGATCCCCGATCGTCCCATTCGGTAATCCCAGGTTTACGATTCCTCGTAAGAGTCGTAATCGCTTCTGAAATTGCGAAACTTGCAACGCATCCATGTACTTAGACCGGAGGCTGGAATAATTGCGAATGAATAACGCCGACCACTGATGAAGATAAACTTTTGACGTTGCGGTACACCTGGTATTTCTGTGGTTTGTAAAAAAATCCAGCACATCAATTTCTTGCATCTCCGTGAAAATCGTCTTCCAACTTCTTAGGCCACGAAGGGGGATTGCTTCTTTTTTTTTTTCTCTCTTTCGCAAGGGAGGATTATTTTCTCCCTTTTTCGGAAAGCGCATCACCTCGTTGAACCTAAGTACCAGTTCGTGGGCGATTATTCGATTACCTCACGACCGGAATGAATTATATAGAAAGCTGCCTCGCAGTCCTCGGTGCCCGGCACCGAGGACTATTCTCTTACACCTCTGCTCATTGACGAGGTCTTTCGGGTCATAAAACCTCGGACAGGAGCCAGGACAGTTTTACGATTCGTCCGTCTTTCTCTAAATGTCGATTCGTCTTGTCAATGGTCAAAGTGATTCCTCCGACCTCCCACGCGGTGCGTTCTTGACCACGATCGATCAAAGTTGGACGTACACGAGTTTAATGGTCAGTGTTCAATTCCGACCATCGATACTTAAAGTCAATTGCTCAGCAGCGTTTGAAACTTTTCACGAATCGCGAATCACCGTCGATATTTAAAACCATTTATGCAAAGGTATTAACAATTTCTCATGGTCAAAATTATCCGTGCACAATTTTGATCAAGATTTCACGAGTAAAAATACAATCAACGACTCGAGTGCTCTAAAATTTCACCTTCGACGAAGAAAGTGGACGCGCAGGTCCTCTACGTCGTTCATGGACTTATCCTGAAATCGAAACAATCGAGCCTCTCCGCGTGAACGGGAAATTACCGAGCTCAGGTGTGCAGGTGGCTGCGAACAGGTACGTACCCTGCGAGTTCTCCAAAAATGTAGAAATCGACGCGAAAGGTTCGTTTAAGGAGGAAAAACTATTAGCCAGGAGGAAAAAATATTTTCTCACATTTTCCGCAATATCTCGGAATGACATAGCATCCTTTATGCGAGTTACGTTTTCAGGGAGAACTCTTGGCATTACTTCGCCAAGAAAACTGTCATAATGCCGGTA
This sequence comes from Orussus abietinus, assembly GCF_000612105.2. Classification (NCBI taxonomy): domain Eukaryota; kingdom Metazoa; phylum Arthropoda; class Insecta; order Hymenoptera; family Orussidae; genus Orussus; species Orussus abietinus. Next base: position 135,044 of record NW_019394321.1, read on the forward strand.
CCATAACGACGTCGCGTCGGCGTAACATCAAATGGTAATGAGCCAACCAGTTTTGCCGGGGCACACGTGGCTCGAAATGCTTAGCGAGCTGCAGGAATATGTGCTAGAAAATCCCCGATATATATCGGCGAGGTCGACCGCGCCGACCGCGTCGATCTCTTCGATCACGTCTCGACCGATGGACGAACGTCACCCGGACACCTGACAAAGCCACCGGGCGCGCAAAAAGTCGAGGCTCGTGCCACGGACGAGTGGAATAATGGATGAGACCCTTGCGACCGATCGGAGGAATACTCGGCAATAATTAAAGAGGTAATTAAATGAGTAATCAAGTTTCGGTGAGTCAGAGAATCGAGATGCACCCGTCGGACCCTGCGGTATGCGCTTTATCGGGGCACCGGTGGAATTTTTATTTTAAACACGGATACCCGAGGAAGCTCGATAACCGATTGTCCAAATTGCGCAGGACTTTGATCATTGGCTTCGCATATCGATAAGAGGCCTTAAATGGTGGTCGAATGTGTTAATGCACCGACCATCTACCACGGGGAACTCGATGGATTAAAAAATATGAATTGCACTAAAAATAAATCGATTGCTATGAAAAGGCACTTTGAAATATAGAAAATATGAAGATGGCAAAGGTTTAGGGTGATTTTTAATGCCAACATTGGCAGAGGGCACCCGGGGTGCGTTCGCCGCCGAGCCATCGGGTGTATCGATCGCAATCGATCGATTCGGCCGTGAACGCGACTCGCAAGGAGGGATCGGGATGTTTCCCTCGGTTCGTCGACCGGTGTTCCACGGAATTCATTGACATTGAACCTGACGTTGTGGGAATGTCCCTCGGATTCGATTCCCCCTCCGTTTTGAGGCCGGCCGCGAGCCGGAGGAATCGTGCCGGAACGGCCATCGCGATAGCGCACGTGCGATGACGCAGCCCGGGATAAAAAAGTCGACAGAGGGAACAAAGTGGACCCGGGCACATCCCCGGGACGAGATGACGAAAACTGGTAGAGCAGGTTTCGGCAAAGTCGAAATAAAATCGGCGCTCCTCCCCGAACCGAAGCCAGAGAATATCTCGTTCATTCATCCGGTGTCGTTTCTCCAAATTAGCGAATGAATGGCGACGGATGCAGTAATCATTTTTTGCCCGTGGTTCCCGGGCTAAAAACGATTACCTCCTAGAGCTAACCAAGAGCTACCGGTTGATTGCGTCGACGGGCAGAAATGCCGAGAAAAAGGGGCGATCGGCAGGTTTTGTCCGCGTTAATAATCGGCGTCAAAAGTCGGCCACCGACTTTCGTTCCCTAATTCCGGGAAGGAGCTCGAGAGAAACCTTGTCGAATGTTCGACATGTACAGATCGGCGGGAAATTACGAAACGGAGTTTACAAAAATCGTCGCGGAAAGGTATCGAGACGCTCGGCTGAGTTTCGCCCCAAATATTCTTGTAAGAGAAATTCCAAGTGGGGTAAAAATCGGATTTGAACTTATGTCACGTTCAGGGACCTTATTCTCGAGTTCATACGAGTTTTTTTTCGCATACGGATAGATTCGCGGGAAAAATTTTGCATCGGTCAACACTTGGAAGTCTTGGACGAAACCGTGAATTTCGCATGGGAAAGTTGATGGGATAAATTCGAGAATCGGGTACCTGGACCCCATTCGTCGCGTTCCCAGGTCAAAGACATGTCTCTTGACACGAACGAAGTCGGAGAAACGTCATCGGGTATTTATAAAGCGAAGAAACGTCTCGAAGTGCATAACGACTGGTTTGCAATAAGGCTGCACGGTTTTTAGGCTACCGTGCGAGCATTCCTCGTTTTATGGTTTATGTATGCATAGGATCGGCCATGCCTAAGCGAGCCTCTCTCTCTCTCTCATATTTCTTCTCTTTTTCTTTTTTCAGAAAGTGCAGCCAACGCCTACGTTACGCGTCGGTATTTCTTTACGACCGCAAGAAGTGCCATTGAAAAAGAAATTCTCCCTAGAGACGTCTTCGTTAAATTTCCCCCTGTCGATGAATATCAATATTTACCTCGAAAAGGACTCCGACAAGGAAGCGTCCTCTGATAACGATCCAACGGAGATGTTAACACCTTACCCCGAGTCGGACAAAGTTTACGTCTAAATTCTAGGACCACCTTACAAGAACCGGAATGGTGAAAATCGCGAGGGATAATTTTCCCACCTACCGCTGTGCCATAAATTATCAACTAACGACAAACCGTAAATCTCAATACACGGTCATTACGTAAAATGATAATTTCATACCGGGCTCGGCACCCGTGTCACGATCTTATTATACACCATTTACGGTGTACCTATAAATTTTAAATAATATTCGGAAAACAGTGAACACCGTAATATTAATCGTTTGGAAATAGTAAGTGATAATGGATAACGCGATTGTCCAGTTAACGTACACGGTAAAAAATAATCCTAGATTAAAAGGCTCCTTCCTCCTTCGCTCAGCCTTGAGAAAAAGCTGTTTGCGATCGAGGCAACGATAATTGTTATTTACAGGAGCTTTGACAACAATTTTTGCCCGTTAACCTTGACTTCCAATGAATACTCCGACGTTTAATGAAACGATCAGAAAACATCCACGTCTGAAAGAGGTTTCTTTTCTTCTCGGTAATAAAAAAAAAAAAACAAGTCCTTACAAATGAATAACAATTAAATGAAAAAATTAACGATGGTCATACCCAATTTGAACAACCTTTGCGCGTCAACTTTGACTTAAAAGGACGTCATCGTCTTCAACGTGGAAAAATCCTGGGAAAGCGTCCCTTTCCGACACGTTAGAACGCTGTTAACCGTATCTTAAAAAGCCGAGCAATAAATAATGCAGCTGGTGTTCGAGGGTGCAGGTTGAGTAATAATGCGTGTCGTCGGAGTGCCACCATAAATGCATTCGAAAAGGCGCACGATATAAATGGCGGATTCGGGTACAAGGATTATTAATTACCCTCGACTTTCCAATGAATTTAATTAGGCTAAGTGCCCAAAAGGCGAATCAAACGTGCGACGGAATAATAACCCATGGACGAATATTTCTGGCGTGGAGAGCAACGGGGGGTATGGCTGGCCGAGTGGGTACAAAAACAAAAAAATTTAAGTAAATTCAACGGCGTAGTCGGGTCACGAGTGCTCGTAACGTGGACGACGTGTTCGCCAAAACCGACGAGGCAGTCGAGAAAATATTTCTAAGCTTTTTTTTAAACAATGCCTCGAAGAGTGCATCGAAGACGTCGCGAAAAACATATATCTTCTCTTACACTTGCGTGTAATTTTTTGCAATTGCACGATGACGTTCGATTAAAACGATGAAAAAACAAATTCTTGACCGTGCTTCATGATGGCGGTAAATAATGCAACGTCACGTGACTCTGCTACAAGGATCCCATTTCTGGAAAATTTCATAAACACTCGTCTTCGGCGAGAAACTAACATTGTCATTTAACGTTGACAAAAGGAAAGCAGGCATCAACGATCGAGCTCGTGCCGACAGTTTCTACAATTTTCCAGGCTCGTGTCGGTATGTGCAGTTTCGTTTCACTAACCCAATTCCATACCGATAGAAGTCAATGGATAGAGTTGGATAGCGATTAGAAGCGAAATCTATTCAACGAACGCATTTGCGCATCGCAATGAGCCCCATAATCCATAATAATTCCTTCTTACCCTGGACTTCCGCATTTCACCTCTCCAGTCATTTGTTCGATTACACGGAAAACAATTAATCACCGTTTTCGAAGTTCGCGTAATTAATTTTTTAAATCGAGATCACTGCGACGAATCTACGCGAATCGATCCGTACCAAATTAATCGATGCTGGGATATTACAAAATGTCATTAACTCGATTTAACCGATTTATCGTCACGTATATATCCACCATTACTTCCTCCCGTTAGGACGCCACACGCAGTGCGCAGAAAACGCACGTCTTCTCCGCGTCTCGCCGACACGCGCCGTCTGGATATGTTAATTTTCTCGCCTCGACTCCCCGGAATGTTGATTTTTTTTTATAAAATACCCTCCCCGCCCAGCCATGCAGGAAAGCCACGGGAGTGACGAAAAAAGAGGATGACCATCGAAAAGAGAAAAAAAATCGAGTCTTCGCAACTCGGAGCCCATCCCGGAGACTTATTTTTTATATAAATTCCTTGAAACCATTTTGCAAAATCCGAAACATGAAAGCATCTCCCCGAGGCCTATTTCACGTTAGGAAAAAAATTATTTTCGCATCTAGGATATTATAGCCGAAATAGGAAAAAAAAAAAAGATGGCCGACGCGAGGACCCCGCGCAATAACTCGAAGGTTAATTTATTTGTCGCGGGCATGTGGAAAACGGTCGAGGTGCAAATTCGCCAGATTTTCCGGGTTCGCATCGGCATGCATGTTTGGTTTCTCTAACCTTATTCGATGTCAGCAAACGAAGCCGGCAACACTTTCTCCCACGTCCTGGCGGTCCGGAGCGTGTCGAGCGACGCGATCGATTCGCGATCCTGAAGCGGACTGAGGACCCTGGCGGGCCTCGCTTCTCCGAATCGGGCCCCGCGAGATATATATCGATTAGTCGAGCGAAATCTTCACGCCGGGGGGAAGACGGAACGGGTCCTCACCGGCGAGCGCGTAACGACAATGTGACCGGAGACAAGTCGAGACCGGCGTTCAAATCGCCGCCGATCGGACGAGTCCGAAGAGTGGGAGAAGTACTCCCCCCATAGGTCCATCTTTTCGGAATTTCTTCCACGATTAGAGGAACTCTTCTCTCCGGTTCTTCTTCGGGAAAAATACGATCGCGCCGCCCCCGGCAGCGCGCGTCACGACGGAAACGAAAAATGGCCGCCCGCTGAGAGAGTCGTGAGATACTTAAGGGAAGCCAAGTTTTACGTAAAATACTAAACGGAATATCCTGCGGGGTTTTCTTTTTCATTTTTTGGGAAAGTACGACAACGCGTGGCATGAAAGTATGACAAGCGCGTGGGAAAAGAAAAATGGCGGCCGCCATCTTGGCTCGCCAAGAGGGGTCGTCGAAACTGAATTTACTTTGTAGCGCGGCACGGCTAGAAGGACTCGAGTTCGAGATTTGTCTTTCTTGAGTATTTTTGTGTAAGGTAGTGTTTAGGGTTACATCATATCCAAGGCGGATCTTGCGATGAAAGAAAGGGTAAAGTACGTCTTCTAGGACGGAACAGGAAAGGGTCCCGGCCGATTTTACGAATGACGCAAGTTGAGAGGTTTTCCCCGAGGCGACCTAATATATCTTATGTATCATTTTCGGTATTTCAGGGAGTCGAAGGAGCGACCGATTGGAAAAACTTCTGACGTCCACGTTGATACGTATCGATGTTCATTAACTATCGATTCGAGAAGCGTCATTCGATACTCGGACTACGACCGATCGAATTACGTCGGCCGTTCCGACGTTATCTAATAGAAACGTTGTAAACTTCTCTTAATCCGTTTCATCCGATTTGAAGAAAAATTTTGAGATTTTTTATTCTTTCCCTGATGTTTGACATCGCTTCGACGTTGCATCGTTGATAAAATCAATGGCGGTTCGCGAAGTACGTCGTGGCGTCTATTTTTGTCAACGAGGCTTGGCATCAGCGAAATTAAAATATTTAGAATAGGGTTCGAAATTCTTTATCCCGAAGGGGAGTCTTCGAGACGCGATGCCAATACTAATTGTCGAAATTTAGACAAAACTCGTATGCGAAATATAAGGACCGACGTGAGGAGAATTCCGTGCCACCTCCTCGGTTGTCCTATGATCCTGTTACATATCGGAAATTTCAACACGTCAAATTTTTGCCCGGGAGAATTCGGTGCCACCTCCTCGGTTGTCCTGTGATCCTATTCCATCTCTGGCGATTTGTAACAGGAACATAGAATCATCGAGGAGGTGGCACGGAATTCTCCCGGGCAAAAATTTTAGAGGTTGAAATTTCCAATTTCTAACAGGATCATAGGACAACCGAGGAGGTGGCACGGAATTCTCCCAGGCAAAAATTTCAGGGGTTGAAATTTCCGATTTCTAACAGGATCATAGGACAACCGAGGAGGTGGCACGGAATTCTCTCGGTCAAAAATTTTAGGGGTCGAAATTTTCGATTTCTAACAGGATCATAGAACAACCGAGGAGGTGGCACGGAATTTCGTGCCTTAGATCTACGAGTGATTTTCAAGGATCAGGAATAGGCGATTGGAGGGTTTGCTAGACATGCTCGTCTAATTAAACGTACTCATTGTTATCGTTCAATAAGTTGCTTTATTACATTAATTATTGTACAGTTTATTATACATCAGGTACCGCAAGTACATAAGTTCTCGAGTTCGTTTTTTACGCTACGTTTACGTTACCACCACCAGGCTGCACCATGTACACGAGGAAGCCATTCATGACCGCCAGTGAACATTGCTCTCGACGTTTCCGTCCTTTCGGGCATCTGGCAATTAAGAAGTCATTTTCGGAAGATTACAATGACGTCTGTTTTCACATATTACATTGCACTCTCGGTGTCTTTCCAGTGCAGGCATATATCGATAGTAATGTCACATTTACATGAAAACAATACTCCAATGACGTGACGTCAATACTTGTAATCGAGTTGCACAAGCGATGACTTGCTTAAGAAATAATGCACAATGAAATATATATATACATTTTTTTCAAAGTCGACCGCAATGTCTTCATGAAGATTTTAAATATTCGGTGATGTTCATCGTTGTATTGATTACTTCCCAGAGGTAAGATTTGATATTGGAAAAGTTACGAGCGATATAGCGTTCCTTCGCTCTTCGAAATGTTATTCAATCATTACCATGCGGAATCTAACGCGATCTAATGTGTATAATAAAAAAGCGTGGCTGATTCAGGCCCTGACATTGATCACGAGATGTAAAAACGACGTCCGGCTCCGTCATTACGGTATCTTTTGTAAAAAGATGCCAATGCTGTCGTAATGACAGGTGATTCCATTGGCAATAGATGATGGCCTGTGGACGGAAGCTTCCATCGAAATCTTTCGCAAGGCATTCTGCCACTAACGCTTTTCCTCTATTCATCGGTGTCAAATCATTAATCTCGTTTTGACCGACGCCCAATGTATCGATAAATTATAACAAGGATGGATAGCCCGAAATGAGAATTTTCGAGAACTCTTTTTTTTCGTCGAAGACGGCTAAACGCAGGAAAATTTGAGTTTGAAGTATTATCGGAAAAAGACTTAATTATTAAGCAGGTCAGAAAGTTCGAGAGTAGTTTTTCTTTTTTACCTTTTATCGAAAGTGTTCCAAAACTTTTTGATGGATCTAATCTTACTGTTAGGACGTTTTTTTATAAAATGGCGTTATCGCCGTCTAATGACGAGTCGTTTCTCATTGACGGAACGTTCCGTGGTCGGTTCTGTGGAAATATTCCAGAAAGCTTTTCGGTGCAGGCATGTCGTCTCGGATGTGTAGGTTCAAACAGCGAGGATTCGCTCTGAAATTTCTAGGATTGAAAGCATGTCATAGGATGCGAATATTTCAGGGCTGCCGGAAATCGCCTGGCTGTCATCGCAATTAATATCATGCGCATATGAACGAAAGTCAGCGTTGATAGACATAATCTGTTTAGCTGCATTCTTCCACGTTACCCGAGGTTATTTATATACTGACAGCGTAACGTTTAATATTTCTCGTTGTCAATGTCAAAGAGGTGGATAAGCGGAGGAGGAAAATACGGATTTTTATGCGGTAGCCAGAGCCAGGAAACACAAACTCGATTGCATTTATATCCTGGAAATTTAGTAATTAATTGTCTTGCCGTGATTTTTTTCTTACACAAGTAATGTTTGCGGTACATGCCGGACTTTTTACCAAACTCGACAATATTATGCAAATGCCCACGTGATAAACAAATGACGACTATTATGTTGAAGTGCAGTCAGTCTTATGCCGCTTTAATATTAAATTATCGCTGATATACGGAAAGAGCAACGGAGTCTATTAACGATAAACTCGTTTTGCAGTTATCGATGCCGATGATTTATTCTTTGCAGACTTCCGAGTACATAATCGGTGACAAGTCGCAGTCATTGAATTTTGTCACTTCTCCGAGAAGTTCCCCGCGGTCTAGTACTTTCTTGAAATTTTTCCTACATCAGGGAACACGAGATATCCTTGATAACTCATGACAATGACGGTTCTAACGACCCCGGGAGAGCATTACTTTTTTCCTCTTACGTGGGGCATCTTTTACGAATGACGCAAATAGGAAGAACTGAAATACGGGTTCTTTTCTCATGAATTTATTTAATCCAGGTTGAGGTATATTAATAAGAAGGCATCGTCATGAAAGACTTGATATTTTCTCTTGTTTAAATATGGCAGCACGTTTCGGGAAAGTCATGCCGCAGTAATTTGTCTGGTGTACATTGATTACGATTCAAAGCAACGCATGGCCTTGACTTGTGAGAAATTGTTGAAACTAACGAACATGAAGTACTTACTCGGCAATATGATAATTCGCATGAATCATATTAATTATTAACAAACTCATGCTCGGGGTGCATTAAGAGTGTCTAGTTTTTACCGACGAGAGAACATTGACCTTTAATGACAGACCCCTCTAACTTTAGAAATTATGGCGTCAATATTTGAATAACCGGTTTCCTGTTAGCATTCCGAAGGAAAAGAAATACCCCTGCGCTATCTATACGGCACGATTTGGCTAAGTCTGTTATTAAAATTTGTTAAAAGCTTCGACATTAACATCGAGCCGCTAAAAGTTCGCGTTGATCCTTAATTTTCCGCGGTTCGAATTTGCACTTACCGCGTACCGTTTGTACGATCGGAGGGCATACAAACATGTAAAAAGATGTATTTATCTAAGGACACTTAAAACAAGGCACGCACTCGTCCATCTTGTCTCAAAAGTAGACGATTACATTAAGATGAAATTATGCTTCAATTATAACTAACCCTGTTACCGGGCAAGGAGTATAAATTTCGCTACTTATTTTCTAAAATCCTATCAATTTTTTTATAACATCCTACATGGGAGACTTTCAAGCCTTGTCTAGGCAACTTCGTCATTCTAAAGCCTTAATACTAAGATGATGGAGGATCGCCAAATATTATGCCGTTTTATAGACTAAAAAACGTATAAATATCGTCCAAAACAATTGTTTCAAGCGCTATTGCGAGTTGTCTAAACTGATAAAAATCGACGGAAATTTACGTACATGCTTGCACACTTCGGAATTAAGGTTTCAGATAGAAGAATGTAAAATGGAAAAATAGTAAAATATAAAATGTATAAATACACCTAATAGTATATATTAGCGCATTTTTACTTAAATTAAATGCAATTTTACCGCAATTTATTGTAGCATCAAAATAATCAGTGATCGAGTATGTAAATTTACATGGGAATTTTCATCAGTTAAGCTTACTATTTAATCGGTATTGGCGAAATGCCTCGAGAATTAACGAAATTTATTTGGAAGTACTGACCGATATTTTTATACGAGCACTCGATGGACGTGCATAAGAAGAGGATGACTCGTCCTGGAGGGCCTTGATCTTCCGTCATGCAAGCAAGATGCATTCAAAGGATGAGCATACGAGGAATCCCAATCTCGATGAAAGATACCTTCTAGTTGCTGACGGATACCGTCTTGATTTTTGCTGCCAACGTCTTCGAACACCATACCGATGCCTACGTCGATACAATTAATTTATTTCTCTACCTTAAGTAGATATTATCGAGACGTGCAAAGCATGGCGGATTTTATTGCATGACCGATTTTCGGAATATTAACTCGTTACTCACCGGCGGTATTTAGAAAATAGTCACCGGACCAATTGCTCGTTCCGATGTACGAATGTATATCCGTGACCATGTACTTGTTGTGGTTTACTCGCGAGAATGGTATTTTGTCAAATTCCGGCGACGTTGGAACGACAAATCTCTTCTGCAATGAAAGAAATGATAATTCATTAATTTTTGGAGATATCGTAATATCCAAAATCTCGCCGACTTGCAACAAGTGGGATCGCACTTACCACTTCGATCGTCACGTCTCTGTAACTGTTGGAAAGATCTACTAAAGATTTCAGGAAATAATCTTCGGAAGACCTCGAGTGTTTCCACCAAGAAATTAAAAGTCGAACGTTGACTTTGCGTTCGATCGCTGCAGCCCTCAACGCGTTGTCGATCATGGGCCAATATCTGGACAGAAAGTGTAATATTTATGCAATAGTTGTTATATAACGATGGAATTATAAATAGGAGACTGTACTCACTTGACTTTAGGCGTGTAAATCGCCAGAGGGTAATAGTCCATCACGGAAATATAAATGAACTGCTCCGCCTTTTCGATGCAATGCAAAATGGCGTCCAAGTCGTTCGTCCGACCTTCCGGGGAAAATGGCGGCGGTGAGCTCTGAAGATCGATTTAAAATTCACTTTCCTCGTATTCTGAGTTCTTAAACCTGACTCCCAAGCCTTTAATACAAACCGCGATAAAGCTTCTGTATTTATTATCCTCCAAAGTAAGGTTCATCGGGTTATCCATATTTATTTTCGTACCGAGAGATTCCGGCCACGAAGATGGCACCTTGCCATCTTCCCCAAGTTTCCAGTAAACCTGGGAGAACATTGAAACTTTACCGGATCACGTCGCAAGATTAACCTAGCGGATCACTATTTCCCCCGCGAAGTTTTTTTTTCCTCGACCCGAGGAAAAAGAGGTTGTTCAACTTTGTACACGAATACGCGGGGAGAGATGCACGAAAATAATCCTACGAAGTCGGATAAACGCGAAATATTCTTACGTCGAAAATCTTGGCGAGGTCGGTCGCCAGGCAGGAACAATTAAATGCAACCAAGCCGAGTTCCTTAACTTGCGTCAAGGACCTCCAGTCCATGTTTGCCGAGCCAACGTAGACGTGTGTCCTGTCGATCAGCCAGAATTTTGTATGAAGAACACCCCCGCCGAGGAGTCCGGCAAAATTCAAGCTCTGTACCTGTAAAAATAAAATAATCCTTAATAATTTTCGTTACATAAATTCACTAGGTAAAATTCATATACATATGTACACGCAGAATCATATTTGGATAGGACTTGAATTTTTCCAGATAAACATTATTTAACGTACTCCGACGGACTCGACCACCATTTTTTAAGAACTAGAATCAACGAGACTCGGCCATAATATGTCAAGGCATACTTAACGAGTTTCTTATTTTTAGAGACGAAATACGGCGACGCGTGCATAATCGGACCAGGCCGAGCACGTGAATTCTTTCCTTGGTTGTATCCCGGAGAAGCTGTAACCTATCCACTTAGCTGATTGAAACGAAAGCGTTCAGGAAAATTAAAGGGGAATCCTCGCTCTCAAGACTTCGATGGTATCGCTCGAAAGTTTCCTCGCAACGCTCAGGAAACCGTAGGCAAAAACGGCCTGCAGTTATAACGCGCTTTTTAATATCGCAAAGCTCCTCAATGAGAACTCTTTCGTATTATGACCCTCCGGTAGGATGCACTCGTTTTAATTGCCTCTCGGGGGATACTTCATTAATTCCAGGGAAGCACGTGGGTGTAAACGACTCCGGAGAGTTCGACAAAGCCGCGATCGGAATCGAAAAGAAGCTGCGATAAATCATAGCCAATTTAAACCATCGAACTCTCCCTGATATTAATTACGTCCGGACGCCCCAGGTGTCTCAGGAGCTTGCTCGACGCTTTCGTCCGCCTTTGAGGCTTTGGTCGGTCTCGAATTTACAAAACGATTAATTCTCCCAACTTCCTGGCTTCGCCTCGAAATCGATCCTGTTTATTAAATCCTGATGATTAATTAGAACACGTGAAATTTCCCTCCTCCATGGGAGAGGGAGTCCCGGTGACAATAAATCCAATATGTCTTCCAGCAACGTGATTTAAGCCCGGCCGATAACTCATTCTCTCCCACCTCCAATCGCCATTTTGTTATCTTAACGTCGACCGTCTTCCTCGCTAACGAGAGCAAATTCGTACGATACACGAAGTCTGTGTATCGCGAATCTCGACCTATGAGCTCGTTACAAATTTCAATAACCATGTAATAGAACATACTCACCTGAGCTTTCGCCTTTTTGGCCAGATATTCTGTATCCACGTTGGGACTCAAGTGCGAAGGTGCGTTTTGGGCGATCCTTAAGGATATCCCTCGGTCTCTTCCGGCCTCCAGGAGAGCTCGAAAGACTTCTTCTCCCTTGAAAAGGATATTCGCAAAATCAACGTTCCTCTTTCCACTTTTCTATTCGCCCACGTGGGACATTTTTTACAGACTATATCGGTACGAACTTCCTTCGCGCTCTCGTCCGGATAAACGTCCTGCCTGTTCATGGTCCAGTAAAAGGAAGCAATTTCGACGGTGTTTCTTGCGGCAGCGATCAGCTGCATCCAGGAATCGAAGGTGCTGAGATGTGTCGAGGAGACGTTATAGGCCATTCCAAGGGGTATCGATTCGGTCAAGGAAATGGAACAGCTGTCCATGCAAGTAATTCCAAGTTTATTATTCGAGTCCGTCGAGTTGAGGGCATGTTTGTCAGCAGCATCGAGGAGGGGCAGGAGGACGACCAGGACGATGAGGATCAGGATGACGGTGATCGGTATACAGCTCGGCCTGCACCATCCTTGGCCTCCCCACCTGGAACAAGAGACACTTGTCGTTGCCAAAAAAGAGAAAAAGCCCGCGAGGTCATCCTCTCGATATTTAATAAGAGCTCGAGCCCCGAGGGGCCGGCATTATATCCATCCGGCGCGTTCTGTCAGCCGCGGATAAATATTTAACACAGAATATCCCCCGCGTAAATCAGCTCCAAATCCTGCCCCAGGAATATCGGATAAAGGGCAATTCATAATTCCGAACGCGATGGGGTGTCTCTTTCCGCGACAGGACGAATGACGAACTCTCGATTTTCCTTCGGTAAACACCCCTGCGACCCGCGGCAAGAATTTTTTTATCCGCACAAATAAGTTCCTTTTTTATGTTTACCCTGCCAGACTCGATACGACCACCCCCCGCAAGGGAACGAGATTTAGGGATCGCCGTTTCCATTTCCGCTGAATCCCGGATTCGATTATCTCGCGCGAAACGCTTATTACATTTTTACTGGGGACTGCGTGTGTCTATATGCTCGAAGAGACCTATTCCAGCATTTACAGCTTTTTATTTCCTAGCTGGACCTCCCTTTGATGGGCTTCGATTCTGCCCTGGTAACTCCTCGATTTAAATAACCGATAAACGAGCGAAATCTCGCAATTGTATCGGATAAATTGCAGGCTATTCTTGAGAACGATTGGATGACTTACTTGGCACCTGTTAGGGGGTCGTCCACGTCATTTCTTAGCATAAAACCCGACTGATCCCAGAGTTCCAGGTCGTCGTCGACCGACGAGTGCGCGTCGAGCCTGGCATTCTCGGAGACGGTCTGAAAAAAAGAGGCGAGATGAAACAATCCTGACGAGGTTGGGAATTAAACCGAGAAGCCAGGACATCCGAGAAATAAATCTCCATGGGGGAGTTTCGGAGGGAAGTTTCCCCCCCATCGACGAGTGCTGACACGACGGCAACTTCCTGTCCGGCCACTAATGAGAAAGTTCATATCCGAGCTTTTGTTTCTTGTGTATAGCTTCGGATGACAATGCTGACGCGACGAGGACGTGCCATTAGCTTTTAGCACGTGCAAATAATTGAAGAGAAGCTTCAAGGCCGCTCCTTAACGTCCTTTATGGCGCTCTCGCCCCCCCGCGAGCATCCTAGGCACGTAATGTCAACAAAATAATGCCAACTATCGATGGGGGTAGATTCAATTTTCGATTAACCTCCTATTTATTGGACAGACCTAATAATATTGGATCAGGGGAGAATAGGAGCAGCTCGTAATTGTAACGCGGGTTCCGATGGCCAAAACCGTCAATCTTTCTGGGTGGGATGTCCAAATATCGAGGTTTGGGAAGGATAATGCCAGAAAAACATTTTTTTTTTAATTGCTTGGTTTACTTCGTATATATATATTTTTTTAATTCAGCCAGTCCATTTTGGGCCATCCTCTTGATTTAGTACTGCCTATACAAAGAAAATTAAATCTCCATTACAGCGATGCTTGGAGTAAAGAGACGAGGCGCGGCTCAGTCGAGGATCATGATCTTGGTAGAAGCGGTACTTCAACCGTTGAGTACATCGAATCAATTCGATGTCGTTCGATCGGTTTTTTGGGGTCTCGGTGAAGAATTAGAAACTGGATTTTGATCCAGCAATTAAACGGGAATTAAAACTGGAATTGCGTCCATTTCTGTCGCGTCTTTTTCGGTTCGTTTCCTCTTCGCTCTTCCGTTTTCCTCTTCGAACGTGCAGGAATATTTCTTGCATTTTCTCGCAACATTTAATTCGCGCTGTCCGCGGAAATTAACACGTCCCGTTATTCAATTAACGACGTAATGGAATTAATGTGGGCTGTACCGACTAATTAGAGCCGACTTGGCGCGCCCCTTTATTCTTCATCAATGGTAATGAATAGATAATAAAGGCTTATAAATATCAAGAAAGTGGAAATAAGCCAGCCTTTTTACGTCGAAATTGTTTCCACGGTGCTTCTTTAACCTCGCAAGAAAATTCCCCTTTTCCTCCACGTTCCATAAATTTTGCGACCGAGTCATAACCTGAGAAAATCCGAAAAATGTGTACCCTAATAATTAAACAGATAAAAATCTCTTTTCGGGGAATAATTTTTTCGGTGCAATTTCCGTATCGGTATCGATATAAGGTAATCCCGTCAAGTAATTGACAGGGCGTAATCCCATTGAAGCCTCGGCAAAAAAAAAAAGGAAGAGTGGATAAAATCCATCCGCGGACGAATTCGATTTCCGAATAATTTTTCGCTAATTCTATCGGCGTCCCTTTTTTCTCTCGGCCGTAACTTCATGCTCCATCGCCGCAACAAGGGGTGTTAATTTTTTATTTGATGTCGCGCCCGAACCGCCCTCTGCGACCTTTCCGAGGGGTCGCAACCCCCGCGTTTGGAGACATCGTGAAACACCATCCATCACCCCCCATGACTCCGTTTGGGTCAGAAACAATTCCATACGAGAGTAATACATTCATAAATATATTAAGATAAATCGTCCGGAAATGTGAGGTTTTTCGATCACTGGCATCGTCCTCTCGATGTCCAACCCTCGTGTAAAAATCGCCGAGTAATGGTTATTACTATGAATAATGATCCCTCGATGATACCTCTTCTCGTCGTCTGCAATGTCGTGCTCGTTTCCGAAAAAATTGGGTGTTAATTTTTTATTCCATCTTTCCCACGAGTTCTGGTAGTTTTTCTATCGAGGGGTTGTGACCCCTCGAATCGGTCAATTGATCGATCGTTTCTTAATTTCCCCCTCGATCTCTCCAGGAACAAGACAAATACCGGAGTAAATGGGTTTAAATTAAGATACAAGGTGGATATGGTAATCGAATCGTCAATTGATATTCCTGTGCGTTCCGAATACGAGAGCTTGCGTTGTTTCGAACGCATGATGTTCGGCATCGAATTTATTACTCGCGGTATTATTGCGATAATATTGTAAGAAACAGCCGAGATTATCAAGAATGTCCTTTATTGTGAATGACGCCTTGTCAATTGGCTCACTGTTTTTAAGAGTCTCAACTTTATGACAATTATATTAGTGCTCCCCGAATAAAATTTTCTCAAATTTACTTTATGATTATTTTTTATGTGGTTAGATTTACTTTAGAATTCTTTTATTCGTTGACAAAGTCACTGGGAGATTATCGCGCGATGCGGTCGTTGACGGTTGCGACGTGCTCACCTGCGCAGAGAGTGCACGTGTGTCCGTGCACACGGCGGCGGCGTGCACTTACCTTCGATCCTTTCGACTTTCTTTCACCGGGTAAAATTCCTAACCTCGTCATCCCGCGCACTCCGGCAAAGGACACAGCGAAGATAAAGACGCGACCAGAACTCCGCCAGAGGCTGTCGAAAGCGTTTCTCTGGCGTTTAGGAAATAAAGCCGAGCTCGACTGCCCAAGGTTAGGCCCTGCAGGTTGCAGCAGACCGCGTCATCGCGTGGCAACGGCGATGCGGGAGGCGGTCTCATGCGGAGCTATCGCTCGCTGCGTCGAGAGACCGGTCTCTCTCTCTCGCTCCCCTTTCTTCCAGGGAGTGGGAGAAACAGGGCGATCACCTTAACCACGAGAAACCCAGAGGTCTCCCGAGACCTCCCCCGGTGCACTCCCCTCCCGCGACAACAAGAGACTGCACCACCGAATTACTTCGATCACGTCACGCGGTAAATCTCGCAAAGGAAAGTCACGACACAAAAAGAAATCGATGAATTGAAACGTCTTGCGATGATTTTCATTCCCGAACCTTAGTAGAACAATTTTAGTAGAATTTCTTTTCGAAGTGGAAATAAGTTGCAAAGATGTTTCTTTCTCGTTAGGAAGAGAGAATGTAAAAGAGAAGCAGTTTCTTTCGTTATTTGGATGATAAACTTAGATTCCGAGGGTCTGTAAAAGTTAGATCTGCCATATCCTCGGGTACATCCTAGTGATTGGAATTGGGTAAATTAAAAAATTTCCCGATTCTTTAAGTCGATCAAACGTTCATTTCTTTTTCTATAGTAATGGAGGGAGTAGATTCTTATTTTCCCCACTGTTGTAATTGGGATCCTTGGCGTTAAGTACTCGGTAACGTCTCGCTCATCATTCGACACTGCGAGTCTCTTGATATTTATGGGTGAGAACGAGTCTTTAGAGAGAAAAGTCGACGAGCTGCAGCAAAGCACACGGAACGACGTATGCGCAGCCGTCGCACTAAGGTTGCGCGCGGAGCTCCCTCGCGCGGCCAGCGCGGGAACGTCTGGACGGCAGGCGCCATATTTGAACGCCAGTTTTCGAGACCGATGCATATTTGATGGTGTTTTCTGCTCCACTGCGCCGCGACCCGGGGGGTTCGGAGCGTGTTATCGATCGCGTTATAATACATTGTATCCACTCGTCAATGCGTGGGACGGACCTGCTTTCTTTTCACCGCTCGCCAGGGATGATGGCTATTCGAAAGATTTAACGAGGGAAACCGGAAACCGTAATTCCTAATCCAAAAAGCGACTCAACTTCGTTATAACGAAGACGGCCCTCTCGTTTCAACATATCAAGATCCCAAACGCCGTATAAATAAACCGCAGCATATTAATTCATGATTTTAACCAAAGAAATCATTAATACGCGATTCGCCGTTTCCGATATCGAGATGCGAGATTAAGTAATCGCCGAGTTACTTAATCTTTGTATCTCTGACGCAAATTGGCGAGGACGCGGCCGGATCGCCTTGGCAATTTTGTCCTGAATATTAAATATCTCGACGGATCAAGGATGCGTGAAATAATAAATCCTTAGCGACCGATGAAATGTGAATAATCATTTCATGAAATTAGTAGCCCGATGGCCTCGTTTCGACGGGGACGGGCGAAAAAATGTCGATAAAATCACGCGCGGAATTATCGGGAACGGAAGACACGGTCCAGAGGTTTATAAACTGCAAGATATTCCGCCGATTGACAAGTCAAATGTGACCGTGCACCCTGTTTGGTCGGAGAGCAAAAATAGCCTCCTTGCTTTGACGCTCGATAGGCCGCCATTTTCCTCTGTTTGTTCGCCGCGGACGGACGTTTATGGACGCGGTTCATTAACTGGAATCCGACTGTCCGGAAACGGCCCCTCGCGGTGTAAACGGCACCTCGCGGCCTGTATACGCATTTTCGCCGTTTTCACCGTTTTCACTATTTTCATCCATTTCACCGTCTACCCCGCTTTCATCGTTTTCGCCATTTTCACCGCCCTTGTCGTTCCCACAGGGCGCGACTGGCAATTTTAATTTTCACGAGTGAAAAATGCAATCTTTAAATTACCTTAAAATGCAGTTTTTAGGTTCCGAGACGTTAGTTTGCGGTTACCGAGATGCAGACGAAACGAAGAATGTCTCCTCGATGTTCTCGAAGTCCCGTAGAAAAAAAAATAAATCTACCCTCCTCGAGTTCTCGCGCACCATGCGAAAGCACCATTAGCCTAATGCGTTTTTAATACCGACTAAGGACGGTAGGTAGTAGGACAATTATCTCGATTAAGCCCATCCTCTGCTTCGGCAGCGACTCCGAGCCCTTTGCTAAGAGGGTGTAATGAAATTCATAATTTATATCGCGCCAGCGGTTCGTCTTCGTTATCGAGCCCGGCTTTGTTTTTCCCTTGAAAGCTGCGATTACCGGCAGGAAAGAGAACCACGAAGGCGGATCTCGAAGAAGGACCCCATGGAAGTAGTTGGACTCATTCGGAGGACAAAAAAGGGCTGAAATTGAGCACGAAGAGCCTCTTCGGGGAGACCCTTGGACATGTAATGATTGTTGATGTTTCCGGCAATGAATGGGCGACTCATTGACAATTATTGAATAATTTATCCCGGCCCCCGAGGGTGCTTCGCGTCTAGTCCATTGATGGCATAGACGAGTCGATAGCGAGATGTAGATCCTATGTAAGAAAAAAAAAAGTTGTAGCAGTTGTGATACCAAATAATTTATAACATCGGGGTGACTAGGTAAATGTAGTGAAATTGTATTTTTTTTCGGTTGTAGATAAATTCCGAGAGGACCTCATCGCGTTCCTGATCGACTTTTTGCGGCGCCACCGAGGTATCGTTTAATTTTGTTTCTCCGTTTATGGGAAGAGCGTCGATCCTCGAAGGAAAAGAAGTCGAAGCCCGCGAAAGTGGTCGAGCGAAACTCCAGGGCGAGGGCACAAAGGAAAGCTGAAATTGGGCATCTTTTAGCTCTAGGCTGTGCACCCCTAATATGCGAAATAGGCCATTTTTCCGGGCGAATCCGGGGGTAATTGGTTATCCCGTCGACGGCGAAAAATTCAGGCGAGATAGAACCACCCGGGATCATTTTCAAGACGGCAATCGAACTTTCTCGCGACGCTTCGGGCGTCGACGCCGCGCGGAGATATTATTAATATCTGGACTCGCGACACCCCTGGAAACCGCGGGGGGAGACGTCGAGGGGACGTTAGAAATTTATAACGCGTAGTTGGCAGCCGAACTCGTTCGAAAGGGCTGGCAAGGGACGACAAACAATCAAGAGGGATGGCCTCCACCGAAATCGAGAAACTAGACCGAGTTCCGCGTCGAGTGCATCCACGTAGGGGAGAATCGCTCCCTTAGTCTTCGGCGAAATTTATTTACATATTGAAATGTTGAAAACGTGAACGAGGTCCGCTAGATAATTTTTTACCTTTCCGTTCACGGCGGCGTTATCTCGAAAATGATACAAGATTTGTGTTTTTAGCGGCGGCGCTTGCGGAATATGCTTATAAAATATCGTGGCTTCGAGCTTAAAGGGGAAGAGCGCCATTTCTCGACTCTCTCGGTGAATATCCTTGTTCGAGTATCGGGACATTTGGGTGGCGGATTCCCAACCTCGATCCGAGGGTCGTCGAGTCGCCGGGCGGACGAAACACAATCGCGGCCGATCTCGCCGCACTTTTTTATCCCTTTCCTCCCATTCGTCACCCCAGCCATCCCGACTGGCGCCATTTCCCGCCGCGAAGCGGACGTACGCTCTGCCGGTTAAAAGATTCATCCGACGGAATTATTAGCGACGAGGGAGACACGTCTGTCCCGTCCTTTCGATTTTCAACCCCTTCGACCGGAAGACGCGTCCTCGGCGAAGAAAAAAAAATCATCCACCTCCTCTCCACCTAGTCGTCGATTTTTTATTCCGAGAAAAAGTAATTCATCTAACCAAAGAAATATTTCGTTAATTCGAGGAACTTTACTCGCGTCATAATTTCGAGGAAACGTTGCATCGAATTTAATTAAGTTTGATTGAAATAATTACCCTCGATCGATGCAACGATCCATCGATCATCCACGATATCTGCTGTCGGTAAGTCTCGACGATCCGATCACTGGATAATTTCTTAGACTTCTGTCGGAGGCATCTGCAATATCGACCACGGGTTCGCCAAGATGGCTACCTTGGGTCGCGACGAGGAAAATCGGTCTCGGTCCCGATATCTTGGCTCCCTTCGATTTTTCGCCTTGGTCTTGCATTTGTTTCCCGACGTAATGGACAAAGGACGCGGGATGAATTTTGTAGGAGACGGCGACCGCGGGGGAAAATATCCTCTTATAGGAGGAAGAGGGAGAGAACGACCGGATGGCATGGCAAATCGAGTTCTCGAAGAACTCGAGTTCCGTTTAATTATCCGCAGGGTAGCCGCGAATGCGGCAAATACGGGAAATGCGGCGGATGCTCCGAGGTCGTCCGTTCTTCCGGAACGCAAAGTAGCACGGATCGCGAACTATAGGCGCAGACTACTCGAACTAGGTCGTAAGACCCGTGGAATATAGTGATTACAGGAATAATTTCGAGATGTGCGGCATATCTTGGCGAAGCCTCGCTCGCATACTCGTAAAAGGCTCTACATATATCCGATACCAAAAGCAGCCCTACTCGCAAGCAATTCAATTGTAAATATAATCTTAACTACCTCAAAAAATAGTCACAGTTGTAACTATCGCGTTATTAAGTTATAAGAATTATAATAATTATTTTCCAGACGATGGAGACACGGTGAAGCAAACGATACGAGACTTCAGAATTTTGTTCAGGGAATTTTCTGCAGGATTTTAATATAAAATAATTATAAACGATGTTTATAGTTCTTTTGCGAAGGTCCTTTTAACGTATCGGTAAGAGAGGGCGAGAAGACCGAAGGAATAACATCCCTCAAACGGATAGGAAGAACGCGGCGCTTAATCAGCATTTAGCGCCAATTACGCGCGAGCACACGACGAGGGACTTAATTATGAATCGGGGTATGTATCATTCGTAAGTTAATTAGCACAGACCCGAGGAAACAATGGCAATTAACCCCGGATAGCGTTACATCGACGTAATTGAGACAATTCGGGATCGCGCGGGAGTTACCTCCTGCGAGTTCAATGGCGAACTTGTTACGGTGCTTATACATATGTATTTATATACCGTATGCGTGTACACATCATCCGGAAATGAAAATTGCACGGGCGCGTGCAGGTAATTCGCGAACGGCCACGAGAACTATTTCGAAAATCGAGCCCATGTGCATTATGAGCTTCGATTGCAATTTCTGAGATCCCTTCCATTCGCTCAACGTGAATCCGCGAACGGAATTGTCCCTCGACACGTCACCGATCCACCCAAACATTTTATTTCCAGCAACAAAACGCGACCGGAAAATAGGAAACGTAACCTATGCACCCACGTCGATTTTTTACGCGCTGGGAAAAAATGAAGAAACAGCGTAAAAGTTCAGAAATGGACCGGAAGAATTATGTCGGGTACGAGCGGGTGTATATAGGCACATGGACAGTATATACGTAATGGGGTGTTAAAATTCTGCAACTTTGAAACCCATCGAGTATTTGCATTTGCTAAAACAAATACAATTTCTAGATATCGGGGTGAATTATTTTTCCGCGGGCAGTACGCGGTGGTTTACGATTCCAGGGGAATTAATATGGCGAGGATGCGGCAAGAGACAATTCCGTAAATGGGATAGGGCGAAACATGATTCCGAGGCCGGAGTCGAATCGCGGATAGTGAGTAAGTGGGACCAGGAAAGCCATCCCGGCCTCGTAACGAATGCTCCGCTTTCCGGCCTATGGGTTCTCGTCACGACACCGTACGCAACTTCCAGGGCAGGACGATCGCCATGGGAATTGGCTTCCAGGCATCAGAGCTCCATTCCGGGAAGGCATTAGTTTAACATTCGCCTCTAATGAAGCCCCGGGTAGCGGCGGCCACGTCTGTAATTTTACAGGACCCCGTGTGTCCCCATGGCTCGATTCTTCCGCTCTCATTGCCGGCTGACATGCACCTTCGAATCGCGGCCCTAACAACCTCGGCGAGTCATTTCCGCGTCTAACTCTCCACCTCCTCTATTTCCGGTGCGTAAGAAACGGATCCTTATCCATGGAATGAGGGATGCAATTGAAAAGAAAAAATTGCTAAACGTCGAGAATAATTCTTTTCGCTTCATCGGGGGCGAAGACGAAGCGATCGAAGGGACGGTAGGCTTTAAGTACGGAAACACCTGCTCGGGTAATCAGAAAATTTCCGAAAAAGATTCCGTTTACTTTTCAGGCACGCCCAATGCGATGCGAGCAAAAGGGCAGATTTAAGAGGAAGGGAATGATCAAAAATCGGAGGAGGCAAAACTGCCCTTGGTTTAGGGCTCGAAATCTGAAAATATGGAACACCGAGGGGGCGCACCCTCCACGATCGCGCATCCCATTATCTACGCTGGAGCATCCGGAGAGTTAAAATGCACAAGGCTGTAATCACTCTTAATAAAGGCGGCCCCGAATAAGGGTGCTTCGTGTCGAAATACCGTTAAGACTGTGAATTCTTGATTGTCCCGAAAGGCTACCGGCTTCCCTTACCGTAATTCTCGGACAAATTTAATTTCGAGCCACCCTCCTTTATCGCGGGAGGAAAACACCCTCCAATGTGTGTCCTGGACGCGGCAAGGCGTCACAAAACTTTTCCCCTCTTCGGAGCGAGTAATCCGTTTCCGCCTATCGACCCAAGAATAATATTAACGAATCTCCGTTAATCCGCGAAAAGTCTGCCGAAAACGGAAAATTAAACCGTGCTAATATTTTCCCTTGATTTTTACGTATTTTAACGTTAAAACAAGAGAAACGCTCGTCTAGTCGTTATATGCGATGTTCGGCCTGAAAGGAAATAATTTTGGAAGCACGAATTTCTTCAATTAAATTGATAAACTAACATTTGTAGTGGAAGTTGACCCGTCAACGTTTAGAGAGGATAAAGAGTAACGGTGGATGTTTAACTCTCAATAAAAACGCGTAACGTCCCACCGAGAACGTACTTTGCCGCTTCGGTTAAATTGATTGAGCCTAAGTAATGGAAATTCGGGGAAAATGTAGTTTATGGTGCCTGATAATCATGAAATTTGCATTGAAAAATGAGAGTGGTTAAGCCGGATCGACGGCTACTCATCGGACAGGTAATTTCGGGATAATGTTATTTCGGGGCTTTGTGAGGCCACCAATGAAAAATCGGCACAAGCGATTAATCCTTAATGTAACGTTAATTAAGTGCCGGGGAAATTGCAAAATTTCAAACCAACCGGCCGAATTTCACTCCGCGAAACGGGTGAGTCCTCTTCTCGGACAAACAACCCTGATAAAAACACATTAATCCACGAAACGTCCACAAATTTCCTCGCGTCAAAATTGGAATTAAAAAAAAAAAAAACCGATATTCGGCCGGCGAACGTTTACTTACTCGGTCTAAATTAATTACGCTTAAACAAACCAATTTGCCGGCGAGGGCATTCGACAATGCTGTGGTATGGACGATTCAGGGATATCGAAAAGAAATTATTGGAGGGATATATAAATATAATCCCTTCGGAAAGACCCCACTCGCATTATTGATAAATAAATGATGAATCGATGTCACGTTCGTTAATGAGCAAAGATTCGTATCCAAGGGTACAAGAATTACTTCCAGCGGACGTAACGATGCACGATTCGGGCAAACGAAATCGAATCGCTGGAGGACTTTGAAGTTTCGTCGAGGAAGAAGCGACACACGCGATTAATCCTTAATCGAGTGGTCGAACGAGAAAGCATCGCCCTGGGCCCCTTGCGGATGACTGCAGTTTCACGGTGCATTTGCAACAGGGCAGGGCGACAATAATAACGTTTGTGTGATACGGCCGGCGCTTTTGTTTAGGCTAGTACTCTCGTAAACGCTGGAATAATTGCCGGGGCGATTATTTGCTAGGGCCGGTTCCTACCGGAACAATCGATTTTGCGCGACAAACAGAGGCCGCATTTTTTTCCCCGCGCCCGAGGGCACGGATTTTAATTACGCATTATATGCTTCTCTGTTGGTCACTCTATGCGAATCGGCTCGGCGGGGGTGGAGGGCTAATTTTCCCCTCGCAGGGAGACAAACACGGCCGCCGATTAATTCAAGACTCGATTGTTGCAAGTACCCGCGAGAGTGTGGGCGTTTTTCATTTCTGCATCCCCTGGCCGCAAAGAGTCGCGAACAGATGTTGCGGGACGGTTCCTCGTGTCGGTCGTAATCCTTGCCGAGAGCTTATAAGGCTTGTATGCGAATACACGTATACACCGCGATTGTAAAAAATTTACCTGGCCGGCGGATTTTCAAAATTACAAAAGTTTCGGGAGAATATGAATGAAAACACGTGAAAATGGGGGTTGAAAGTGGAAATAAACGCCCAGAGCTCCTTCGATCCGCTTTCGCGGTATCTTCGGTAGCGACGCACCCTTCGACGTCGAAATCTCCCCCGAATTTCCGAACCGTTCAATTATTTGCGGCACCTGCGTGCTCGCCAAGTTTTCGGAAATCTCGCGATATCGCCGAGGCCGCTTATTACGAGCCGAAGTTCCATTTTTGCGGGCAATCTCGTGGACATAGGCGATATTACTCGGTTCGACTCGCGAACGGGTGCGCGACACGCGACGTCAAGAGTTCCCCTTTTCGTCCTCTTCGAGAAAAAAAAAAAAAAGAATCAGACCACGGGATTAAAATCATAAATAAACAAACAATAGAAATATCCTGTGAAATAATCGAGCAGCACCTGGCATCGGAGTTTACCGAAATTTATTGAGACGTTCAACGAGTTTACGAATATACTTAAAAGGGTTAAAAAATTGATTTCATGCATGCAAATAGAATAACCAGGTCACGAGATTAAAAATACAAAAATAAATAAATAACAGAAGTGGATCGGAAAAAGAGTCCTCCGGTGACGTCGCGCAAATTGGTGCAAGCCAGAAATGTTGGGTAATTTCAACGAGTCGTCCCCGGGCTTTCGGCGGTAATGCGAGGATTATTTAAATTAAGAGTGAGGCAGGTCGGAGAACGTGCAGACGGCCATCTTAACTAACTGGTTCATCTCCGTGAACTCTGGCCTACTTGCAACAAGTGAAATCTGTGTCGAAGGGTGTTCCCGCCGCGTTCCCAGGAAGAACGAATCTCCCAAACAAATTGATCGTCGCAATCGGGGCGAATCGAGGTACGAGGGTCCTCCAAGTCGGTTTTCGAGGGAAAAAAGGTCATGTCGGAAATGTCAACCGAGCCGGTGACCCGGGTAGAGCTTTTAGCCTTAAAGCCCTTCGCACCTTCGCTCCCAGGAGCCACTTTTGTCGTAACCCACTTGGGCTCGGTCTTAGGGGCCGACATAATACCAAACCGACGCCCTCCTGGCGTAATTTGCAGAATTCTGGTCCTGCCGCGTCAAAAGCAGGCATATCCCGTCGTCATCGGCCAATTTTCGCACTAATAGGGTGGTCCACTCCCGATCGACTGCTCTCTTTGGGCCCTGCGATCCCTTTCATGACCCCACATGATCCAAGTAACCATTTAAAAATTTCCACACCGAAAATAAATTTTCATTGCACCGAAGAAATATTTTCTCAATTCAAAGAATAATCATTTGACTCGAATAAAGTCGAATAAATCGAATGCGACGACTCTTCGGAATTGTAACAACTTATCTGAGCCAAATGATTATTATTTGAATTTAAGATATATTTCTTCGGTTCAATTAATTTTTTTTCTTAGGGGAAGGCCTAATTAAAAATTATTTCTCTTATCATGACCCCTGTAATCATTTTTAGTATGACGTGTATTTCATGCCAAAGAGGGCGCGGAAGTGATCGAAATAAATGTAGCGGGCATCTTAGCTTAATATGGGACGTGCACATCCTATCGGAAGTTGTACCAAACGTCTACTTGTTTTAAAATGATTTTTCATACCGATAATTTGTGCCTAACTCGAGGGGTCCTGCTCTTCCCATGCGGCAGCAGGATCACCACGTCCTGGTCCTCGGTGCGAGGATCCGCGCTTTTCGCGAAGCTTTTGCTCGAAGAGGACCCTCCAGCCGTGGAGGAAGACCGTGACAAGGTACTTGAACTTCCGGCTTTGGGGTACTTGGAATAAGCAACGTTCGTCACGTGGTTGTTGCCACCATACGACACGTTGTGCGTGTTGTTCACCTGGAAAAGAAACGAAAACGCCCCATAAAAATCCCAGAAATGAACAAAAAATAAATAATCACCATTAAAAGTCTAATCCTTGAGTCAATATTACAATAAGATAATGAATACAGAGTAATAACGACACGGCGAATATAATTATTCTGATTATAAAGAGTTATCTTTGAACTATATAATAGAATGTGGAGCAATTTTAATGTCAAAATGCGTCGAAATTATTTCCTTCGGAATTTTTATAGACGTCTAAGTCCTTGTACCCGAAAGGGTTAATTGCAGCGAATGGTGGATTTTCTCGGACCGATAAATACCAGAAAATTCAGAAAATTCAGGAATTTCAGAGGTCGAGGTCTTTCTCGCATTCAAAGTCTCGGGCTTGGCTTTCGATGAAAAGGACTCACCTGTACGAGGATATGGCAGGCTTGAGAGGCGATTTGAAAGAGCCCATCCTGCAGATTGCGTCCTGGCTGGTCTGCGCTTTCTCGTCCGGCTTTGCCCCATCCGAAGAAGGACATCTTGGATCCAGTACTTCAGGATCCTCGTTAGAACGACACGGACCCCATTATCGTGTCACTTTTTTATTTATTTGTTCATCAACCACTTTCAAACACTAGTCTTCATCCTCACAACCCTGAATTTCGCCTCTACAGCAAGGAGACAACAAAATTCCCAAAAAGGACTCGCACCTTGCCTTTGATCTTCCAATATAATTCGACGACTCCTGCGACTTCATCACTCTCTTCGTGCTCTTCTTCGACTTCCTCGATTTTCGGAAATTTCATGTAGAATTTGAACGTTGGAAAATAATCAGCGTCCTCCCTCGGAGCCAATTTTGAATGACACGAGTTTAAAGCGATCGAGATGAGGAAGATCCTTGCTTCTCGCCGGTTAATAAAGTAGTTTTACCGGTACTTTCTTGCGTTTAGAAATTCCATTTTAACTGGGGTAGCTGGATCGTTGACACTCGGGGGTTCTTCCCGAAGAGGATGCAAACAACGCCGGGGATCGATTAATCGATGTGACGTTCCGGCATCTCTTCTGCGCAACCGCGAATACTTGTGGCTCCTCTTCGGGTCTTCTGGCACTCTGAAAATTCACAGGGGACGGTAAATGACGCGAAATTGGGGTGGACTTTTTCTCCCTCGAAGAGGGAACGTCGAGATCCTTCATCGTCATCTTTCGATGGGATGGTTTGTCCCGATGAATTCCGCGTCCTTGAGTCATGTTTTATTCAGGACGTATGGCGGAACCATGGGGTGTCCACGTGTGGTCACACGACCTTCTGTCTATCGTGAAACGGAAAAAAAAGAAACTGCGTACACGGACGTGGAGCACCCGATGGCCGAGAGACACGCACCTACATTTATTAGACATTGTCGATGAAACACAATTTCGCGTCCCACCGTCTCCAAGGGACACCGATACCGTCATCTATTTAATTTCTACGCTTCTTATTAGATTATTCCAATTTAATTATTTACTTAAATTTTAAATCAGAAACTTTACTCGCTCGTACCCGCCCATATCCGTCTGTGCCTCGGTTTCGTCGAGGGCAGGAGCATCTTCCTTATTCAGAGATATACCGGCGATTTTTCATCTTTTCATCGCGCGAGTTCACTCGAGTGCACGGGTCAACTCGATTATGCTCGTCCGAATGTAGGTAAATCCTCACACGGCCGTTGTGCAAGAGTAAGGATTTTCCTGGAGTATATTTAAAGGTTCGCGGTGAAATTTCCAACCGGGCATATGAGTAGGAACCCGCTCTTTTCCGAGTTCGCTCGGTCTGATTTCAATTTCAAAATCCCGGTTTAAATGTCCCCGAATATATGAGACATCCTTCTAAACGTAATGGGACACTTTCGGCGGAGTTTTCATGACTTTAAAATATACAAAAAGGGAAACCTCCTCCTCCTCCTTCTTTTCGAGGTCGCAAAGGTACATTTGCAAATCGCGACTCGCGATTCCCTTTATCACTCGCGATATTAAAAAGAACCCAAAGGGTCTTCCCAGGCATTGCTCCGGAATATCGGCAATATCTGCAGCGAGTCGTTTCGTCATTTCTAAGGGAATATGGTCGCTGTTTACCTTCTAGATCCACCCCCAGCCTTGGCGACACCGCGACAGCCCTTAAACAAATACTTCTTCGGGGTGGAATTTAAGTCCGTCCCGGTATCCGAAAGCACGCGGACAATTTCGGGGATTCGTCCTGCCGAGACGTTGTTCTCCCCCGAGGAATTGACGAAAATAGAATTCACGATTATACCGCTAAAACAAAAGAAGTATCTCACTTATCGGCGGGAGACAATAGATCTTTACCTCGAAACTTAATACGACGATATCAATATCCACGGTTGAAAATTCGGGCCGAGAGTTGCGGATCCGTCTGGAGGAACGTCACTTTGTTCCCGGGTGCCAGTCGGAGCACATGGCAGCTGTCAGGGTTGGCAGGTCGAGGAGGCCGCGAGGCACCCGGGGAAGGGCCGCGGCGTCGCGGATCCGCCCGAGACAGCTGATTATCGATTATCGATGGGATCATTTGCGCCCGTTCATTAAGGCCGCGACAGGAGAGCACTCGGCGGTCGATAGTCCCCTGCAGGTCGGCGTGCCCCTCCCGGCCCGGGGGAGGAAAAAGCGAGCGGAGCCACTTTGGCGGACACCGGTCAACACCCCGAAGAAGTACCCGGAGAGCACCCCGAAGAGCACCCCGAAGACCGCGCGGCGGGGAAACGCGTCGCGGAGACGGGACTCGCAACGGTCGCAGGTCGGAGCTTTCCAGCTAGGTTCTGCCGAGCTTTCGGCTAGGAAAGGGATGGTCAGGGGGCCGCTCGCCTCGCGGCAGGCCTGCGCTTAGAAGCTTTCCGTGACCTCGATACACCTCGCCGCAAACGGTAAACACCGCAAACGGACTTCGACGCCGGCCCATTGATCTTGCGACGTTAACGCGCGCTTTCGGTGCCACGCTCCATTTCCACCATCGATCCCTCGGGGAAACTTCCGTGGAAATTAACATTCGAGCGGGAAAGTTCCGCCCCGGGCCCTCGAAAGGGTTGCCTGCGACGCGGGGAGAATCGCGCGTCGGGGGTCAGCCCGAAACGATAAGGGTCGTCCGGATGAAGATTTATAGAAATGTAAAAAAGAGATTTCATACTTTTCGGCAAATGGGGAAATGATGCGAATAACTTTATTATACTTCTAAGGGGGACTCCGATGAAGAATGAGTATAATTTAAATAGAGGAGCGAAGAATGGGTATTATAATTCGGAATTTCATATTAAAGAGTTTAATATATCCGGGCTCGTGGTCTCGTTCCCTAATTCCGAATTAATGGGATTTCGTTAGCTAGGTAACCTTGCCGTTTCGATCGGCTCTTTCCGATTTCTCGAGCAAAAATGGCGGCCTCATTCGAGCTCGTTGACTCGAGTCGCGTGCAGCTCGAAGAAATTCCGCCTGGCACTCGTTTCGGGGCGTACATAAACGTCGCGTTCATCATCTATGCAAATAGGGACGTTCAAAAATTCATCGTCGCCGGAAAATCGATTCCGCCGAGCCAATCCCTTCGAAACTTCGGGGGGCGATAGTGTTTTCGGACGATAGCGCGTTCGCGATCCTTGGGAAATTTAGCGCCCGGGTACGTATCTAGGTATCTCCAGCGACTTAGAGACTGCGGCGAATGCAAATTGCCGGGGCCATACCGAGAGCATATTCGAGGAACCCCTGTCGTTTCCGAGCAACTTGACCCTATTTTCGGCGAACTATGGCCGGTTGCGTGAACTTTAAGGGTTGCCAGAGAAAACATTCGACATATCCGGACTTCTGGCTTCGCCCCGGGAACGAAACTTTCCGCTGTTGTTCCGAGGCACTCGAGGAATGAACTCGGAAAATTAACGCCTGGAACGACCGTCTCCTGGGGGCCTTGTCAATTTCCATAAAAATTACATGGTTATTTTTCACCAAACGAAAATATATGTACATCTCAAATTGCTCTTGGATCGCCGGATCGGCGATTTCTGGGGAAAAGGAAGGACTCACGCGATTTCCCCATAAAGCCTTCGAATTACGGCGCGGTCTGGGCCGATGCGCAATTCCGTCTTCGGGGAGGATATTGCGCTTTCGAAGGAGTCGCGGGATCGTAATTCGAGGGAATTTCTTAAAAGCAAAGGGGGGAGACTCAACAAGGACCGGCAATTTCGGAGCCCGTCGACTCGCCAGGGGTCAGAGGGAATCGGCCCGAGAATTACCTCCCGGGGTGAAGTCAAACACCGAGCCGGACGTCAAGTCAAACAAGCTGTACCGAATTTCCGAAGGCACGATCGCTCCCATAAGCGGCGGGGAAAACTTTCGAGCGGCGGCCCAGAAAGCGCGGAGAGCCCGGAAAGCTCGCCGGGAGGCTATTTTAACGAGACCTAAGTAAACCAACAAAGGAGCCCCGTCCCCTCTCCGGGCGTTACCTGTAATTTCGCCCCGTTAATGCGATGCCATTCCACCCCCGCCACCCGTGTAATAAGTACGCATTCCCCTCGGATACGTGTTTACTGCCGCGGCATTCAAATTGCTCGGCCGATTCGCCAGACTTTTCTAATTGCACCGATCCACCCTCACGCAATTTTCTGGACACGTAAGTCGGGCTCGCACCCCGATCATTCGCTACTCCGGAATTATCCCTGGAATCGTCTTTCGTTCCTCTTCGGCGAAACTCGAGGGCGAATCCGCAACTACCGTCATTTTCTATCCAATTCATAATTAAACGAATTCATTTTTTTTTAATCGTTGTGTACAAAATTTATGCAAATTTCCATCGATTTTTAACATAACGGATAAAATCAATTGCGATCTTAAAAAGCCTCCATCATTTGGTATCTTGGAATTATTCGGGAAATAGCAGAAGTACTCGAAATTTTCGCCCACCAATTATGAAACCCACCCTTGCGTTATGAAATCGTCAAATCCTGTAACTCGAGGCATTGTCAGGTAGGGCCACGGTTGTCATTCAGGGATCCAACGTTATACAAGAAGCGGGATCGTTCGCGTGGTCGTATTTTATCCGGGGTATCCGTAAAAAGGAGAAAAGGGGATGAAAAGTCCGTCGCATCCCTTTGGTCCGGCGATAATGTCGGCATCGAGCGAACAATTTGGCGTCCACGGACGGGAATTCGGCGGCGTCGCCAACACCTGTCAGCCATCATAACACTGGAAACACAGGAGCGCTCTGTTCAGCGGTTGACAATGTCCCTTTGAGCATTTCGAGGGGCGTAATTGGCTTATTACGGCTGCCGAAACGCTTCGGTGTAACCAGGCCCCCCGATGAAAATTCCTGGGGTAATTGCAAAAAGGGGAAAACGGCGAAAGGGTATTTTCGCTGCTTTGAATTTAAATATCGGCCTGCAGGGCGGAATATGCGGTAAAAACAAATGACGACCACCCCGCCCCGCTTTTCACGGAGTCCAGGGGATGGAATTGCGCCAGGGAAATTGTTACCTATTCAATTACACCGCGGCGTTTTATTTATAATTCAGCCGCCCTCTATAATGCACCTCCGCAAGTGACGGGCACGAGAAGTTGTAATTACGGAGCGTTTGGGAAATGCACGGAACATGCCCGGAGAAACGCAAGGAGGGGGGTGCCCGCGGGGTCTGCAAAAGAATCAGGATTCACCCCCGGGGTCTCGAAAAAATGAGACTTCATCCACGGGATTTTCTTGAAAAGGAGAGATAAAATATGTTCCAACAACGTATTTGCTAAATATGCGAATCTCACCCTCGGGGTTACTAAATCAAATTAAGGGATCATTCCCGAAGTTCTTTAAATGCAGATTCCGCGACCTGGATGTTTTTCTCGGAAATTCTTTCGCGGGGAGTGAAATTTTACTGGGTTATGAAATCCGCGATTTTGAGGGACGTAGTCCTTAAATCTAGAGGCTGATTGCGCGTAACGAATTGTTATCGATCTTTAGAAAATGTGTTGAAAAGTGTCCGTAGAACGATTTATTCCTCCCAAGGTATAAAATTTACGACTTCAAGAGAGACAAATTCGTGAAAAAAATGTGTACTCCGCCACTCGAGGGTGTCGCGTATTTTATATGAGACGATTCCGGGCGGAGGGACCCCGTAAGTCTCTTGGAAGGTGTTCCTCGGCATTCGGCCGATATTAGTCACCCTGGGTCAGGGTCATCGCGATAGGTGCCACGAAATCTCCCTGGCGAGCAATTCGGACGACAACGGGGCGAATTGACCCACAAAGTGCACGAGGGGTGGAGTGCATCGATATTTGCGAGGAGGAAAAAGTATGCCGCCATTAAAGGGCGGAATATTCATGGGGCAACGATCTCGCCGTGTCGGGACTATCTTGGCCGTCTTGTCGTGCGAAACTTCGACTTCTCTCATATGCATATCCTCGGCGTAATTCAGCCAGGGCGCGCGTGTGAATTTTGTCGGATTTCTCCGGCAATATCCATATGCATGCGCCAACCCCCCGACGAGACATATTGCGTCAATTTATACCCCCGGGTAAATACGATGTATTTATTACGGGACGGCACATTATCCCTCACCGTTAATACCACCCGTTATTCCTCTCTTTAGATCCACCTTTCCTTGAACCCTTTTTTACCCCATGCCCTGCCATATACCCATTCGCTTTTCCGAGTTGGAAAAAAAGGGCGCTCAGGACTTTCCCTATGCCCTCCATATTCACGTTGTAAAATTTGAAACGATTCGACACCCCCAATCCGGAGAAATGTTTAATAAAGGAGACCTCTTTAACGCAACTTTCGCGCCACCTTAACGGTGCGAGGGCGGTGCCGAAAAACGCGGTTTAAAAATACCTCGAAAAGTTCATCCAGGCCGTGAGTTAATTTTAACCCGCGACGCAACATTAGCATTCCAGTTCCCCTCCCTCGCCGCGAATATGCGCAACCCCTAACTCCGTGGAACCTTGCCAATTTCGAGCCTCTTGACTCGAGGGTTCCACTTTCTTTCGCGCGGGGAGGGGGCGGCATAACTGATCGCGACATTTATAACCCGCTTATAACGCGAGCTTCTTCGAATTAGGCCGAAAACCCGCGACGGCCGTTGCCACATCGTTAATTCCGCCGTTAAGTATCCCTGCTCGGCCCGAGGATTTTATTGGGGCAACGATCGCGACGGTCTCTTCCCTCGTCGTTACTCGAGGCC
The DNA here is from genome assembly GCF_000612105.2 of Orussus abietinus. NCBI lineage: Eukaryota > Metazoa > Arthropoda > Insecta > Hymenoptera > Orussidae > Orussus > Orussus abietinus. The sequence continues at coordinate 168,370 of NW_019394321.1, forward strand.
CTCTCTCGTAGAGTTCCACTTTCCAGGCCGACGAGAGAACACGAGTGGTCGCGTCCTCGACGGAGGGAGAGGGGAGGATAAACGACGACTCGAGGGCGGCACCGTTGACGGACACTTCGGACTCGGCTAATTTCGTCACGTGGTCGACTTAATAAATTAAGGGGATGCGAAAGTGGCATCGGAGGGGTCAGTCGTTCGTCGAACTTTTCTCCGAACTGAGGATGTCGAATCGTTTCAAACTTAACAACGTGAACACGGAGGTCATAAAGAATAATCCATGAAATTCCATTTCTTGTAAACAATTTTTTTAATTTCCATAAAAAATGTTTAAAATTTAAATTTCATGGGGGTGCGACCTTCCTTGGAGCCTCCATATTGGCGTTGTAAAGTTTGACACGATTGGGTACCCCCAATTTGGAAAAAAGTTTTATGAAGATTTCTTTGACTCCGCTTTCGTGTCACTTTAAAGACTTCTCTCGGCAACGACGTCGTGGACGCTCGCTGCGGTGTTACTTATTTTCTATAACGAAGTTCGCAAAATTAGGCCGGCGTCCCTGGAGCAATGCGTCGGTGACGATGTACCTCGTGGAATCCCAAGTTTTCTTCCAGCGGGACGCTCGCTATTCTCTTCAATTAATTTCATCGCCCCGACGCTGCGCCACTTGGACGATTAATTATCGGGAGCAAGTGTCGTGAGACTGGACCGTTTTTCTTCCGCGCTTTCGGGGAGAGAGTCGTCGGAAATTCGTCCTTTCCTCTTCATTTTCTTGAGCGTGGGCGTCGAACGAGAATATTTTATCCTTGCGCTCCCAATATTTTTCATGCAATTTTTCCTCGCTTGGAATTCTCTTCGGACCCTCTGCGACATCGGGATCGATCAAGGACCACGCTTCCTCTCGGGCTCGCATTCGTCTCTTCGCGGTTTCCGGATCACCGTGGACCCGGGACTGGTAGGAGAGCGGTTGATCGCGACGAAGACGATGTAACCGAAATGATGCGCGATTAAAATGAAAAGTCCATTCGGACTCGCGAACGGAGCGGCGCGTTTCCGAGGGATGTGTCAGCGCCATCCGGCGACACGGGACTGGCGTTCGGTAGGAACAAAGTAAATAAGAGAACAAAGTATGTTGATGATGTACGAGCAAGGGATAGAGCGAGGCAGGAATGGGGGAAAGGGAGCTAAAGGAAAATGGCCTCTGGCTCCGCTTCGTGCCACGAACAGATTCGGCCTCTGGCTAGCGCCGAGCGTAAACGCGCAACGGCCTTCCGGATGCGATTAACCCGGAGGTGCCCTCCGCGTGTCTTTTCCGCGGTTTTTTCCGAACTCGATTTTAAAAAAAGAAACGCGATTCCGCCGGTAGACCCGCTAACAACCTGCCGATCGGAGAAAAATCCCAGGCCTCGCTCCGAACACCCTTCCGTGTCCAAATTCGGGCACAATTACCGCGTCGACTTCAAAAATTGAATATAAACCGGGGAAATGTTACAACCCCTTTAAATCATCAAAAGTTATCGTTAAGGATATTATCCAGATACTAAAACCGACGCGGGAATAATTTATACATGTACGACCTAACTAATTGATTTCTCAAATTCTAGAGAAAGTACAGAAAATGGTGAAATACCCCAAAATTATTAAACGCGTAGAGTTAACAAATATTACCGGCGTATTAACCGATACAGATGTATATTATATAGAAGGAAATATTTGATGTAGCCACGTCGCGGTCGATCTTTCCACTTTTACGGACGAATCGCGGACTCGGGTTTCGTAGCTAGAGGGGGCAATTACCACAAAACGTGAGTCTGAAAATCAACAATTCCGAAGCGATGGGTCGTCGTTTCCGTCGACGGTCGAAAGCCCGTGTAAAAAAAAGCGTATTTTAATCGGTTTCGATCGGCGCATCCATTTCATCGGGAAATAATAGCCGAGTGGTCTCGTCGGTTAAAAGTGCGGCTTGGTCTTCGATTTAGGAAGGAGTCGAACGATTCGGTCGTTACGATCTGTCGCGTTCGATGTCGGATCGTTGCCGTCTGGCAAAAGCGAGCGATTTAACGAAGTTATGTACCTAGGGCAGGATTCCGCAACACGGCGAGCCGTTTTCAGCGTTGTTTTTCGGCCTCGCCTCGGGGAAAGCTCGGACAATGGACATACAGAGAGCGTACAAGCACCAAACAATTTCCAGGTAGAAACCGTGCGAGTTTATTATTCGCTGATAGAAGCGTTGCCACGTAGCTCGGAGGTCGATCCACTCGATAATCGGACGCGGCGAATATCGACAGTGGGGAAAAAATTCACCGACGCGGAAACAGCCTCGCGTTGCAAAATATTCCCAGACTCGGGCCGATACAGTTGCCCGACTCCAAATGGAATCGGGAAACGCGGCCAAAGGCCGCGATCGAGGAAGGATCGAGATTTTACCCGAATTCGACATTTCACCCTGATAATTCCAGGTTGAAATTTATTTACCAGATTTTATCGTCTCAAGACTCGCGCCGACAGTTGCCCGACTCGAAATGGAATCGAGAGTCGCGATAAGGCGTTCAAAAAAATCCTTCGCCATTTTCGTTAAACAGTCCGCGCAGCCCTTAAACCAACGTTTCCATTTCCGCCGCCGCATGTTTTAATCCTTACTTTTCAGCGTCCTTTCCAGCCGCAATTAGGAATTAAAAATGGCCGCTACGTGCCGGGGTCGGTTCAATGAGGAAACGAGGAAACGCCGAAAAACGCATTTAAACCACCTCGTCCATATGTGCACGGCCACGTATGACTCGTCACGAATTATGCATATTTCGTTTCGGTATAATTCCTTTATACTATTTTTCTTCTTCCCCCCCGTCTGGCCTCTCCTCGTTTCGTTGAACTCCGCTCGTTTCTCGGGAACATCCGCAAATGGAAATCTCTCGCAACCCTAATTTGTTTCGAAAGGGGCACATCTCGAAAGGTTTCTCAAAATGACGGCCATTAATCGCGAAACCGCCGCCATTACGGTCGTCTTCTAATCGACCATCGCGTTCTCTACAATTAAATATATAAACCGAGGTCCTCGTTCCGGCGAATTCTGGATAGGCGACCATAAAGTCGATCCATGCTATCAAACGAACGCGAGCTGACCAGTCCCTCGGGATAAACTGTTCTCGGAATGTCCATCAAGGCACGATTCGTCAGATTGCGATAACTCGCGCGACTCATTCCTCATCCACAGGTACATCGACTTCGTTCGGTCTTATCTCGTGTAGAATTACCAATTAATAAACTGTCATCCCGTCCAGGTCTCGCTCTCAGGGTTCTCGAACCGCCCCCGAACTTTTGTATCGGCGATAAAAACAAATAAATCAATAAAAAATAAGAGGTAAGAAATTTCTTTACGGCAAAAATCATTTTGATTGCCGCAAATAAATAATAGTAATGATGGGAACAACCCCGGCCCACCACCGCCAACGATGATGGTGATATTAATCATGATGACGACCATAACGATAACATCGCAACTGGCCGACGTTGATGGCGGCAAATTGCTTGGGGGGAAAGACGTCAAAAAAAAAAAGAATAATGAAAATAAGAATCGGAGGTATTAAGTCGGCATCCCAAGGCCGGCACATTAGCGGACGATACCAGATCCCTGAAATATTTCTCGTGGTGGCATCGGAGACACGCGGTCCAGGCCAGGCTGCGGTTAGACGGCAATTTGTCAGAGAGCCCGGGACTTTATCCGAGGTACCCTGGGAGGACGTTGGACAAATTCGTCGGATCCCGCGAACGAGTCGGACGGTTTTCGCAGTCGTCGGAAGAGGCTCTTCGTGGCCTCTCTTCGTCGTTTCGGGATTCGAGGAGGACGTCGGGCCGGGCACGGTCTATTAATTCCCATCAATGCAGCGCCCCTCAAATGGATCGTATAGATCACAGTCAATTAGGCCATTAGGATGAGAACGTCGTCGAGTCCTCGAAGCACCGACCGACGATTCACTTGGCTACATCCTCATTGCCTTTTCGTCGGCTCATTAACCGAAAGGGCGAAACGCGTGCGGACTCCGCGAGGCTTTCTTCGAGTTTCCTGCGTACTCGACTTTTCGCCCGCGATTCGATGTAATCTGCACGACATCTTCGCGATATCCCGAGAACGTCTTAGCGACTCAATGACTAACTAAAAATTACGAACGCTTTTTAGTGACTATTTAAATAGGAACTCCGCGATTTTTTTCCCGACAATTAATTTTGGAGTCCGACTCCGAAGGTGCGGAAGTGAAGATATTTTTCAAAAGCGATCGAAGGGTTAATAAGCAGTCCTTTTTCCGTAGGACCAACTATCGCGCCATTTGCATTTTCCATTTGGTTGCCCCGCGTTATCACGCACAGCTTAATGACGTTGACATCAATGGCACCGACTCGCGCCCTAGACTCATCTCGAGCGAGAAACAGCCTGGAAATAATACATAACTCTTCCGCGACGTGGCTGCTCGAAAAAGCGAGCATAACATTGACACAGGCCGGGATTATCATTCCACGGAAAATTTTGGTTTCATTAATTACGGAGCCTCGCGCTCCCGGCGGTGGGAGTGAATTTTTCATCGACGATCTCTTCCATCAAGGATACGGGGTACGAAAAAGAACGTACAATTGTACCCTTGGCAATGGACAACGATGCCGATAAGATGTTGCCCTTATCGCAATAACAATTTCCCTGATAGAAAAAATATTCGCATACTTGCATCTGTATCAGACGTCGATGTAACTTTCTCTAGGATAGGAAGCTTGTTAAATTAGCAATAAGTGTATTTACAAGCATTTATGTTTTCCGAGTGGCGTAAAATTTTTTCTCCTGGCTGTGAATAATTTTTCCGCGGTACTTCGCTCCTCCACCAGGAAAATCCTCTCCTCCATCCTCCAAATGAAGCCCCACCCGATGCGGCTTACGAATCCTAAATTCCCGCTGCAGGTGACGTATTCAATATCGCAAATTCCAGTCTTCCGGAATAGCACGACGCGGAATAAAAAAAGGGATGAAGAAGAGAATCCCCGGATTTACTCGCGGCATCCATCGTTAACGAATCCGCCTATTCCCCCTAAAAGTTGCGCCATAAATTATAATTAATTATGACAGGTTCACCTGGATTTCGATGATTTTCAGACTTGTCGACCTCTTTGTTTCCCTGGAAATATGGAGCGAATGGAAGGCAGGAACGTAAACGGGGCGATGACGGGTGGAAGTAACAACCCGATAGACAGGGTCGTGTCTTCCAGGATACCAGGCTTCACCCAAAGGTGGACGCGTAGTTTGCATTCTCAACGATGTTCCGCATCCCGGGCTAGATGGAACGAAAACAAGTGTTGGAGCAACAGGGAAAACGGTGGCGATGTAATGGGGTAGAGAGGCCGAGTTTAGCGAGCGTTGAATCCGGGCGAGTGGAGCCGCACCGCGGCTCCGGCCGTCCGGAATAACCGGAGAACCCGACGAAACCGAGTAAATATTCGGGAGGGTCGCTCAACCAAGTCCTTCTAATCCATTACGCGATGGACGCCCCGAAACGTGGTCGATCCGGATAGGAACCCCCACGAAAGTCCTCTGATTCCGATCCCATCGAATTATTCCAAAATTAAAGGATATCGGCTAATTCAGAAAAATTCAAGGAAGCAAAGTCCTTCGAGATAATGATGTTTTTTGGCACGTCGAAGAGCGAGGGACGATGAAGCCACTTCGGGTACCCCGAAAAACAAAGTTCTTTACGAAAGCAATATCCATATCCATCTCGAAGAGCAAATTTCTCCTGACGATGAAGAGAAGCCAGGCGAAATTCCCCCACGAGTCACCTACCAGGACGGATGGGCACTTCCGGTGTACCGACGCGGCATTCCGCAGCGGAAAGCCGGGGGGTCCTTCTGCGGGGCGATAATTCAGCGCGGCGAATCCGGGAGCGATTTTTCCGGATTTCGGGGAACGGAATTGTCGGAATGCCGCTTCGGGCCTCTCTCTCTCTCTCTGTCTCTCTGTCGGCGATCCGTCGGCTCGCGTATACGTTCCCGAGGTAATATCGCGAAATATTTGGTTTGCGAACAGGAATTGAACCGGCCGTTCCTCCAGGTTGAGGAAGGGCGACCATCGCCTCTTGTTTCTCGATACCTAGCATGCTCCTTCGCCGCATATACCCTCGTACACATACAAATATAGAGGTTCCGCCAATCGCGGAATTCGAGAAAACCTTACCACCGGGTAAACACCGGTTTGCCTTGCAAAACGGGATTGCAAACCCCGCGACAGAGGGAAACTCCCGTCCTCTTCGAGGTCGTTTTCCGGACGAAGAGTGGAAAATTTCGGATCGAACGCGACTCCATTTTTCAGGGGACCCTTCCGGGTCTCCAAACCGAAGACCGCGTATTATTTCTCTCTCTGTACCCATCTTTTTTATATTACATTTTTACAATCCCATCTAATCGATACAGAGACAAGTGGTGCATCCTCCGATGCATCCCTATATTCCAGGATATTCCTCGGAATAATTAAAAGTACCTATGACCGATAACGAGCCTCGCTTAAAATATACATAAATAAATAAATAAAAATGCAGCTCGCAAATGCCGGCATAAAATCGCAATTGCGCCTTCTTGAATTTAAATAAAAAATAGAGGGAATTCCGGAAAATATTCCTCTGCATTTTCATTGTGCGGTCCACTCTGTTAAATGGTGCAACCCCTTCCGAAGGGGGGAAAAGGGCACTCGCGAAGACGGTGGATATCGATCTTCGTTCCTTTGTTTATGCGGTTTATTTCTCACGGGGTGATTACCGGGTGGCGAGCTACTTCTTCATAATTCCAGGCTTAATGCACTCTTTTCCCCCCGAGTCTTGTTCGCCCATCCGACACACCCTCCGGCAGCCATCGGGAGCCCGCAGTCGGTAACCCCGGGATTCCGCCTCTATTTTTCAAAGATGGAATTTAAATATTTAAAACCCCCCGACTTCCCGGGGAGGGAGGTCGCCGATGTCAGCGGTGGGCAAACAAGAGAGGGCAAATATTGCCGGGACTAACCTAGATAGTTCCTCGGCTCTGTTTTACCAGTTCGAACACCCCGCACGAGTAACTCCGCCGTGGGAAAAGCCTCCGAATTTAAAGAATTCTCCCAAGGGCTTCTCAAGGGATTTTATATCCAATCGATTTCGGGGAGATTCATTATTTCGCCGACCCTCCAGATCTTCTTGGCCTCAAAATTCGATCATTTCTCCCTCTTGGGTCACGATATCGCAAATCTGCAATTTTTACGTACAATCTGGCACTTCCTATCCCCACCTAGTTGCGATTAATAACGATTGGAAGAAAATCTGTTCCTCGTAGATTTATATCTTTTGTATAGGTACATTTATGACTTGGGGGAAAGCGACCCAATTTCCACTTAAGGATTAAATTACTGGCGGTCGATGAAAATGTCGCGGTAAGGCCAATTGGGGGAACTCGGATTTTCAAAATCCCTCGTAACGTTTCAATTGACGCGAGGTCGATTAATTCACGGTAACTCGCCGGTGGTTCGATTTTAACGTGAGATTCGGACCGGCAAGTGTGCTCGTTCGAGCCTCCTCATCAATATCCAAGTATCACGGCCTGTCCTGCGATATAATGATAAACGCCGCAGAAAAGCGGGTTGCATATTTTATGAATCCCGCCACGGGGGGGACGAATGAAATTTCGTCCCAATACGCCACGAGTTTGTACGTGGAATTGTGAATTGCCATCCAGGATTTCACGATTACGCAGCTCGATTGCTCGCGAAGTGCACTAGAAAAATCGCCGATCAATCCGACCGCGCTATAAGGGATTATTTATGTCGCCCCAATTTCGCCAAATCTGCCCATCGAGCCCTTTTCCGCATATAAAAAAGCGCCAACTCGTTAAAATAATAAATTCAAGCCCATCCCCAATTTCCCCCTAAGGAATTATCTCTAAATCCTGAATTAAAAATAATAACATTAAATGGTACCGACAGTCGCAATTTTGTAAAAGGCAAAATAAAACGTGTACGTCGTTTCTTCTAGCGTATCTTCCCCTCGAAAGTGTTTGGAAGCCATTGTAAAGGGAGGCCGCAGGAAAAAACAAAATAGAAGAATATTATTCCCGCGGCGTCGCTTTCGCCCTCGCGTTTTCCCAACGATGTCCGAGAAAAGTGAATCACGCAGTCGTAGAGTGGCAAAAAGTCGGGCGGGGCGAATTCTCGAATTCCAGTAAGCCGAGACAGAAGTCAGGAAGAGCGTAAAGTGCAAAGGGAATAAGATATTCCCGACCTGACAACGCCAATTACTTTCGGGCGCATGTGCGTCGCCCGAATTTAAATGGAGCCCGCCGCGCTCCCGTATACCAGCGACACCATCTTGACTATTCGGATGGATATAGGGTCCCCTAAAACACTTACTTCGGTTTTTTTGGCCTGGAAGGCCGTGCCGACGTCGCTCGTCGCTTTTAATGAGCCGACTCCGGGGTTCTATTTGCATTCGAAGACGCCGGAGCGTGTACCGCGTGCATTCCGCGGAATTGCATTTAAATGTGCATGTAGGCAGATGGGGGGAGGGAGGGACGTCCGCCCTGCGAAGTGAGAATTTTAAGTCCAGTCCTTCAACGTCAAAACGCGAATTTGACGAATCGAGGGATATCGATGATCAAACCGGAATCGCCATTCTTCCCATTTTTCCACGCAAGGATATAAAAAAAGAAGCGGGGAAATCGGATCGAAGTTAATAGCGCGTGCATTCCGCGCGCTCGCATCTAGATTTCCAAAATTACGTTTCGGTACATTACTCGCGTGCCGATTGTCGATTATCCGTTATTAATCACTATGCGAATTGCCAGTTAATATCCCGTGATAGAACACGGGGCATATCGTTCCTGGATCGGTATCGACCGAGCGAACTAGGTCGCTCGGTGCACCGCAATCTTTTAATTAGCCGAATCAACGCGATCGCCCATTGCATTCGTTTAACGCGTTCGGCATGAATTCGCAACTTATCGCCGAGTAATCATTAAAGTGCGAATAATGGACCGGTGGGACGCAGAAAATTCCAAAATCGAGGCAAAGGCGCGCTATTTCGCCTTCTTGCCGCCCAAATTAAGACGACATCGATTCTTCGCCATTTTATACATATTTATACAGCGTTCATAGGATGGAACATCCCTTTCCATAATCTTGTGAAAGAATTCTTTTCAGCGAATTTTCTTTAAATATAATTGCATGCTTATAAATAAAACTACGGTGGTCAGAATTATTCGGCGCCAGAGGATATTATTAACGAATAATTAATGAATACGTCGCTCGTTTCGGAAATGATTGACGCTACTTGAACGTATAAATCCGTAGAATGAAATCATCGGGCCACCTTTCGGCGGAATCCTGTTTTATATTACCCTGCAGTAGAAGTCGTACCGTGATAGTAATACCGTGAAGGGTCATCGCGGGAAGTGCACCCAATCGTTATTATCGAGTGTCCGAGGATGCAATTATCCCCGATGCAGATGGCCCCGATCGATATTACCTCTCGGGAGAGCTCGAGCTAACGCGGGCGGCGTCGATTATATGGAAAAATCGCATTACTCCATCCCATTTGCTTCGTAAAATAATCATTCGCGCCATTCGCGCCATTCGGGCGGGGCAAAGGGCTCGCTTTGACATGCGTCGCGGCGGCCGGCGCCTAGGCTACCTTGGCGAAATCCCTGACCCATTGACATGCAAATTGCTCGGAGCCGGGGCTATTAATAAATGTCACCGTTTGGGATTCCATTGGACCCATCGATCCTTGGTCCGCTCCTGTCTTCGATTCGGTGAAACCGCGACGTTTGCGTAAACGTCCTTCCTCTCCTTCCAGGATCCATCCGCGAGTCATTAAGGTGACGCGTCAAAATATTATGAAAACTTTTCTCCATACCGGGGGCACCGAATCATTTGAAACTTCTGCACGCGATTATGGAAGCTTTAGGAAGAACGTAGCGCTCATGAGATTCGGCACACCCAGGTCGGAAAAAAGCTTTTAATCGTAACCCTGATTATAAACCCTAATTTTCTAAGAACTCCGGACGATATCTTTCATATAGCTATAAAAGCATCGTGACGTTAAATTTGTAATTTTGTCTTACCGCCGTTCAGGTAATGTCGAATAACGGCGTCAGGAGAGCAACACTCTTCGGAGTCTTTGGAATGCATCGCATATTCCGTCCATCTGGGGCAGTTTCCGATCATTCCGAGATGAATTACTTGACGAAAGCTCCTGGATGATTCTCTCTCTTCGTCTCTTGCGCCCGTTCGTGGCGAAACATCTCAGCACTCTCTGAACGATCCTCGGAGTTTGGTACGTATTTTCGGAGCGTCCCCCAAGATGGCGCCGGCTCTCCAGCGGCCTTCTTCAACGGTCGCGGGCGGAAACGACCGAGCGCGACCGAGCGGAGCCGACGATCGAGCGGCGCTCCCACTCCTCGGCGCGAACGACCGCGTCCCCACCACTCCGCGGCCACCCTCACCCTCGCCCGCATCGGACACGCTCCGAGTGGCTCCGCGAGTCGGCTCAGAGTTGCACGTACCCTCGCACGGTGAGGCCGTCGTTCGCCGTTCGCAGCTGACAGGTCACGCTCGGGACGCCATTGTTCCCCGCACCGAGGACGCACCGGTCGACTCGCTCGCTCCCGATCCCTTGCAGGTTATGTTTCCGAGGGACGCGTTGCCGGCGCGCTGAACCCCGCGAGTCCGACCGAGAGGCTCTGCCGGCCGCGCCGGCCAATCAGCGACCGATCGGCCGACCGCTCGGCCAATCAGCGACCGGCTTGCCGACGGCGCGACCAATCGGCTCTCGAGAATCGCCACTCGGCTCGGGACGCGCGTGCTCCTGCCGGTCCCTACCTGTGCAGTGTCAGTGCATTATGTGATCGTGCCACGCTCGGTGCCGCTTTTCTTGTTCCCACCGGTCGCCCACACGGCGTCGCCCCAAGGTAAGAATCCGAATTTTTCTTCTAACCGCCGACGGACCGCATCGCACCCTCTCGCGCCTTCTCGAACGACTTGGGTTAATTTCTTCCCGACCGCCTGGATTTCGGAGCGACTCGCTCGCGAATTTCGGAGTAAAAACGAAACTAAACGACATGCCTTCCGACTTGACTCGACACCTGTCTCTTTGTCGTACCTCCGCCCTTTGCCGTCCTTGGCGACCGAAAATTCCTCCGGAAGAGTCTCCTCGAATGCGGCTTATAACCTCACTTTTTCTAAACCGGTACATGAAATATTTTAGGTTTTTCTGCTAACGATACGTGTATCTAGTAATCTGTACCTAATGAGGTATAGACAAATTTATTGGTTGTCGTGATTTTAGTAAAGCAGTATTTATCATGATTTTTTCCTATGAGGATATTAGATTATTTAATTTGTTACTTTGACTAATTCAGTTATTTTATAAACGGTCTCGCCCCTTGAAGAATTCCTGGCTTTTGTTGTACCCCCTCGACGACCTTCCCAATGCCCAAGAGAAGTGGCCGAGGTTTCAAAAGCGAGGAGCAAAGTCGCCCTTATCTCCACTTCCGATCCGATCCTTATCAGCCCCGAGAGCCCTGAACTGCAGCGGAGGAGGAAAGGAAAGGAACAAGTAAGCGTTGCATCTTTTCGTTGTCCCTTTAAATGAATCTCATCGATGCTCGATAACATCGATTTTACATTTTTATCCCGATCATTAATAATTTTCTCTTGAATTTTTGTATCGCTTTCATTTATTTTTCTTTGTCGGAGGGAGAGAGAGAGTCCGTAGATTTTCCTTGGAGATTTTCTAACTTCAATGAGTCTCCTCTTATCGGACTTTGACTCGGCGGTTTTGTTTATCTTTAGGCAAACGTTCTCAGACGTGTTTCTGTACATTCTCGAAGGTGCCGGGAATGGTTCGATGGCTGGAACGACTAGGAAAGATTTATTGAGAAAATATTTGTTACCGAGCCGAGCCGCACTTTACGACCGTGTTCTCAGGACAAATAGTACTTCGCTATCGGAGACTTATTAGTTAGAGGACTCCTTCGGAGACTTTGAAAATTAAATCGACGTTTTTCCTACTTACTGACCCCGAAAATCACTCCCCGAAAATTCTTGCCATCGAGTCGCGACGCACATTTGCGAATTGCAGTAGTATTGATTTTTTTGCCCCGTAAATTCTTGCAAAAATGCGCTATATAAACAGACATGAAATTTTATATTTATCTTTGCGGTCCTACTCGTACCCTTCCTCCGTACTTGAAACTGTATTTAACCGTTTGAGCTTAACGAGGACAAAATCATTTTGAAATTTATTCTAAAAAAAAAATCGCACTACCCACGCCTCTGTAGATGTGGAAAAAAAAGAGAATAATAATTTCGCGACGCATTCGATGGTCATCTTCATGACACCGCCACTCGTTATTGCCCGGTCGGTCAGAATTGCAGGTTATTATTCCGCGGTGGACGGCAAATGAAATCCGCGCTCGCGTCGGCCAATAAAGGTGCGCGTACGCGAGTCTCACGTATACGTGTACACGTACGTTATACAGAGAGAGACACCGCGGCCTCCGCGGATTATTCCGCTTCGCGATATACCGACTCGTCTCTCCCCGGTGACTTCTCTTTGCCCGAAGACGCGTTCAGCCGTTTAATTTACATGAGCGCAAACGCATTACAAGAAGCCGGTCCCTCCTCCTCGGGTACGAGAAAACGAGGGCGGCGGATTCGATTTGCATGGAGACAAAGGTGTCGTTAGAGGCCGATAAGATCGGGTATCGATCCCCGGGAAGAGAGGGATCCGATCCTCTTTCCGGATCCCGACGAAAGGAAGAGTCCTCGACGCGGTCCGACACTTTCGAGCGGCTTTTTTCGTTTTATTTTACCGATCGGTTATTCTTTTTTACCTCGTCGATACCCGCCCGTTTGACCTCTGGATAGTTTTCAATTCATATTTAATCATTATTGAGAGGGAGGGGAATTTTTTTAATCTATTTTTGTCCTTTGCAACGAGATGCGGGGTCGATCCGCATTGATAAGCGGTAGATCTCTGTAGAGTTTGCTTGAATTTTGCCAAGTGGTGTAATAGAGTAATGAGGGACGTGAGAAGGTTTTCTTTTTATTTCAAAATGGATGGAGATCGTGGAATGTGCGGGGATTTGTTGCGCGTTAATTCTTTTTTTATTTTTATTTTTTTAAGTGGCTTATTACGAGAATTGATCCGCTTAAAGCGTGGTTTCCATAGTTGATATCGCAGATAAGGCTCGAGCCTCGTACATATACGTAGGCTTTTGTACTATCTTCGGGATGGGAGGGGGAGGCACGTCGATACCGGCGGCGAATTCAATTTGCATGCGGACAAAGGTGCTATTAGGACCATCGAGATCGAATATCGATACCCGGGGCCACTCTGTCGCGATCTATGAATCGCGGATCAGAGACGGAGACCGAGGGCCCTCCAGAGTTCGATACTCTCCAGACGGCGGGTTAAAGGGGTGAAAAGTGAAAATCAAAAAGGGAAGGTCCCCCCTTTTTTTTACCGTCGATCGACTTCCGATAAATCCTGCAAACCGCGAAAAAAAAATTTAATCCTCGGATCGCTTAAATTCCTGAATTATTAAGTAATTCCATAAAATTCATGGATCTTGGAAGAGCTAGTTAGAGGATATAAAAAAATCCTTGAATTATTATATAGTGAATCGTGGAATGATTCGATTAAATTTCTGAATTATAAGATGGCGAATTATTAAATAATGCAAAAATTTCGGGAATTTTTTTCGCGGGTAACGCGAAGAGGAGCATTTTGACGAGTCCTCTCGTGGAATTCCGCGCCATGAATTCCCTGGCCCTTTTTCGGGCGCGCGACTCGCCCGATAAACAAGTCCAAGGAAATCCGTGCACGGCACTTCGTCCCGAATCCCATTACCGGGATAAGGAAAAGTGAGTAAAAAAAAAAAAAACTACGAGGAGAAGGAAAGAAAGAAAAAGGGGGAAAAATAGGAGAACAGCACTCGGAGCCGTGCGCGCGTAGTTTAGGGATTTGGCCGACCCCCCGAGGGGCACGTCGGTGCCCGATTCAATTTGCATGGAGACAAAGGTGTCGTTAGAAGCCGACAGGATCGAATATCGATCCTTGAGACCGTTCGGTCGCGATCCTCGAATGGCGCGAGGACCTCCTTTCCCCTCCTGCGAATTCGCTCGGCCGGCCAGGAGTGGAATTTCTTTGTATTTGTCTTTTTTGCCCCCCCTTCTTCCCGCGACCTCTCTCCACGGTCGCCGGTCGTAACTCACTCGGCAGTCCGGCCGAGATTTCGAATGCACAATTCACACCGTTTCCCCGTTACAATCCGCGCGGAATACGTAATCCGCGGCTCTTCCAGGGGTCGACGCGCCCGCGGAACTAAAACTTTGCGCAAAAAACGGCCCGGGAGGGGTAAAGCGTAAATAACGCGACCGTGGCCGTGTAACGGCGGGTAACGTCAGGGAATGTTGAGTAACGCTCGAGCATCGCTGGAGTATCACCGAATGATGTCGAGTAACGCCGTGTAACGACCCAGAGGCGGCGAGAGCAAAGCACGCTGCTAGGACTTACGAGAAGAAACTCGACTTTTCGACAGAACGGCGTTTCTTAGGAAAAAACTTGCATGACAAAAGTTGTAGTTTAATTAGTGCCGGATAACCTTTGTATGGGACATGTTTTTGATACCGCGCATCGCGGAGGCGGTAAACGCGCATTTTTCGTCGCACGCCGGGGGTTGGTTTACGTAACGCGGCGGTCGGCGCTACGGACGATTGTAAGAGTTCGCCGCGAATTCAATAAGTCGCCGAATGTTTCGACTCGGAAAAACGAAGATAGGATTGCGGAACGAGGGGAGGGAGCCAGCTCTCTGCCATGAATGGCATATCGAGATAGGCTGCTCGGTTATACGGCCAACTGGGGCGCGGGGGTGGAGGCTCTGATAATAGAAACGGGACCGAGGTGGTGAATATTTTTTGCGACCGCCAAGGTTTTTGCCACGCGACGGCTCCCCGAAAGATAAACATACGTTCGCAGCCGGCGACGCCGTTATCACTGTCCCCGAAATTAATGCCACCGAAATTCACCGGATTCTCCGGAGAGCGAGACTCGGATGTAACCATCAATAATTGGTCGAATCACCATGGCCCGATAAACCTCGAAAAGAGATCTCGGATGAACCTAGTTTCACCTTTTTGTCATTTTTTTTAATTCGGTAATATCGACCGATAGAAACATAATAAAACGGAAGAAAAGATATTGGCGCTATATTTTTTAATCGAGTAAATATAGAAATGTAGAAACATTTGTATGCACCAATAATGACGCTTGCAAGGGTTTGTACTGAAAATTCTGGCCTCCTATTTGCGCTTTGAAATTGATTTTCCGGATTTCTGCGCAGCTTCTTATCTTTCTCCGCGTATTAAAAATTTTTTTATTTTCTCCTATCTTTTTTTTTTCCCTTAAACAAGGATGCGGTTTTTGTTACCTTTCCATGCTTTGTCGTGGGGGAGACGTCGAAGGAAGGGCAGAAAAGGGGGAATACGCCTTGTAGAATGAGTTGCTCGAGAGAACGAACTCGTTTGCGATGGCCAGTCGAGTCGCTCCTCCCTTTAGCCGGCTTTGGAGGGAAACGAACCTTCCCCTGGCCGTCGGGTTTTTTTTTTATTCCTCGGTGCCCGTTTCCTTGGGCCCGGACGGGTCCCTGATGGTAGGCTGGAAAGTGAGGGAATCGAGGGATTCCTGCCTGGAGAGATCCCGACCCTAAGCCACCGGCTCGGCCAGCACCTGGCACCCTTACAATTATTGGATTTATGGAATTACAAGGGAGGAGCGACGCGGCCGTTCGACTGGATCTACCGGGCCTCGCTCCTTTCGAGGGGGAAAAAAAATTTACCCCGGAATTTTCTCCCCGACTTTTAGGATTTTCTCTGGTTTCCGCGTGACTTCTCGAGTTTTAATATTTTTCGTGAATCCTTTGGAAATGGCGTTTCTCGATTTCACTGATTTTCCTTGATTTTTCCGACGTTCCTTGGTCTCCCCCCGGCGGCTCTAGATTTCCTTCGAATTTCCTGGAATTTTCCCCGACTTCCTCTGATTTTTCTTTACGCCCCCCGAGTTTTGTCCTATTTTTCATCTTCCGGATTTTCTGATCTTTCCGCGATCCCCCCGCCTTGCCCTGAATTTCCCTGGTTTCTCCACATTTTTCCCGGAGGTCTCCTGATTTCCCTCAATTTTCCTTGGCCTCGATTTCCCCTGATTTTTCCTGATTTATCAAGCCCCTCCTCCTGCCAAGCGTCCGATAATAACCCCGTTGTGCCGCCGTTACTTATCTCTTATTCTTAATTCTCCGGATTACCGGATTTACGAAATTATACGTAAGGAAGAGGAAAAGGACGTTTGATACGGAATTTGGGATGTTTCGAGCAGAGAGAGAGAGACCCGTACCTCTTTCCCAGGGATTAGGAGGCTTCGACTCCTGGAGGACCTTTAATACCCTCAAGGAGTTTTGCCAAATGCTCCCCGGGAGGTTACATCCTTTGTCTCGAGTCGGAGGGTCCTTCGCGGGGGGAGAGGAGCGTGTACTTAAACATCAGAAAATAATGAACCCCGGTTCTTTTTCGTCCGCAGAAATGACCGCGGCGTCCCTCTCAAAGGCCCGAGTCCGCGTCCACCTTGAAACTGCCCCTGCCCTCGGAAGTATCCCTGAAATGATCCACCTTCTTGTTTCTATTTTTTTTTCATTTTTCTTTTTAAGGGTCTTTTGATTTATTTTCTCGAGGTTTTTCGACGCTTTCTCGACCGCCGTCCGGCTCGAATGTTTCGTGCCGCACGAGATAGCAGGTGCTTCCAAGGATGATCAGCAGGTGTTTTCGGCTAGGAAACTCGACGAAATTCATTTCGTGCGTCGGACGCGTTACCTCTCAGATCCCCATCTTCGTTAACTACGTTAGGGAATTTTGTAGCCGCTTTTTAATCGCCCGATCAACGCTTGCCGGGTCTTCGGGGCGAGGAGCGTGGGGGGACCTCGCGATAATTGCGTTGGTTGTTGCGCGGAATCTCGCGATCTCGATTTTGGCCGATGGTCGTTGCGGGAGAAGTCGGGACTCGAATTGCTGGCGGCGGCAATTTTGGAGGAATTCGAAATTTTTATTCCGACGATGAGAATCGGGATTTTGGATTCCGTCGATGTGAAATTTTGGTCGAAAATCACGACTTGGACCTCGACGATAAAAATCGCGACTTGCACCCAAGCGATAGAAATCATGGCGAAAATCGTGACTACGCCGATAAGCCTCGAGACTTAACCTCCGGTAAAACTCTTGACTCGATTTCAACCGATGAAAATGGCCGGACGTCCGAGCGAAGGAACGGCCGGTTAAGTGTCGGAGGCGCCAAAGGGTTGGTCTCCAGTCTTTAGCTCGTCTAATCGCGGCCCATTAGCTCGGGAGCAATATTATTTAAATGAACGACGCGACTCGGATTTAAGCGTTTTCCAGGGGCGCTCGTTGGCGACTAATTAGCAGGCCCCGGCATTAGCGGGGTCGAAGCACCCCGCAATCGGTACTCATCTTTAAGTACTGCCCCCTCGTGGCAACGAAAGCTCGTTCCTTCCTCCTCTCCTAAACGCTCCTCGTCGCGCAATCGGACCTGTAATCAAATTAAATGATTTCGATCGGCACTCGACTGACGCCATGCGAGTCGAAGCGTCCGCACGCATCCCTTTCGCGACTTTTAAAATTCCAAGGATTATTAATAAAGGATCGGATAATTCTCCCGTCCCTTTCGCGTCTTTGGAAGTTGCGTCTTAAAAAAGAAATTGAAAAATGCTCAGGGTACGTCGTTGGAATAAATTCATGAACTTCGATTCGATAAACGCGCCGTTGAATTTTATAGGCTGGGAGGAAGAGTGTTTTTAATTTTTTGCGACCCGTGGAATTATTCATTATTGTTACGCGCGATAGGTCGTAAAGTGTCGTAAAAGTGTAACGAGAGCCGATTTATCGGACTTGGAGGAATTCTGGGGTGATACCGATAACGACGTACACGCGTTTCGTCGCGATAATTCCCGTATTACGCGAGCCGCGATATGTCGGGTAACGTTCGATGCCTTTGACATTTACTGTCCAGTAAGTATGGTAATCGATTCGATGTTTTCCTTCGCCGCGTCGAGGCCCGTTCGTTATCGAGAAACGCGGTGTTCGCATTTCTTGGCTCTGGTTACGAGAAAGCGAGGAGGCCGTACCTCGAATTCCTAAAAGATATTAATTGCGAAAAAAAATTAGAGATAAAAAATTAAAAAAATATGTGGGATCGATTATGCAACCTCTCGAAATTTCCCTGAAAAATGTACTTATGAAATTTGAGCCTGGGATTTTTCGAGCGATTTAGATTTTTCTTCCCGCGCCACGTAACGATTTCTCCTCGTCCTTGATTTTCAAGGAACTTTTTACGAGTCTTTTCCCGAATGTCCACGAAAGTTATTTGTTTCTTTTTTTGTCGTCCACTTTTTCGCCGACCGGGATCGATTTCCATCCGGCGGGGCGAGAATTATCTGCTTTTTTCTCCCCCCTCTCTCTCTCTCTTTCCCTGTTTTTATTTTTGAACGGCTCGCGAGTGTCCATTTTGTCGGGCGCTTTTCCGCGGAAGTGGGCGAACGAGTGCCGCTTGATGAGGAAAATTGACCGATATCGCTTGCTCGCGGTAATCCAGCGAAGCACCGCGGGACACGTGTACTTTGATTAATAATGCACACACGGTGCACGTCGGTTAATAATGCACGAGCGGCGTACGTCTCGCCGGTTCGACTGCACCCGCGAGAAGTCGCGCTTTTCCGACCGAGGGATCGATCGAAGGTTGGTGGCACCTTATCCGACCTCCCCCGTTTAGGACGAAACCTGCCCTATAAATACCTGTACTGGACGGTCACGACTCGAGTAGAATTTTCTTTTTTTCTTTTTTTTTTCATTTCAAACCGTTCCGGCGTAATGCGCCGTGATGCATTATTCCGCGTTTTCACTTTCCCATTAAAATGGAAAAATCCTCCTTATCGTCATAATTCTTAATATCACTTTTGATATCCTCGAGACCTTTTCCAATCACCGGGGTTTGGGGAAATTCGAAGAGTGGTCCTCTCCTCTCGGGGGAAGTCGACGAATCGGCGGTCGTCGCGATGCAATTGGTCCTGCAACGAGGACCCTGTTGCACCGAGCCAATGGCCACGTAATGCTCTCGCCGTCGACATTTCAGAGTTCGATACGGAACGAGAGGGTGGGGAGGCGCACTTCCGTGAATACCGTGAGCGACACGTGTCTCTTGGCTTGATATATATCCTCCGCTCCCTCGCCTCCCCCCTGGTGGCCATAATGTATGAGGCTATTATGGGCACCTATGTCGATAGGTAGCGAACCCTCTGTTGCCTCGCCGGCCGCGTTTTACGACGGCACTCTAAGTACTCTAAGTACCCTCGGTGCCCTAAAGTTCGCGCCCGCGCGGCTCCGGATGGGGACTTAAATTCTGCCTCGAAATTTCGCCGAGGCGACGATTTCGAAACCCCCCCCGCGAAATATCGCACGATCCTCCCGCTTTGCCGTTGTCAAAAAAAAAAAAAAAATCCAATTCCCGTCGACCCGATAAAAAATTGTAGCGCCTTCGTCTCCGACAATTTCCAACACCACGCGGGAACCGTCGTCCAGATAATCGCGGTACCTAATTCGCGACTTTCCCATTAACCACCGTGAATTTAATCAACGTTAATAAAATAGTGCCTTTATTTTTTTTTTTTCTATTCTCAAAGGAAGGGTTTATAGGGAGCATTTCGAGCGCCCCATCGACGACGATCTAGGAGGATTTAATTGATTTACGCAGCGATCGTCGGCTCGTTTTCCGGCTGTGTCGGGTGGCGGGTCCTGTTCCCGTTCCCTGCCCTCCCCACTTCCGGAATAATGTCCCGGCAAACCGGCCGTACTTCCGGCCTGACGTTTTTCCGATCGCAATTAGGGAATGCTTTGTCGCGGCGCTGTCGACGCGCGGCTCGCCTGTCGCCGCGCCGATTGGCTCTTTGCGCCCGTTTCGTCGTTTCGGCGTTTCGGCGTTTTCCGTGGGGAAAGGGAGGGCACTGTGACGATAATTCAATTGTCCGATCTGACCAGATAAGCGATACCTTCGAACGGCCTCTTCCATATCGATCTGGCGATACCCTCGATACGATCCCCTTCCTCTTTTTAGAGCGACGCGACTCGTTTAGCGGATTGTTCGCAAAAGTTGATTCGTTCCGTTTATACGGTAGGTACGATTTCAGATATTTCTCAAATAAATTAGGAAAATCGAGGGAAAGTCATTTTTTTCCCGCGAGGAATTCCTCTGCACCCTCTCGTCTGTCGGCTTCTTTCGCCGTTGCAAGTTTCGCGGAATCCTCGGAAGTATCGAAAAATTGAATCGCCCCCCCGCGAAGCTCGCGACTTTGCGCGTTTAATTCACCCCGGCTCGACTCCCGGAAACTGTACCGGGACCGAATTCGCTCTCCTGGTATCTCTCGTCCCCTCTCGCTCTCCGTCTCTCTTCCTCGCGTCTCTCCGTCGCTCCGTCTCGCCTCGCACCTATATATTTCGCGGGAATATTGAGCGGGACACCGGGGCCCCCCGCGACGCTCTCCCCCCCTTCAACCCCCTCGGCGCCTCCGCCGTTCACGCACCGGCGGCGCAAACGTATCTACGCACCTCGACCGAATCGGAAGAATGAACGATGGGAATGAGAATTTCCCCTCTTGGCGCTTTACGGGGCCCGTTCTGACCGGAGGGTCGCACAGACCGCGGCGCGGTGACACGTCGGACACGAGCGGAAGCAACGCGCGAAGTTAACCCTCGATAACCCAATTTTTAAATTCAGGGCTAGGAAAAATTCATGTAACGCGAGATTTGCAAGGGTTAATCTTTAAATACTCGCCAACTATTTTATTACATAAATTTAGAATCATTACGAATTTTTATGAGACGTCTTCGTAAATGTTCAACTTTTATTGCAGAATTTTCTATCGATCAACGCGATTACAAATTTGCGGATGAAAGAGGACCGGAAGGTTAAGTTTAAGGGGTTGGTCCGTCGCGGCTTGGTTTTTCGGAAATTTCTGCGGTATGGGGGAAGAGGGAGAAAAGACGCCCAAGGATTCGATTTGTTTGTCGAGATTGCCGTTGCGTGTGCTCGCGGTAATTGAAGTTGGCGGATGGATTACGGATAACTAGGTTGTTTGAGGGGATGAAAGCTCGACTCGTTTGGAGGGACCATGGCGAAAGAGGAGCCGGAGTCCATATTTGCGCGTTTCTCGCGGTGCAGTCGGCGCTTCCACGTAGGGAGCGAAATCCTCAAGGAATTATTAACCGCGATATTTTCCAAATCAACGGATGCACTCGAAAAATCGTGGATGTCGGGAATGCCGGGTCGTTTTGATTTTTGGTCAGGCCGGACACGCCGAGGCGGCTTGGACCCCATAACGAAGGCTACGGGGTCGTTAGGGTAATTCGATGAGCGCTGATTGGCGGCCCTGGAGACCCTAGGGTCCCTTCGTCCGTATCTTCCCTCCGGGGTATCTTCCCTTTGGTTCCACCGCGATAACCTAATGCCTCCAGATAGGACGCTTTTTGCCCGCCGATAAGGAGAAAAATGGCCGCCGCCGCGATCAACGATTTATGACGTTTCTGTATGTTTTTCTTTTATTTCTTTAGTTCTTCGACGTGAACTTTTATACCTCGTATCGTTCTCTGGTATCCTGGGCATCGACTTAAACGGCACGTTATTCGTATCGCATGCAATGACAACGTCAAACTCGTGGCGACGTGCCTGGGTGGTTATTTTTTCAATTGATAATTATTACAGGTAAATCGTGCTCCGTAGAAAAAAAAAATCATAGTATCCGTCTTTTTCGCTCCATTTTCGACAAGGACTGCCTTGCCCATCGTTTCCGTAACACCCTGTACGTTCGAGGACCCTCGAAGAATTAAATTCGTCCGATCGAGTGATAAGCCGCACGGCTTAATCGCGCCTGACACTCCTCGAAAAGCCGGCGTCGAGCTATGGGGAAATTGAATGAAGGTGCACGCCACCGTGTAAACCCGCGAATCCCGTAAATACGAGCACCTTACGAGGATTAAACGCGCGATGTCTGGTTCCTTCCGCCCTGGAATTGGCAATATCCGGTTCGGCTCTTTATTTCCCCGAGAACGCCCCTCCCGGGGGGATATTTTCACCCGAGAACCCCCTGGCCCCCTCCGGAAAATGGACTCCCTGGAAGTGCGAGGAAATCCCCATTTTTCGTAATTTCGCCCCCCAGCTAGGTGGACTAATTTCGGCGTCGCTCCCGATTTTTCGCAATCCACCGAGACGGAGGCGCCACTCGGGGATTGTTTAATAATTCCCCGGGACCCGCGAGTCCGGAATGGACCGACCTCGACAACGGGAGGAGCCGCGGCCATTGAATTGCCGAGCTATGCGAAACTTCGCAATTTCCGCGCGTTATATTTCGCGGTGGAGGGGATGCAAAATGTACCGCCACTTTCGGGGAGAATTAATACTCTCTCCTGCGAGATGCGAAATCCAGGCCTCGGTTTGCGGGGAGCTTTTCTTTGCCGGGGGGCTTTTGATCGTCTTTTCAAAACTTTCGGGACGTTTCGGGTCGAATTAGTTGGGAGGATGGCGGACGCGATGATTTATTTAGACTGCGAGGCTGACAAGAGCCGATGCTTATTCGAGGCGAACTCGATACGACGGCCTTCTTCATTTCAATTTCTTGGTGACGATTCGATCGTGCCTCGAAATGCCGACTAGGTGGCAGACGGACCTTTCCGAGTCATTTCGATGATTATTCATTTTTTTGGTGAAGACGTCGTTTATATTCTTTCCTCCGAGAATGCCTTCGGAGCAATGGTACAATTCGTTCCATTATGAATTGGAAAATAACTCGACTTTGGAATTTTAAGGTCAGGCGTGGTGATAAATTGGAAATTCTAATATCGGATGGTTTCGAGTCACTTCGATGATCGTTCGTGTCCCTTTGAGTGCGTTACTTCCTAATAAGAAAATAACATTTCTAAATGGCAGGGTAAAATTGTTAACGAGAGGAAACGTCTGTATATAAAAAAGGGGTAATTTCTATACAGGAAAAACTGCGTTTGGAGTCCGATTCATCCCTTATTCGTTCATACAATTTCCCGATAAACCAGAGATTCGAATCGGCCCGGTCAATTTTTCTCGCGTCCCTGGAATCGCGGAGGAAAAATGGAAGCATCGGGGACACGGATCGTCATTCCCGACGATCCGATGTCCCGGGTCCCGTGGGAGCCGGGGACGTTTGACGAGCTCGCCTCGGGGTGGGAAACGGGGAAGGGTGTCCGGAGGGCGAAATCGCGGGAGGGGGCGAGCGGCCACAATGACAGATATTAAGCCTCCTATTTACGTCCTAAGTCAACAGTGCGTGGAATTTCGCTTTATTGCTCGTATATAGACCGGCGTCTCGGGGACGTGGGCGACGCCGCGACGCCGCGACGCCGCGAGCACGTACGCGCGATTCTTCGCCCCTCGCTGAATGCACGCCGTTTCTCGCCCTTCGTATACATACCGAGTACATGCCCGGTATAGAAATATATACCGGCTGCCAAAAAAATAACCGCTGCTCGCCAAACATCGCTCCGCGTTTTCCGATCTGCAAAATGGCCGCCTCGCATCGAGGCTATCACGAAGAATACATCGAATCGAATAAATCTTATACAATAAAGGTCACTCGTTTTTTGTCGGTGGGCTGTTTTGTACATTGCGACGGGTATATCGTCAATTGTAATACACGCGTATCTCCGTGGACGTCCGCGATTTTTTTACGGGCGCCCTCGAGTACGTGGGAAATTTTTACTCGTGATATCATCCCGTGATATAATTCCCGTCAGCAAAAACGGTCGTGATTTTTTTTTTGAAAGAAAAGCGAAGTCTCGAGAGGAACCAGAGCGAGGCACGAGGCGAGGGCTCTCGAGCATGTGGCAAATTATAAATCAGAGAGCAGATCGAGATGATCGCCCGATTAGGGTTACATCATGTGCGCATCGCTCGTTGCAAGTCATAAAGCCGGCTAAACGAGGATCAAGGTCTGCTTTTTAGCGCGAGCGTTTCGCCGATATCTCGACGCTGAATAATGTAGAGCGAGGCGTTTCGCGCTTATCGGTCGTCAGCGGTTAAACCGGGCCGCGGTTGAATGCCTCTTTCTCTTCTTTTTTGTTTTCTTTTTTTCAATTTTTATCCTTTTTCGGCGTCCGAAAATTGCGAATCGCGAGCGCGCCTCGACTTTGGCCGTGGCGGGGAAATAAACCCGCGACCTCGTTCGGCAGGGAAAAATGTTTCGCGAATTTTTCGAATTTGGGGCGAATTTCCCTCCGAGCTTTTCAATTGATTCGAGCGAGATTTGGGGAACTCGCGAACGCGAATGTCGCGCCTTGGACTTCGGTATGGAGAAAAGGAGAAAACGAAGAGGAAGCACATGGCGAAAGAGATAGGCTGAAAAAAAAAACGAAAGGATCTCCAGCGCGCTGGATATCCTTTATTACACTTTACCTCCGCGCAATAAACGGTGTCGCGGTTGTGTACCTTCGGAATATTAAGGGCGGCTTTTAATATCGCGGAGGTTGCGGAATTTGAACAAGGAGAGGTTTTTAAGGGATCGCCGGGGCCATTTTGGACCTTTCTAATTTTTCATTTTTAAACCTTGAGTACCGTCATTTCGATAAATCGTGATTTTATGCGTCTCGCTGGAGGAAAATTCGCGAGATGAACCGCGAGGGGATCCTCGGTTTCTCAGGGGGACTCGCATGGGAATCGATGGGACGAACCGTGGGAGGTCCTTCGGGAAGCCCTATGGGAGATCCGTGCTATTGCCCCGCTCCTTCCGGGGTGGACGCGCGCAATAAAAAGGAAGACCGAGACGAAAGGCGGGATTCCAATGAACGGCCAGGAATCCCGAAGGGAGGACATTCAAATTGCTTGCGCGACCTTTGATGATCCTTCTCCTGCGAGGAAAGTCCTGCCAATATTTACGCTGACCGAGCCCGTAATCCCGCGATCGGATGTCCAAGATGGGAACGCCATCGAAATCCAGGACCCCCTGGATTTCGGGATTTCACGGAACCCATGGTCCTTGCGGCATGTCTTGCGACCCCATCTCTGGATGGAGGCCTTCTCACATTCCCGTCATTTAGAACCCACCCCTGTCTTAATAAAAAAATATTCCTTCAAAATGCCTCTCCATTCCCTCGTCGTTTTAATCGATATCAGTATTTAAACGTCCTTTTGATAAGAAAGAAAAAAGAGGAGGGAGGAGGAAAACAACAATTGCCGTGATCGGGGTTATGTTTTAAACGATGTATACTTTGATGTGAATTATTTAATCTTTATTGGCACTTGTGGGAAAAAAATAATATCAACGATTTTTGTGCTCGCCCACCCTCGGACCTCGTTAACGCGCGAAACAATCGGAAAGTAGTTTAAAGAGAAAAAGTAATATCGGGGCCGGCGACCCTGCATTACGGGAGACTTTTCTCCGGGAACACCTGAGTCTCCCCCCAACCCTTGGGGCAATATATCCCCCAGCGGTGGCGGACACCCCACGAGTGGTAATCGTGGTCCGTTTCCGCCGTTCCGCTTTCCCGTCACGTGTGTCGCACATACGGCCGATTTCATTTTTCCAAGCAACTCCGCCATTATATATGCAAACCTGGAATCGTCGGCCCGAATTTATCGCCGGGGGACACACCCCTGCCGAATGATTACTCCCTCCTTAGTCTTCGTTCTCGTGGAGCGCGATTTAAAAAAAATCCATTCTACCTCCCATTATTTCCTCTTCATTCTGAATTTTCGCATATTGGAAACGAGAAAATCGGGTCGAGAATTAATACTTAGAATTTTTTATATCCTATCTCGCGAAAGTTGGAATTTTGCCTTTCTTTTCTTGCGGGGAACGGTAAATATACGGTATATAAATGTATATGTAATGGATACAGAATGTACATATTTATTCCTACAAAAATATATCCAGAGGAAGGACAAGGGTAGAAATTTGAGGAACTGATTCTCGATTTTATCTTACCCTCGTTTTCGGGATGCCAAAAATATACATACATATGCAGATATATCGTCATGGAAGAATTTCTAAACGTATGCGTGGATGTTCCAGGATGCAGGGACTGGCGAGTCGGAGAGAAGGGAGGTTCACCCCGTCGTTGGTGCCGTTGCTGCTGGTCGGACTACCCCTCGCATACGGTGAGTCACTTTCGCAGTAATACTCACCCCCTGGGGGCGCCTCCCCTGCCGGCGGCCGGCTAAGGGTGCTTTTTCGCCGGACTCCGGGCGGGAAGTTGGAATGGAAATTTCTGGCCAATATAGGGGATGCCACCGACTCCAAGGGGTGAAGGTTAAGGGGACGTTGCCCCGAAATCTCGAAAAGATGATCTAGCGTTTAAAGCCCCTTCGCGCTCGACTTGTCGCCGGGGAAACTTTCCAATCTCTACACTTGGCATTTTTTAAAATCATGCAAAAAATTTACCAATTCTCGGGATAACTCCATCGCATTCACCGCGACGTCTCTCTTCGACGATGGAATACTAAACTTGCCGGAAGGATACGAAATTTAGATCGAGGGAATTTTTTTTTATTTATACATACATATAAGTAAATTGCCCGGCTAATTGAAATGTGGGCCGCTTGAAACAAGTGTATATTCAATTTATCATGCCGATGTGATTTTTCCTTCCGAGGGGTCCATGGTTCCGGAAAATTGATGAAAACGCCCGGAAGGATTTAACCCGGGGGTGAATTCGACGCGGAGGGTATTTTGCTCCGGATGTTTCGCGTTTCGAGTCGGAGCGAAGGGGGCACCACCCCCTCGCGGGGGTGGGGTCCCTTGCTCCAGGGGGTACGTCCCCTCCGGTATTTCGATAATTCGTTTACGCATGTTCCGGGATCGATCGGAATACCGATCTCGCCAGGTAATTTGTGGGGGGTGGGCGGGAGCCCGGAATTTTTTTACTCCACCCTGCCGCACCCCCCGCGAAGATCGGGGCTGTAATTAACGGGGAATCGATGGGGTCTCGCGGAACGCGGACGCGATCGTTGAAATTGTCTTTGATTTTAACCCAGAGGTGGATCCTCGATGCGGCCCTTGACTCTTCTGAATGGCGAGTCTCAAATTAAGGCCCACGGGTCGATTCCGTGGATTATCCCCCGCTCTCCGCGTACCAACGGAGTGACCTATTAAATCACTTTATACAAATGAACGTCCTCTCGGAATGAGTGAATCTTTCATTACCCCCCGCGTGAGGTTTCTGCGATACCTTCAATTCAGGGGGGGGGGGATTAATTTGATTTAATTTCCACGTCCGAAACAGACCCTCCCCAATTAACACGTGGTATCCCCTCGACGATCCCCAAGCCTTCCTCTCAATTATTTTACTTTTAGCCTATTACTTTTTAACCGAAGATTTTTTTCTTGTTACTCTTGGCGAAGACCATTTTTTTCTGCAATGTTTCTCGGCGAAGGTTTAATTTCTTCGCGAGAATTTAATTTCTTTTCTTACTACTTTTCTTGGAGAGGATCTAATTTTTTTAACCACTTTTCTTGGCGAACGTTTAACTTCCTCGTTACTTCTCTTGGGGAAGATTCAATCTTTTTACCGCTTTTCTTGGGGGGAAGATATAATTTTTGTTCCTGCCTTCCTCGGCGACGATTTCATTTTTCCTTGATTTTCCCGGAACGAACGCGCTCGAAGGACCGGGGGGAAAGAGTCGCCCCGTCTCGATGTTCTTTCCAGGGGGCTCCTCCCTCGAAGATTGCCCCCCCGCGCCCCTCCCGGCTGCGACCCCCTCGCGTCGCAAACAAGCCAATTCGCCGATCAGAAGTTAGCTTCCGACGTTGAGGCATTCCCGGGGAAAGTCGTTGGAGCGCGAACGCTCGTTCACCCTTAACTCTGGATCCGGGGCGGGGTGGATCGAGAGGGGTCGCTATATACATGTATACATACGTATACATACACACGTGGGAGGGGGTTTCCTCGACGGCGCATCCGGTCGGGAAACGGCGGAACGGAACACGGGGCGCTTTTTCAACCCTCAGTTGAGGGGCACGGCCATTAGGTCGACGCGACCCCCCCGATCCCTTCTTGGCCGCGGCTCACGCGCTCCGTTCCGCCACCCCGATGTGAATGAACGGGGATGAATGAGAGGGCCGCTTTTACACCCCCATCTCGCGCGCTTTGATTGGTCCGCACGGCGGTAGTTATATAAATCGCGATCCCTTAAAGTTTATCGACTTATTAGTCAATTAGCTGGCAGATCGTCTGTATTAAAGTTGAAACGGCTTCTACCCGCTCGTACGTGACCAAGGAACGAAAAGTAAAATATATCATGAATTGTACATTTATCTTATATCCACGAAATGTGGATGAAAATTGTTTACGAGGGGTGCATTTTCCTATTTCACGTTTCAACCCGATCTGGCGAGTTATCCGTGGTTGAGGTCGAATGACAAATCGTTGGCGCTCTCTTTATTCGAGATCAATTTTCGGGTGGATGAAAGGAGAATCTTCCGGGGGTTGATTTCGGTTCCCCGAGTGTACTCTCCCCGGGACGCGCAATCTCGGCTCGTCGGGCTCAATAATAAATTAGCCCCCCGCGCATTATCGAGGTCGCCGTTTTGCAAGGGCCCGGGAAGGCCGAAGGGGATGATTGCGGCTGAAAGCGATTTCGGCCGATTGTCGGAACGGAGATTGGTAATGACCGCGCAAACAAGCCCGCTCGTGCGGAGGGGGCGATTTTCCGAGCGGCCGCCGGGCAAAAAGCTCGCCTCCTTTTCCGGGGGCCGAAGGGAGCCCTCGGGAAAGGTCTCACCCCCCCGACCTCTTTTTTGCCGGGGAAATTTCTCGCTCTTTTCTTCCGCCAATCCGATCTCGCCACCCTCGATCTCGATTTTTTGCAAATTCCTCGACCCAAGGCCTCCCGCTTTTTTCGACCCCCGTCAATTCGAGGAACTCAAAGACCCCCTCCCTCGGACGATTGACGTCCTGGATCACGCATCAACGTCACGTGTATGTTTTTTTTATTTTTTTTTATTTCATCCCTCTTGTCTCTTTTTTTTTTAAATTCGTCCAAACTCGTTGGTTGACGTAGCATTGAATTTAAGGATGGTTTGGAAATTAAACGTCCGCTTGTGTTCAATTCCAATAGAAAGCTCCCCTCCACCCCGGTGACTCGGTCGGGCATTAAAAATTCAGGTTCCACGATCGAGCCGAAACCACCCCCAGAGGCGTTCGTCCGTGTCGTTGCGTAAACTCGGTCGTAAAGTCGCCGAGAGGGTGTTTTCGGGTTTCGCCGTCTCTCCGCCCCCGCGAGGGGTCGTCTCCCCCATGGGGGGTGGGGGGCGACGGTCACCCCCGGGACTGTACCGTCGAGATAGGCCCTCCTAATCGCGGCCGGAGACCGAACAAGGTCAACTCGGGGGTGTAACTGCCGATTTATTCCGCGGCATACTCGCGGCCGATCGATGCCGAAATGCCGAGGAGGCCACCCTAAGTGCAAGCACTGGTCGGTGGCTTCGCGGGGGGTGCACCTTATCGCCCCGCGATAACGACCTACCTCGGAATATGAAACTCCCCTGGATCTCGAAAAGTAGCCGAATTTTGGATCCGACGAATTGGCCGTGCAGGGGATTCGTGAGATTTTCTTCTTATGGGTTTGGAAACGACCCGATTGAATTTATTTCATGAATCGGTCAAAATCCGTATCTGAACAAATCTGAGAAAAAACATTCATAAAATCTTCAAGATCCTCATGGGTCACATCGTACAATTTTTTTCATCGTATGAGTAACCCATCTGGACCAAAAACTTCCGATATCTTGTACGATCGGACGAAACCGAAATTCTATGAGCAACGAGGCTAAAATCAGGGCGTTAAAAAAATGATGGAAACAGAGGAAAAACCAACGACATCGGCGTCGCGAAAAATGTCTCACCGCGTGGGTGGAGGTGTCCCCTCGGGGTGGCCGCGTGCCACGGGGCAGCGTTGCTTGAATAATTCAACGTGTACACAGGATCTCGTTGCGCGTCCCCGCCCTCTCCCCCGGCACCCCCTGCATAGGTGCACCCCCCCATGCATTTTGTCCCTCGATATATTTATCCCCGGAATAAACCCCCGCTAGATTCCGCGGCCTCCCCCAACCCCTCTCGCGGAGGATCGAATTCGCAGTTTGCTTGCGATTTCACGCGCGGTTGTGCGCTTACAGGGCGGCCGCGTGAACCACCCCCGATTTGCCGGGGGTTGATTCCCGCGGTGAACTCGCGAGGGCGCAAACGTTGAATTTCGGTTGACCGTCCAAATCGGACCGTGAACCTCTCGCGCCCTCTAACTGCGCTCCCCCACCCCCGTACGGGGGCACGGCCAATATATTTCCATTAGCGTATTCCGACAGGTCGGGACCCTTCGATAATTTCGCCACCAGCTTTTCCTGCTTCGCGGAAGATCACTCGAAAATGGCCACGCTTTGGGGATGTGTAGGACGTAAAAATGGAAGCACTGGATAAACTTCCGATAATCGCATTACTCCGAAACTTCGTATACCCATGTACTTTGACCTGACGATTACGAATAAGATAGGAGAAATTGGCGCAAACGTTGTCTTTGAGGTAAAAATGATTGTCAATAAATTTTGCAAACTATCGCATTATTTCGATCAGTATAGGTTTAGGAGAAATAAGTTTCAGCTGAAAATTGTAGCTTTTCAGAAAATAATGTAATATATAATTATGCGATATTTTGACAAGAGTCGATTTTCGTGCGAGGAAGTGCGAACATTTTTTCGACTCCCGGTGAATCGATGCACTTCGAATGCACCCGATGACTATTGATCCCGGTGCGACGGAAAACGCGGACCTCCCTCCGGGCTGGCGATTTTCGCGGTTGTTTGTGCACGTCAACTCGCAAATGGCGGCGCCATTTAACCGTCAAAATCATTGGGAAAAGCCTCCTCCCCGGATGGGGGGACTTGCCCCTTCCCCCGATATATTTCCATTAGGCGGTCCGGCCGGGCCGAGTCCTTAATTAATTTTAACGCCGCGATCATGCCGCCAACTTTTCCCATGATGTGCGCGAGAAGGAGCCCCCACCTCCCCCTTCCTTCCTGCCTCCTGACTAAATTAATATATGCGGCTCGCCCTCCTGGAGAGTTACAACCCTTTAATACTTTTACCCCCGTGCTGCGAGTACTCGCGCGGATTTACTCGCGCGAGGAACCGCGATGTGCCGAATTCCGCATGCGGAGGGGCGGTACACGTACTTGGTAACCTCGGTTCATGACCGAACTTTTCTCCTTCTGATTTCTACTGAAAAAAGGTGAAAAGAAATGAACGCGAAACCGTCTTTTATTTTCCGACCTAGATTTTCGCGAGAAATTTTTTTTCCTTCCGGTTACGGGATTCTTATTTCGGCTCAGGGTGCGGTAAATGTTCCCGCAATTTCGTCCTTCGAATTAACGAGTGTCGCCGCTTGGTCGAAGATCGCGAAAGGACGTCGCAGAAAAATATCTTGGAAATAGAATCTCGAGAAATTTCGTCCGGAAGAAGGAAAAAAATTTCACGGAAATATCGGCAAGCGGTTTTGAGAAGATCCTTGCGATTTTGTCTATTTTTTGTTTCTGTTTTTTTGGAAGGCGATCCGGGGCAGTCGGAGTTTGGAAATTTTTTTAAAGTGCCCCGGGCTAGGGGGAGGAACGGGGGCGGAGGCCCGCCCTGCGAGATACAGCTCCATTTATTTTCCCCCGTAAAAATCGCTCCGCCGAAACGACCCTCCGCGGACGAAATCCTCGTTGCAGGGAGCGGCACCGCGGTACATCGCGAGCGCGAAATGTCTGGGAGTCCCGAATGGGCCGCACTTACTCTTCCCTCGCTGGCAACACATATTGCCCGTTTATGCGCCCTCCCGTATACGGACGACGTATTTAAACGAGGTCGAACACAGGTGCCTTCTGGCCCGCGTTCCGAAGAAGTGCCAAATTCACCCCTCGTAGGGAAAAAATGGTCCTGAATTGCGCACGGGACCGTTGGAATTAATCATATCGTAAAGTTGGCCGAGAATTATGCTCTAAATGTTTAATTTTGATTTTCTTTATAAAGGATATCAAGTGGAAAATATAAAGAACATCTCGCGCGAGACATTCTCCTCGGGTAGTACGGATGCATATTTTTCTCAGGTGAGATTCCTGAAATCGATACAGAGAATTCGGTCCAAGTCGAGAGTCCGATTTTTTCTCTTCGATCGTGGCGAAGCGAAATCAGGATTTCTTCAGGGCGATTGCGGTACCTGCGTTCCTGGGGCGTGTAAATTTTTGACGGCACTCTCGGCAGTCGGCCTCCACCCCCGTCACGGCGTTCCAACTTTTCCCGATCGCGGTTTCGTTCATCTTTCCGGCGGGAACGCGCGGGAGGGGATGTTTCCGCCTCTCGGAAAAATTTCGGCGAAATGGATAAGGCGAGCTCTCGGCGGCGCTTCCCTCTCGGTTAAAACTTCCTCGGGACGGTCAGAGAGGGAGAGAGAGAGAGCACATCCATTCCTCCTCGACCTTCGCGGTAATTCTTCACCCCGACGCCCGCTTCTTCGCTCCCGGTCCGAAATAAATTGCCCCCGCGCCTTTAGCAATTTAAATCTTCCCCGAAAGTTTCCGGGGCCCCATCTCCCCCGTGACCCCCCCTGGACCCTCTTTAACTACGGCGAATCGGAAACGAATCGCAAGAAAAGTACCGCGACGCGACCGAGAGGGATTACCTGTGTCTTATAAAACACCTTTTCCGTGATCTTTCGAGGAGATGAAGAGGAATCCGAAAAGGTGTGAGACCGACAACGGAAACCAAAAATTTGACTTTAAAAACTCCAGGGTATCTCGATAGAATTATTTCGAGTGATCGACGTGCTGATTCTTCGTGGGTACTTTGAAGAATTTATTTCCATGGGCTTAGTTTAGAGAACGGCACCCGCGGATCTTCGGGTACTCGAGGGAACTGGGATTTCACGCCATCGTCCCTAATTCCCTCGTGGAAAGTCGAGAAGTAAGGACTCCGTTACGATCTAAGTACTTATCATCTAGCCTACTTATCGGCTGGGCGCTCTTCACGCTGACGCTAACGAGCCGAACGCCCGCTATCTCGAACTTACTCTGCACTTAACCTCTAACGATCTAACATGTGTCAGGGCGATCGTCGTTTCAAGGGAAAAATTTAGCTTACGCGCAAAAAGATAAAACGTCTTCCCACGTAGGGGATCCGTGGACCGATCCGCGTGAAATGGCTCTCCGCGGCCCGGCGTCGCCTTTTATACCCTCCGCTCCCCTATCTCCACCCCGCCCTGCGCGCGGACGTGCGCACGGCCACTCCACTTTTCCGCGTACCACACGTTATTTCACTCCTATTAAGTAATCAATTCGTTTAGACATGTTTTTCAATTGAATTACCGTCACCCCTAGCTAATATGTGATGTATACCTCTCGGTACACATATTAAAGGGAAAATATTTTTTATGGTTACAAGGGGTTATTCCGAGATAACCTAATTTCACCATTAACCAAAGGTATAGAGGAACTACGCGGTGTTAAATTTCGTCGGCGCGTCAGCTGCCGGATCTCGGAAATAAACCGCCGAAATAGAGAGCTTTTAATTCGGCGTTTGTTCCTCGAGGACTTTTAACGGGCGGCTCCTCTGATCGCGCTTTGTTTTCCCGCCGTTAACGTCGGGAAATGACGACGGGGCCGCGTCAAAGGCGCGAGAAAATGACAGCGCGAATCGCCCGGCCGTTTATTGCGAGCAATAAAGACGTTTCGTCGGCGTCGCGTAAATACTCCCCGGATGTGCGGTGGAGGTGTCTCGTCTTTTTCTCCTCCGCTCTTCTCTTTTCAGACAGCGTAAGTGCACACGGCTGTGCGCGTTTAGATTAGTTTTGAATAGTTTAGGTCAGGTTAAGTGCGCGCACGCGGTGCTGCGTCTCTCTCTTCCTCTTTCTCTTTTCGCGACGCAGCCCGACGAGGAGGAGAGGGAAAAGGGAAATATGCGACTACTCGTACAAGGAATGATCTCCAATAAAGAGCAGACTGCCTCGTCCGACATTGTCGTCCTACCGGGCGAGTCGGCCCCTTTTTTTTTCTCCCCTTGTCCCCTTCACTCGCCCGAACGTGGGCGGGAAACGACGGGGAAACTTTCTTTCCTCCTTTTGGGAAAAATACAGAGCGATACCCGGCCACTCTCGCGACCTTTCCCCTCCCCGCCCACGCGACCGGAGCGCGGCCATTTATTTTGGAAAAATGATTCCCAATCGGTGTTCTTGATGGCCCTCGAGCTTCTCCACCTAGTGGACATCACCGTCTTCGAGAAGTCTGCGTCATCGCGGACTCGACGTCTGCATCGCCATATCGGCGTGGTTCGATGTAAAGATATTCCTTTTTTCGGAAGAGAGTGGCTTGTGGGGGAGGAGGCATCAGCGATTCCAGAGGCGTCGGGACGCCCCTGTCCCTGGACCCTCGAAGCCTCCGGCCGTGTTTTTCTTCAAGCTAAAGCAGTTTGTCGAGTCCCCGAGGCTGGCAATACCTGGTCCCGCTCCTGGACCACGTAGGGGGAACCCTGAAAGGGGTTGCCCATGGATATTTCCTCGGCGCACAAAGACATCAGGATCTGGGCCACGAGAGTGCTCCCGATAAATAAAAAAGAACCTCGAAAAATGCATCTTCTCCGTTTTATCGATTCTTCACCAATAACATTTGTTCCACTCTTTATTAACCGAGGAATTTTTTTATAAGCTTGATGCGAAGGGAAAAGCGAAATGAACATTGTAGTTCATACTTAATTGACATAAATTGGGAAAATTCCCTAGCAGTAAAAAAGGCGTTAGTTAATATTGGACGGTTAATATTTTGAGATTTCACGTTATATCGGTTGTGCCGAAAGAGAGATTGGGTTACAGAGGGTTAAATGATTTTCGATGACCCGACAGAGGGCGTTCCCGATTTTTCAGAGATTGCGACAAGCGATCGATCGTCGATTCCGGATCGTCCCCGCATTCCGGTCATGATTCTTGGTCGGTCTTTGGTGCAGATTGTCGAGCAGGTCTTCGGGGACCCCCGATGCCACACAGTTTTCGTATCCTGCAGGAATGTGCATCCTTTGAGGGATGCACCGCATCCAGGACGTGGGGTCGCGCCAAAGGGAGGCTGAAAGGAGCCGCCCGAAGGTGTTTCGCCGATGCACTTAATTGAAATTGAGACGAGAGGTCTGCCCCTCCTCGGCCTCGACATCGACTTCAACGAAACTCTAATAAAAGCTGAAAGATTATAAAAATAAGACTCCTTCGTGGGAAGATGAACGAGCCACGCTGGAGAAGCACGAGGGTCCGAAAGGGTTCTCGAGGTTTCGAAAGTCTGATAAATGTGACCAGAAAATTCTGATTCGTCTTAAACGGTTTCCTAAATTAGTGGAGAAATTTCTGGGAGACAAATTCCGATTCCTCTACCCTCGGGAAAAAAATATTCATCGAATCAGATTTTGCTAGAAATATATGATACTTTTAATTAGAAAGATAGTAAGGACACGTTTAAGGATCCAATCCATTTCAAGGGACCGGAATTGTAGATCTTATACCTGGATATTTTTTGAATGCGTCCTTCTCTACCGTGAGATAACCATCGGCTCTCGTATCGCCGTGTAGCGATTCCCGAGGGACGCGTCCACGTCCTGGGAGACGGATTCGCCCAGGCCGAGGTTTAAGGTCGAATCCCCTCTCCGTCATGACACTCGTTTTCTTTTCCTCCGGAGATTTGTCCGGACCCATCGGGGCCTATCTCGGCGGCCATTTGTCGGCCCCGAGCCGAACAAGCCGAGAGTTAACCCGAAACGTAGCTCCTGTCAGCTGACTTGGAACGACGAGTCCAACCTCTCCCTCCTTCCCTCCCCTTCCTGGACACCACACCAAGGAAGATCGATTCGATAAGTCGAGGCAAAAAATAACGAACTCCTGCGAGAAAAGACCCTCTTCCGACGTCCCCGCTCCCCTTCTTGGCCCTCCAAGAAGGAACGTTACCCAACCTGGAATACCTGAACTCCCACAGCCTCCCCCAAGCGGGGGTCATATTTGTTCGATTTTCCCTGATTCCTGGGGATCTCTAGAGGGAAAGTCGCAGGGTGTGGGGAGAACTGGAAGAGGAAACACAGAAGTGCCCTTAATCGGCGCCGATCGTGACGGGTTTTGGGGATGACGTTTCGCTGCCACTTTTGTGGTGATCGGGTGGTGGTGAGATTAACGCGTTGGCCATCGGAAGTTCGATCGAAGCGAATCCTGGTAATCCTTGATTGGGTGATCCTGCGTGGGAAGAGGTCGTCGCATTTTTGGGGTTGGTCTTTCCTGGTATCGATCAACGGTTTGGGGGGTCTGGTCTTGGGTTTATGGCGTAGTGTCCATTTTGTACCGATTTTAGAGCTATCGGCTCCGATTGGGGATTTAATTTGTTGGATGATGTTCTTCCCGCGAACTTGATTTACCAGGGAGGAATCAGCTCGAAGTCTGGCAAATTGTCTAAACTTTGCAAGGTCTGAGTAAAACCGCTGCGCAAGGACTGGAGTCCGGGTAACGACCAAGAGGTCAATTCTCGGATGGGTCTGGAGCTGATCGCGGTTCTCAGGATCGCGGATATCCGTCTTCCGACCCCTCTTCGGGACGACCGACCCCTTTCTTCGCGGCGAAGGCGATCCAAGTGCGCGAGGACGTGCCGGTAAATTTAACGCCGATTGATCTCTCGATTCCCATCCAACCGAGTTCGCTCTCCTTCCGTCTCCCTTCGTCTTTTCGCCACTTAGGACCCAGGCAAAGTGGATCGTGGTCCCCAGATTGCCGTTCATCTGGGTCACGGGTCAAACGGATCCCGTGGACCTCTCCTTGGGATTTGCCTCCACCAAGAATCGTCCGCCCTGCGAGATCTCGATATTCCTTGATTATTCGATGATCATCCCGGCGATTCCTAGATAATCGCCATAACGATTAATGACGATAACGACTCGATGGTTACGCGGAAATGCATTGACTTGGAGGAAAACCCTTCGGGGCACCTCTCCAAAATTCGATGGAACTCGTTACCAACGTACACGAGGACTCGTTGGATTTTTCACGCAGCGATCCCCCCAGTGCGGGTCAAAGGGCGCTTTGCGCCGCTATGAAAGGGGTTAATTTCCCGAATTTAAGGGGCTGCTTCTTTCCACCCACCGGTTTCGATGACACTTCCGCGGGGATGTAATTTTTCGACGCTTAAGCGCTCTGGGTTTCTCTCGAAACGGGGAATATTAATTTTTCATGAGAAATATACCAACGTCGCGGTTTTCGCTGCCCGTCCTTTTTCCTTGAAATTGATACGCCGGATGCATCAAGGGATCGGATGTCGCGAATGCGTCACGACACGCATCGTTGTCGACGTATCCTTGGGCTCGGTGTCGGACATGCTCGTCGATTGCCTCTAATTATCGGACCAGACTGTTGACGAATGCCCGTGTCGAGCAAGGCATGCGTCAATGTGTCAACTTAGAGTGGGCGGCGATCTGGACGAGCGGCAGGACATCCGACACCCTGCGTCCTGAAATCGTATCCTTGGACTGCACTCGGGTCGGCGCACCCAAGTCGCCTGCATCCTCCCGGAAATGCCCTCCGAAAGATTCAATCGTCTTGCGACTACGATTTTCAAAATCGCCCGAAAATAAAATAAATTCCCATGGTCCTTTCCGTTCCGCGATAAATCCCGATGACTTCGAGCATAAGTTGGCAGGATCTTCGCCCGACTTGGGGCATGGGGCGTTTCCAGGATCCTGCGGGGTCCCGGACGGGACTTTTAATGGGGTTTTGTGCACACGCCGACTCGGGACCGGGACCGGGACCGGGACAAAGACGTTGAATTTCCTTAAGCCGTAGCTCATTGCTATCGCGATACATTACGTCCGGGCGGGGACGTTATCGTCCTCGCGAGGTCCTTCTGATTCCTCGTCGACGGAAAAGCCCGATCGTGCGTACCCCATTAAAATCCACGCTCGGGCTCTTAACGCCATTACCGAGGGCGCCATTAAGCCACGCAGGATTTCCGTATCGTCTATGGGGGGCGGCCCTATAAATTACGCCCCGGTACGTCCTGCAGGACGCGCAATTAATAATGGCCGATCCAGGCTTCCAACAAATGGCTTCCAACGCGGTGACTGGACCTCGGGCAACGCGTTTCCATGTACGCGTCGCTTCTACGTACATGCACCATTCCCCGTGCACGGCCCCACCGCGACGTCACGATAATAATAACTGCGCGGAATTATTAATATCGATCGGGGCCTCGGGTACCCCCAACCGCCGATATTGCGATATTTCGATATTTCGATATTTCGATCGCTCCCGAAATCGGAGGCTCCTTCGCTTTTTACCCCCAACCCGCGCTTCGAGATATTGCTCCGAAACGAAATTAGACCGCCCCGAGTTTTGAGGACGCGGCCGAATTTCCGCGGGGGGAGAAAATCGGGAGGAAATGGAAAAAGCGTTTTAATGGTTAATATGATCTTCTATACGATTGGTCTAAATATTGCGATATCTGGATATTTCGGCAACGCCCAAAATCGGAGTCTCCTTCGCTTCGAGACTTTTTTCCGTAACGAAATTAGACCTCCCCGAGTTTTGAGGACGCGGCCGAATTTCCGCGGGGGGAGAAAATCGGGAGGAAATGGAAAGAGCGGTTTAATGTTTGATCGGATTTTTTTCTTCCCTTTTTTTTCAATTCATCCGGCGTTGCTTTCGGAAATTTCCGGTTGGGAGCTTCCTTCCGGAAGTTGCGCTCTCCCGGGATATCGTCGGCCATGGAGCAATACATTTTACGGGATTTTTTAATTTCGGCTCTCGGTTGAGATTTACAGGATCTCTCCGTTACCTGCGCGTTTTTTTTTCGCGGCGAAATTCCTCTTTCGGATTTTTTTTATCTCCCCACGGAATTGGTTTTTTTAGTGTTTATCTTAATTATGATTTTCGGCTGTATATCGAGTGGGGGTAAAAGAGGTTTTCAAAGGATTAAAAAAAAATATTTCCCTTCTATCGATTTTTGGGAGTCCATACGTGCGTGGAAAAAAATCGCCCCGGGCGGCGCGAGACCGGAAGTGCGGCCGGAATCTGCGGAAGCACTAAAGATCTCTGCGGCGCTTCCGCGAGTTTCTCACACCAATAGGAATGCACGTTAGCCAATGGGAGTCCGGGATGAAAGGAGGCAAGGGGGACCTCTCGTTAAACGACCGCCATAAATTGCTCCGTCGACAGTCCCCATTGACACTGGGGGGAGGCTGCGATCATTCCGCATCCCTTTGTCCGCGCGTCATCTCGATGACGGTCTCGGAACTTACCAGGATCTTCTTTTGACTATATTTTTCTTTTTCTGTTCCAAGTAAGTCTTAAGGAAGCCGATGACTCTCCGCCATGAAGGCCGACTCGCGGAAAAGGTAACCGGCCGCGATTCCGCAACGGGGGGGGAAATCGCGGAATAACGGCGCGTCGCGACGCCTAAGCGGCACTCGGATAATGGATCGCTCCGCGGAACTTGGCTCGGACATTAGATCATTCCGTTAAACGGCATCCGGATAACGGATCGGCTGTTAAACGGCATCCATTTCGCCATTGGGGGTCTCAAACCCCTTGGGACTCTCTTCGGAAATTTTACGAGACTTTAGGGGGTGGAACTACCCCTTTGAAAAAAGAAGAAAAATCCTGGAATCCATTTTCTCTTAAGAATTCGAATTTCGGGAACCACGATTTAAATACGATTGCTTTTTTATTCATTTATCAACTATTATTTTATCGAAAACGCTCTTAAGGCCGTTGTTATCCGCCCTTATCTACCGTGATCCGCTGGTATCTACCGGTATTTGCCATTATCCGATGAAAAAAAAATTATACCAAAAGTGTACAAGGATTTATCGTTCCGGTTCCACTTTGTCCTTCGAGGTCGCGTCCGTTTAACGATTTGGAGCCACCCCCGCCGATGGTCCTGGCTGCGAATTCGGCAAATTCGACTAATTCATGCCGAGGGGTCCGGAAGGATGACGAACGACTTTGTCCGCGTTTTACGGGGGTCTTGTTATGGGGCTCGTTAACCCCCCTCTCCCATGAAAGCTGCGTTATACGCGCGATTAAGCGGAATGCTTAATTCCTTTTTCGACACCCGTAAAGGTGGGACACCCCGTTAACCCTCGTCATAACGTTATTTTCAGTATCAAAATTTCCAACCCCTTTAAACCGTTACTCCCGAAATAAACCTATATAACTCTTCTCACTTGTATTCGTATTTGGTTGACATGGCCTGATAATAATTACGCGGATTTATTTAACAATTATTTTGGTCGTCCGGTAATTTGCTCCCCATTGATGGTTACAAGGAGTCCAAGCTTTTCATTTTCGATCTTAGATATTTTCTGTTTTCAGCGCGACATTTTGTATCTTTTTTTCCAGTGCCGGCAGGGACGCATCAGAGAATCCGCTTTATTTACTTTATCGCCGCATGATTTATCCGCGTGCGATGATTTCGACGCGGGCCCCGCAAGATTTATTCGTCTCTCGGTCCGGGGAGCCATAACCGGCCGGACCGTCCCCTGCGTTTTTCGCCCCCTTTTAGTTTTTCCTTTCCTTTTTCCCGACGCGGAACGTTTTCTGTTGCTTTAATCGAATGTTAATGTATTTAAACGGCCCTTTCTTGCCGACTCGTCGGCGAGAGCGCCCTTCCACGCCGGCCGGACTCGGTTTCTGACCATATATGGGATTAGAGAACGGGGATCCTGGTCGCGCCATATAAAACTAATGGTCGCCGTAAATCTCGCGGAAGGCCGAGCACGAGGGGGGACCTTAAATCCGGCCGAAATCGCCGGTCCTCGCGAAATTCCGACGAAAAACGCGACTTTCTTCTCCCAGGCCGCGACTGCGACGAGACTCCCACGGGAAGGAGAGGGTTAAGGGGAAATTATATGAAAAATTAATGGCCCGATTTTTGGGAATGGAAAAAATTTGAGGAATCATAGAATTCCTAGGAAGGATTCTTTTATACGTTTTTCTTTTTAATATTCGATACATCGATTGAATTTTTTACAATATTAGAACGCACTATTATGGGCCATTTAAATTCCAGAAAATTATTATCTCCGTTTCTATGGGATCCTTTCCTATGTCCAAGGGAGTGGCGTAAAAGAAAAAAGTGTCTAGGAACCGGAAGTTTCCTCCCCGGGACCCGCGAGCACCCCAACGAAAGTCTCCCCCTGGAGGTGCCTCGCAGGGGGTCGCGACCGGGAAGCAACCCCTTGCCGACGGGAGAGGAGGAGCACTTCCGAACATCCCCCGGGAACTTCCCTCGGCTTTAACGAGTGGCTTCGTCGCTCTCCCCGAGAAGACAAAGCGCGTCGGCGGATGCTTTTAACTTTTGACGGTGAGCAGCCCCAAGGAGTCCGAGGACGTCTTCGGGGTGCTCCGCCACCCCGGGCCTGTTTTCACTAATTCGGCCCGTCGAACCCCGAAGACCCCCGAAGACCCGTTCCTCGGTTCCTCTCGCCCTCCTCCACGAGCCTCTCTCGCCGTGCTCTCGGCTTTTATCGACTCCGGCCACTTATTTCGAGGGCCGTTCGTCTCCTCGAGAAGGGGGTGACTTCCCCCAGGGAGGACGAGGGGAGCGCCGTTCTTATCGCCGCGAGCTGCACGGATTCTGGGGGCTGAGAATCGCGCTAAACGAGACTGAGATTGCCCATGACATTTTTTTTGCAAATTTCTTGAAAAAAAAAACCAACCAGCAAAATCGGGGGAAAACTCAAAATTTAAAGAAAACCCTTGGCAAGAAAATTTCTAAATATTCTGGAAGCTCAAAATTCCGACAAAATCCTTTCATCCGCGATCGAGGACATCGAAAGCGAAGGTACCACGCGGAATCCGGCATAATCCATTCGTTCATGACCCGAGGATAATTCCGTGCATGATTTCGGCCATTTGCCGGCCACCCAACGCCGCTCCCCCCGGCGATGCTCTCTGATCGATGGCAGGGATCCTTATGATCCATCGCGAGCACGGATCCGTAATTTCTCGTGGCTCTGGGGTCCACGGTTATATTTAAGCTCGTTTAACGCCCCGTTTTGGATTCCCCTTCCCCACGACGTCTCGACGTCTCGACGTCGGTCCTCCGAAAATATTTTCCCGCACTCTCTCGGCCCCCTCGCCGCGTTGTACTTCTCTTTTGCATTCCTCCTTCTCTTTTTCGCCTTATTTTCCGTTCCCCCCGCCGTCATCGAGGTCTTTTACCCTTTGTCGGGCACGGATTACCCCCGATAAGCGTTGTCGAAACTTTCGACGTCGATTGTCGACGGTGCCTTGCCACCTCTCGGTTTCCCTGCCTTTTCGAGCCGAGAGAAATTGGAAGTATAGAGAACGTAAAGGGAAAGGGGTGAAATGATATTTTTAGGGTTATTTATCGCACCCTGGATAATTCTGCGGTAATTCTGAGGTAATCGAAGCTATAATGAGATTTTCTAAAACCGCGCTAAGTCCGTTTTCTCAAGCCCTGCCAAAAATCACGCGATTGTCGTGCCTCTCGTCTGCTCGTTTCGAATATCGGTACTTTGTTCCGAGTTTTATCGAAACGTCGATGCCTCGACGTGGGCCGTCCCAGCAGTGTGTCGATATCTCGACTCGAATCGACACACCGGCGATATTGAGTGATTGGTTATCGAGGGAGCCGCGCATATTCGCTCGTCGGGTTTTGCCGTCTGTCAGCAAGTGGCGAATTGTCCGATGATTTCGCACCTCCGAAAGATATTGGGCGAAATCAGATTTCGCCAATAATCCTTCCTGCGAAATGTTATCACACATTCGGGCAAATTCGCTGGCATTCCTGGTTTAACTAATTTTTCTTCCCACCTGAAATTCGCTCGCAAGAAAAATTTCTTTTAAATTAAATCTTTGACATTATTAGACATTGCATCGTGCTCGGCAGTGTTTAACGACTGTGCGATTATTTTCGCGCGAAAGTTCGAAATTGAGGGGAAAATAAGGATCGCGTGGACAATGGACATCCGGCAGTGGGCGGTCCAGTG
Organism: Orussus abietinus; assembly: GCF_000612105.2. Classification (NCBI taxonomy): domain Eukaryota; kingdom Metazoa; phylum Arthropoda; class Insecta; order Hymenoptera; family Orussidae; genus Orussus; species Orussus abietinus. The sequence goes on from NW_019394321.1 coordinate 211,536, forward strand.
ATTTCTTTCAGGAACGGTGATTAAATTATGAGGAAGTGAGTCAGAGCGCCCTTTGGGGCGCGATTGGGCGAAAATCGAAAGTGGCCACGCTGCGTCTCGATATCTCGTGATTCGCGGAAGGGGAGCTCCCCTTGCAGCCCTTGAGGTCGCAGGGGTGGCCGAAGAGGGTAGACCGGTCACGCGAGCCTCGAATTCCTCCCTGAAATTAATATCCATGTTTCGGAAAAATAAAAACGATCCTTAACAATTTAACGCTCCTTTTACCATCACTCTTTCTTACAAAAAATGTGCCTTTGCAATTTAACGTCACCGGTTTTCAAAATGAAAATGGGCCTCCCAATTTAATGGCCCATTTTTTTTTTTACATATAAATATGAATTCACAATTTAAAGTCACTTTTCTTTCATGTATTTTCTCCGACAATTTTCATCGGCCTCGATTTTTTCAAAATTTAGAAATTCACCGCGCAACCCCCAAAATTCTTGGCTCCAGTTTTTCGCGAACTAGGGGGGTGGAAATCGTTGATAAGCGATTCTCCTCCGCGTTCTGTCGGAGGCTAGCCGCGACACATCGCGGCCATTCCGGACACCTTGCACCGGGGGTGGGAATCTCATCGCGGGGGGTGGCTCGAAGGACTCCTAGGAATTCGTTTCTCGTCGATCCCGGCGATCCGTCGCCACCCTGAAGAAGCCCCTGTTGTCCGCCCTCCACGTACTCGCCCGCGCGTCCTGGGGCCCCCCCTCCCCTTGGAAATATGAAAACAGGGGTGGTCGGGACGACTCCGCGATCTCCGGGTGTGACCGGAATTCTTCTTGTTTCGCAAGGACGTAACCCGAGTCTCCTTTGTGTCTCCCAACCCCGGGGACATTTTGTATGCGAGACAGCCGGGCACATTCGGGATGCCCCTTGCCGAAAGCCTTTGCAAGCTGTTGGGGGTGAGTTTCGGGGTGGCAAAGAGGTGTCCGAGTCCTGGGGGCGAAGAGGGTGTCTTCTCGTCCGTGCTGCCCTTGTGCGAATTTCTGGTTGTAGGGTAAACCAGGTCTCGGCCACTCTTCGGGGTCGAACTCGAGCAAGAATCATCCCCTGCGTGTCCCGAATAATTTGGGTTTCTTGAAAAATCCAGGCATCCTTGAAAGGCTACGAAATAAATTACATCACGAGGGGTGTGGCCACTCTTCACCTGTATCACCTAAAATTAATCCGAGCGTCTTAAAAAAATTGATGATATCTTGAAACGTCACGAAATGAATTTACATAGAGATAGGTAAATCGTGAAAATTTTGGGGAGGATACTTCCTCCCCAATTGGGAGGGGTCGCAACCCTTTTAATCCGGATATCCTTCTTTGTCGAGGAAGCAGGCTCTCCTGGGAGGAATACGAGGTGGAACGATGCAAACGTGTCGGCCACGTCCCAAGTCGGACGGCAAACACCTGGGTGCACGAAGGGGTGCGCGAAGGTACTAGTTACCTACTCGGTACTCAGGTGTCTCTATAATGGGGAGACGTACGGGGCCATGTGTCGCTCACGTCAAGATCCTCCCTTTTAGCAGCCCAAGTACATCCCGCAGTTCCCGAAGACCTCCCCGAAGAGTGTACCGGATACTCGGCACCCTGCAACACGGTTGTTAAAACCAACAATAAAAAACCCCAAAGGTGGCAACTCGCGTCATCCCCGGCACTCGGGGAAATGAATTATTCCCGAAGAGCACCTGGATGGCCCCCGGGAAGCACCAACGGGAGTAATTGTCACCTCGTCTTTACGATACCCCGGAACAGGTGTCCCGATGAGACATCAACGGGATACGCGGAAGTAATCCCCGCGAAACGAATTAACGGGTTACAGCACTTTGACGTATAAAAAAAAATACCCATGTTCGAGAACTTTTTTCTCAAGAAATATCAAATAAAGTAGAAAATCCGTCAATAGATATTTCTTGTAAAGAAGGGCGTGAACAAATATTTCGAACGCTTTTCGTCCAGAAATTGAACGTCTTTAGGTTTTCCTTCACGGTGCCACGTCTTTGCAGGGATCCCGTGCCGAATTGTTTTTTTTTCCTCCACGATATTTGTTCGATACGTGGTGATCGATATATATTTAATTCCGTTATATTCTGGGAGGAAAATTCTGAACGACGGCCTCGTTTCGTGAGACACAAAAGTGGTGCAACCCCTTAAGCTCGTCGGATGCCGAATAGGTGCGAGAGGTCTCGAAGGACTCGGATATGACATCCCCCCGGGGGAGGGGGTCGTTTCTCGACGTCCCGTTCGCGTCTTCCCACAGAGGGATCCGCCTTATCTCTTCGAGGTTCCTGATCAAGCTCTTCGGGAACAGCCGATGGCTGATACCCTGCAGGGCTGATTAGAGCCCCTCTTCTCCGGGTATCGCTCATCCCCGAGATAGGACCAGGACACGGGACCAACCTGGCAGGATTCTTAGGGCGATTCTTCGAGGTAGTCGCGGCAGGGTAAACGCACCCCCAGGGAGGGCCTTAACCTGCCGGCACACGTACTCGCGGAAAATCAGGTTACCGTGTAAGCCCCTCGAGCTTTCAAGAAGGCTGCCGGGTTCCTTGGGCACCATCCACGGAATGGAGTCAAACGCGTGCTCTTTCTTCGTCTCCTTTCCTCTTTCCGGCTCTCTCTCGCTCCCTCTTCTACCTCTCTACCTCCCGCACGTACTCGCGTAACCCGCGCAAAGTCCCCTCGTGCTTTCCGCGGGTGCACCTCGCGTGCACCTGCCTCTCTTCGGGGGCAGTAAATTACCGCCGACGAGGAAAAAGGGGGAAAAAGTCGGCAGTAAAATCCCTGACATCGGCCTCCGACTTTGTTATTACCCCCGCGTATTAAGACGCTGATTATCGCCGTTATCGGGATCGGCGAGGGACGGAAATCGAGTAGTCGCTACCAAAGGACGACAGAAATGGACAGGGGGGGAAATCGAAATAGAGAATTTGATAATCGATAGTCGACTTAGGTTAAACGATGCCTAAACTCCAAAATACAGAAATTGAAAATTAAAATGGATGAGTCCCGAATTTAAAGAAGCAAAATGCGAGAAAAGTCTCTAGACACCTCGCCTCGGCTTAAAGCTCGTTTAAAGGCCGGCGGGGGTGGCACCTCCCGTTTTTCTGGGCGAGTAGGCCAGTGCGGTGTTTTAAAGCCACCCTTTGCCGACGATTGTCTATGGGGAGTGACATCTGTCCCCTGTCCCTCTTGAACCCTTTGTCTCAGCCGACTCGCCTATCTCGCCGGGCCCTCGACGGAACAATTCGACGCGAAAACAAAGAGGGTTGCATCTCTCTCTCGCCGGAGAGAGAGGTGATTTTTCCTCCCCCTGCCCTCTTTCTCCCTCTACCCTAGTCCGAATTCTGGTCTCCGAGATCCGCGGCCTGATCACCCAGTGACGCTTTGCGAGGGGGTGGGAGGTTCGAGGGGGTGGGTGGTTTGAGAGGGGGTGCGATCGAGACCAGGGGAGGTTTCGCCGGGATGTAGGGAGTCGATCCTGCGAGGGGATGGTAAGGGGACGACGAGGGGGTGAAAGTGAGAGGGGGCGAAAGTGAGGCCGAGGGGGTGAAAGGGGCGGGTAAGGGCGGCCCTCGCCCTTAAGGGTGGGTCGATACCGAAGTATGCGGCGCACGACCGGGGTGCTTCGCCACCCCGTGGCTCAAACTCGAAATTCGTCGACTCAGCACCCCTCCACTCCTTCGGCCGCCACCTACTAATTCGAATGTTGACCTTCTTGCACCGATCACCCCCGAAAATTGGGGGTTGTTCGCGTTCAAATTCCATCCTCGGCTTGGTACCTTGAAAAAAATTGTGATCGTCGGGGGAAGAATCATCGAAAATAGCTTGAAATCAACCCCTAAGTACCTCAATTTTTTCTAGAAACTGTAGAATTGAGGGCACGGATTTTTTAAAGTTTCTTTTCTTTTATTCAAAAACGACGGGAATATGTGACCTTCTGCCTCGCGGAGTTGGAGGCGCCCCGTATTAACATTGGAAGGGATCGTTAAAGTCCGCAGGGGGTGCTCCGACTTACATCGTAAAGTATCGTGCACGCGTGTCGGGTAACACCGGCGTAACTCATGCGTGGGACGTAACGCGTAAGGTAAAACGTGCGTGGCCACTGACAGGAAATAAAACGGAGCGAGGGCAAGGGTGGCCCTTATGTACGCGGGACACGGTGGAACCACTTAGGACGATACGGCATCCGGGGGTGAAAATTTCGGGGAGGGGCTGCGAGATGAGAGAAAAATAAACCCTGACGAAAAGGACCGAAACTAGGAAGAGTAGCTCCGAATTAAGTAAACAAATTAATTCCATTAATTTGATGGACCTTGAAGGGCCTAAAGGTGTTGCTACATTTCTTCTACCCCTATCCAATTTAAATATTTTTCTTTTACATTTTATTTCACTATTCACTATTTTAAGAATTTTATTTTACTTCTTACAGTTTTAATTATTTTAGTTTGCGATGTACTATTTTAGGTAACTTGCACCTTAGGAGTATACCATAAAGGAGGATAAAAGGGGATCCCACAAAGACGTTACACGAGTTGCTTCCACCCCTGGAAGTTTTTCCGCCTATTTTAGAAACAACCGAAGTATACGTCACCTTCGCAGGGGTAACGGGGGATGATGATCGGTTCCACAGGCGGCTTATAAGGGATTCAGCCGTCGTCCCTTTTACACCCCCGGAATTCTCGGTGTCTCGCGAAAAGTGCGAACAACGCGAGCGACACGAGCCGCCCTGACAATCGAGTCTCGGCGAAATTAACTTACGGGGGTGCAACGCGGGGTGAAAAGTCGCGACGCGAGAGGAAAGGCAAGTCCTTTTCCGCCCCGAGTCGGCCCGATATTTCTCAAATATTTCTGACGCGCAAGCCTTCGGTCTTCTTAACAGGGGAGCCCCTGCGAAATTCCGATAAGGGTTCTTACTAAACATAATTAAATTCAACGTCTAAAAAAATTCATTACAAGTATCCCTTCGAAATTCTGACAAGGGTTGATCCTAAATATAATGAAGTCCAGCGTTTAAAAAAATTCTCAACTTTCGGAAATCCTCGTAAGGGTTGTCACTAAACGAGATTAAATTCAGACTGGACGTTGAAACAAATTTCAGGCGAGATTTCCCCCTCGACGTAGAGAGTGATGGAGTCGGGGAGAACGTCCCCCGGATTTTTAAGTCACCATTAAGAACGCACCTCATCTTGAGGGTGGCACCCTAGAATTAAGCGGTCTTTCTTTGGAACACAATGCGGCTCGATGACGATCCGAGGAAGCGTTTCGACATTGCCATGAAACCCTCAGCCCCGTAAAACCTTTTCCGGGGTTTGAAAGTGCGCTTTTCCTCCCCCAACCCCCGGGGGTTAACCGTCAATGAGTCCCGCGCATTAATCGCGACCCCACCGACTCTTTTCCGCATAATTAATGCGATCCTTTAGGCCTGGGGAGCATTACCTCGTGTCGCCCTGAAATTCCACCCTTGGAGTCCCTTAAGGGGTGCTTTACGGGTGCGTAAAAAGTGCCGCGCGGAAGAAAAAGACAGCGCTATGCGATCAAGCGGGGGGAAGACAGAGAGGGAGAGACCGCTCACCCCGAAGGGGTAGCTGAGGGGCGGCGAAAGGCTTCTTGGGGATAAATAGATGTCACCTCGTACACCCCGATGCTCGTCTCTACTGCGCACACCCCTTAAATACTTAAACGGTCAAGAAGAGGCGCACTTACGTCCCGCGAGAATTTATGGGACGGCTCGAGGTCCGCTGAAAACTTTATTTTTCCATTTATTCCTACCTCGAACACCCCTTGGGACCGACCAGACCAACCCCTTTCCAACTCTTTCACCCCTTCCTCGAATCCCCCACGTTGATTGGACTTCAAATTGTCTCCTTCCGTTTCTTTATTTTTTTTTTCACATTTTTTCCAGACTGTGTATTCCGCGGTATACCTGAGAATGTTCTAAATACAGCTTTTTTAGAAAATCGACCAGATTATCCAAAAATTAACCTGAAATTTAGGTAATTTTCCTTTGAAAAAGTGATAAATGTTTCCTGCTTCACTTTTTTCTCCGTTACCGTTGCGCCTCGAATTTTGCAGTCACCTCGTTTTGCGCTCGCATTTTGTTTAGCGATTGCCTTATCAATAGGGTTACCCTTGTTAAATCGGAGGCGGTCCTTCTTTAGGCAGACGGGGCGGCAAATCGAGTCGATGATCGAGTTCTCCCTCGATTCGCCGTCGATGACGATAATCGATTGGTAACGCCGACGGGATACCGTGACGTAAGTGCATTAAGGGCGCTCGTCGGGCCAGGGGGTGCGGGGAAAAAAATTTCTATTACCTTACCCCATTGATTCCGTCGAGAGGGGTCGAGAACGAGGGGCGCAAAGATCAAGAAACACGTCACACTGGCATTCATTCCGAGTGGAAACGCGGATTATCGTCGAATAAACCCTCTAGCGACGTCCAAAAATGTCCCAAAAATAAGAATGGCGACGAACGACGCCATTTTACCCATCAACATCCCATCTTCAGGGACGCGTCGAGTTATCAAAGACGCCACGTCGTTATTACCCTATTTCTCCACGACAGAGGCAATATCCGTCGACTTCTCGAATTTACGCATCCGGTGCGTAAGTGCACCGTGTTTTTGAGAGCTTCTGACATTTCCCAAGTCCCGTTAAATGCCCGAAATCTGCATATCTCCGATTTCTCCCGAACTTTCTTCTCTCCCCCTCGACGCGGCGTCCTGCTGCCATTTTGGATCTCCCGGAACGGCAAAAATGCTTTAAAAATTATGAAGATATAGAAAATTATTCCCAGCCACCGTTTACTGCGATCTTTTTTCCTATTAAATTCGTTTACTTGTACAGGAACTCCGTCTGAACTTAAAATAGGGCGGTATCGTGAATTTTTAAATACCCAGCGAATAATTTCCAAAGTTGCGAATGAGGAAACGGAGGTATTTCGGATCGGCGTTTATTTAAAGGTGCGAATCGATTGACTCCCGGGGATCTATTTATGCCGTCGATTGCGACACTTTTCAGACGTGTCCAGCTAGAGAGGTTATATCTTCGAGACGCAGATTCACGGAAGAGGGCTCTCGTATCCGGCGGGTTTATTAGCGCCGCGATTCTAGAAGGAAGGATTGCGGCGGCCTGGTTTAAACTCCGAAGCGCTAATATCGTTCCTCGTAAATTACGGGCTGTCATCGAGGTACATGGCCGCAAACCCTCTCTGAAATATTACACTTTGAGATCTCGCACTCATCGACTCGGGCCGCACGTGCGGCGCGACTGCGTTACGCGTTTCTTACGCGGCCGGGTCCTCTTCCAAGAGGACTCAGCCGCGGAAAGGGTAACGAGGGGAGGAATGGCGTGCCTCCGTTTCCTCATTGCACGATCTTTCCGGAATTTCTACAAATTAGTACCAGGCCGAATTTCTTTGAATTTTTTTCGAATATTTTTCGAATTTTTTCCGAATTTTTCTGGAACGAAGTACACGCGTGAGGATCATCCTACGTTCTAAAAATCGAACGCTCCGGAAGCTCGTGAAACCATTTTTCTCCAAATAATTTACGAAGTTTGCTATACAGGTTACTTTTCGAAGGATCGATACGTCGCTATTTATCCGTGGATGAAAAAAAGAAAAATGGAGATTCGACCTCACCCACGTGATAACGCTTTCGGTACACAAGGAGGCGCTCGTCATTTGCAGAACTCGGATCGGTGATAATTGTTATCGCAAAGATCTGCACCGTAGATCTTGATTCCAGGTGAGGTCCGAGTCGTAAATCTCTCCATCTAAATATTTATTAGCAGTAATTAGCTCCCACGTCGCGTCCGTTATCGACTCTGTCTCGTATCGCCCACTCCGGTCGGATCGAACACGCGAGAAAGATCGGTCCGCAATCTGTAAACCGATAACCCGTAAGTAAGTCGCAGTCGGATCGAATCGAAGGTGATTTTAATTGATATTCTCGGTGGATCGCCAATTGGAGTCCAGCCCATTCGGTGTCGAGCCTCGGTGTGCATCCGGCGTCCCGATGACAAACGATTGACGCCGCCGAGCGCATAGTTGCACCCGGGTGCATAGTTGCACTCGGGTGCACGGTTCCTCCCGGGTGCATAGTGCATGCGGCCTCGCACCGGATGCTAAGATACGCGTCCGGAATCGCGCTTTAAATTTAACGCGAGCCTCCGTTCACGGAATGGATTCCGCTTTAGGGACGCAGTCTCTCCTACGCCCGGATAAAATACGTGCACGCGGGTACATGCGTGTACACGCGTGAGAGTGCAACCTAAATTAAGACGTGTCACGCCGAGTTAATTTGTGGAGTGCCGCCACGCATGTGCGTGAATGCACTCCCGGGTGAATATGCGTGAATACGTGGGAATACCCGCGTGTACGCGAGTATCGAACGCGACTTCTTAAATTAATGTTTCTCGAAACGTTTCCGCGAGTCCATCCGTCACGTCCGAATCGGATGAAATAATTGTCCGTTAATTGCTCACCCACGTCATTTACTTGCTACTTGTCATTTCGGTGGAGACGATCAATCTACGAGGTCTGGTCCATAAATATGGATTTTTTGAGGGAAGTTTAAATTTTCTTATCCTAAAAATTTTATAATTATTTATTTCATCGTGATGTCCCCCACTCGTCGCGATTATTACTTGCTAGTTTACGTTGCAATTGCGAAGATGAATCCGCGAGATCAGATTTAATGCAGAAAATTAAGTTTTTGGGTGTTCTGAAAATTACGTACGAGAAAATTCTTTCTGTTATTGGTAGCCCTGATTTTTTCGGGAAGGATAGTATCCTGGTCTTGGTTTTTATCGATGAATAATTAGAAGTATTGACTCGGAGATAATCACGAAGCGTAATGACGCGAGTATAATTTTTCCCTGCTCGGGAAAAATTTCGAGTACCGACCGTGCTTGCATGCACCTAGAGGCGTGCATATTTCAATAGCGATGACCGTGCGAAACTCCACTCTGTGTACACGTTTCGGCCGCATCCGGTATTTCCGCCCGTGTGCGGAATATTTTCCGCGTGCAAGTGATACACATGCCCGCGGTATAAGGCGAGCTGGCAATTTTACTAGCTGCTAACGAGTGCGGTTAAATCCGTGATCTCTTTCACGAATTTCCGTGAATAATCAAGGATGTGAACGTTTATGTCGAAGTTTGTCGAATATTGGACTTACACGAGCCAAGATGGCGCGCGAAGTCGGACATGTCGCGTCGATCGAGTTAGGGTTTCGGTCCGTGTCTTCAATTTCGAGGAGGGAAAACGCTCGTTACGCCGAGCCGGCGATCCAAGCCGCTAACCTTTGTACAATCAGTCCGGATTACCCCTGATAATTAAGTGCGACCTACCGAGACGGAATTAACGCGTCTTGAGTGAAGTTGGCGCGGGCTCGCCGGGGGCCTATATAAGCGCCGCGGTCGGCGCTCCGCGCGCAGTCATCGTCGAGCGCTTCGCCGATGCATTTCTCCGGTTTCGCGCGTCAAGCGGGCGGTTTCGCGCAGTCGTCACCCCGCAGGGCTTCCTCTGCCCCTCTGCAGCACCTTAAATGGCTGTTCGTCCATTTTCTTCTCTTTAACCCGCGATACTGGTATCGAACTTTTTTTACGTACAATTTCCGCTTACAGGAGGAAAACGGCGGCGGAAAATTTCAAGATTTCGGGGGATCCTCGAGTGGGATTGATGTAATTCCAGGAGGATTCGAGGAACGCGGAGGCGTAATCCAGGTTTCCGTAATAATTGGGCCGAAAGTCTCGGCGTCGGCTCTTTCCGTAAAGCTCGTAAAGCAGCCGGAGCCTCCTAAAGGTGAAATTAAAAGCCCGGGCCGATATTTCAGCCGCCCCCGCGAGGAAAAAAGCCCGTAAAGCAACGTCGATGGCTTTCTTCCCGGCGTTCGGGAGCGCGTCGGTGTCGGCGTCGACGGCGTCGCGAGCCACCTCGGCACGTCGTAAAATAATTAAGAAGGTCCCTTCATCTCGATTCGTGTCGCGCGACCCTCCTCTCCCCCTAACCGCTATCCGGCGTCGTTTTAATGACATTACACGGCCGACGTAGCGCACGAGAGAGCTTTCCGTAAGGGAGCGACGCCGACGTCGAGGAGAGCCCGTTCGCCGTCGCGCCCTTTGACGCTACCATATTTATTATTACCCCTTTCTTTTAGCTCGATCCGACGGGGTCGTCGGTTGAACTATGAGTCCTGTACTTTAACGGCGTTACACGCCCGGCTTAGTCCACGGGGGCTCGCTCTTTTCCCCCGAGAAGGCGCCTCCACCAACGATAAGTGAAGCGACACTTCCCCGATGGGATTGACCGTACGAAGCTAATCGATAGAACCGCGGGTAATTATTATTCCCTCCTCTTCGTCCCTAGGCAAACGAATTTGTTCGATGAGCAAATTTTGTTTCCGCGAGTATCATCGGACGCGAGGCGATCGCAACCGGATACAGGGGACATTCGTCGCTGCGAGATTTCTATGGGTGCATTCAGGTCGCGGGGGCATAATGCAGCTTTATGCTGGTTTTCTTGGAAGAACGCGGGGCGATATTTCTGCGGATCGAAGTCGCGATTGCGAACCACTTCCAAGGGAGCTTTGATAAATCGTTGACACCCGCACCGTTATTGTTAAATTAATTTGTTGCACTTGGGGAAGGAGCTTTGGTACACGCGAGGGTGAATCTCGTCTTACCGTGCTCCGAACGTCACTTTCAATTGCTGGGACGCGAAGGGAAACTCCATTATAACAATTTGATTGCCATTCGATGTCTCGCTTCAGAGGGCCGTAACTTCGACACGCGACATTGTACGCGAGCCGGAAGTTTGTTGGCACCTCGACGAGCGCTCGTCGAAGGCCTGAAATTGAGAGGATTTTTCATTTCAAACTCGGAAATCCCGCGTTGTTTAGTTTCGCCGAGTCGCCCCTTTCGGTGAAAACAAGACAGGTAAAGGAGATTTTTCTTTTCGTCGACTTCTGCCGGACAGAGGCAAATGAACATCTCAGGGAACGCGCGGAAAGTGGTCGCAGAGGGCGTCGTTTCCTTGCGGCGATTTCGTCTCGCTTTTCCCGCAAAAAATTCTACTCCTTGGCCTCCACCTCCGTGGCATTTACGAAGGAAACTCTGCTCGTCTCGGAGCCAGATTTCGCCGCACAACGTGTCGGAGAAACTGCGAAATGAGACCGAGAAAAACGTGGAACTTTGGCTGGAACGGGGACATATCTTTCTTCTATTTGGCTAGAATTTGTTGCAAGACGTTTCACTGAATAAAAAAAAAAAAGAATGGATTTTGTCCTTCTCGACTTAATAAATATTCCTGATGGATGTTTGGGTTATTTTGAGGGTTATTCAAAAAAATAACATTGCACGGTTAGAATAATTAGAATCTTGGCATTTAGTCGAAGTGCCATCTTAATTTTCATCGTGTTCTCTAAATAACGATCCTTGGTTTATATTCGTAGAACGAATGGAAATCCCCTCGGCAGCGAGTCGCGGACCCGCCGTGCGACACGCACCACCCGCGCTGCGGAAACGTCGCGGAAACGATGCGAGGGCGGCAAAAACGCGAAGTTCCGCGAAACGTCTTCCCACAGCTCGTAACTCGGCCGCGGAAATTCCGCCGAGGGAAAACGTGTCGGATTTTGCGGCGAATGCCCGTCCGACTTCCGCGAGACTCCTCGGTACCTAACCGAGCGAAATTTATGGGCCACTAATCGGTCCCAAAAGTGGGACACTTCCGCGGAACGGATGGAACTATTTGGCCGGCGATACCGTCTCTCTCCTTATTTTTTTTTTTTACCTTTTTTCCCTTTTTTGGTGCACCAGCGAAAAGGTGGACGAATCACTTCGAAAATTTACGGCCGCGTCGCCTTTGGCCCTCCTTTATGGTGCTCCCTTGGTACAGGCATTGTCACCCCAGTTCCGGAATTTATCGACTCTAATCGTTCTACTACCTTTTCCTTTTTTTTTATTTATAACATATAGTATGTCGAACCAAGATCGATAGAGAACATCCGAACGAGAATACTTGCAATCCCTGGTAATTTACTTTAGGAAGTGGGTAGATATTTTATCTTCTAGGTTTATTTAAAAAAAATGGCTACGTTTCGATTTAACGGGTGCAAAAATTAAATTAGGTGTTTATCGAAGGAAAAGAAAATTGCGAGGTATAGTAGAAAGTTTTCTGGCTTGAAGTTATGAATTTCATCGGAAGTTGCTCTTTTCCGGTTCCACTTCCGGTGTTCTTAGCACCGAAACACCGATACGGGGCAGCTGGCATCGATTACGGCGGTTCTAATTAAATTGTCACCTTCCGCGAGCTTATTTCACGCGACGTCGACTTCCTTGGAAGTCGGTCTCCGAATTCGTCGGAGTTGTAATGGGAAGTCTGCCCTTCCCGTCCCCGGGGGTACGTCCCCCAGGAGGCGTCTTGATAAACGCCATTTCTCATTAACATCCCCAGGAGGCACACGGTGACACACCGTTGACGCACCCCGACTGGGGAGAATGAGATAAAAAAAAGGGAAAAGAGGAAGAAAGAAAATGCCGCCAGATGTAGTCGGGGTGTGTCGCGACGCATCCGACGTATTTGACTCCGTCGGCGAGTTTGTTGCGTTCGACGGACCCAAGGGTCGACGTATTTCATGCATTTTATGGACAAATCGAACATATTCGACGATGTTATAAGTGAAATATTTAAAACGTCATATTCTAAACATCGTTTGAATTTTACTCGATCTCCTCCCTCGATGTTTTCGATGCTTCCAATTTATACGACTTATCCAATGGACCCAACGCCCTAAATGTGTCCGACATGTTCGATGGACCCAATACACCCGACGAAATAGTCCCGCGTTAACGAGGTACCAAAGGGAGAGAAGAACCGGCTGTTCGCCGGCACGCGGAGAAAGAAAGAGGTCTCCCATTTCCGCCTCTCCAAAAATATACATTCGACGACCGCCGATCGGCTTGTTAACAAGTTTTTCCCGCGCCTCCACCCTCTCTCGGAACCGTTAAACGCGCGGACGCGCGACGTTTGTCAAAACGTGGAGGGCTGAAAAAAAATCCCGTGATAAATGACGTTTCCGCGACGCCGACGGAATTTCTAAAATTACTAACCCCTCTTCCTCTCCTGGTTTGTTTTTTTTACCTGGGGTTATATACTCGACATCTTTGATTTTTGCGTTTGACAGTTCATGGCTTGGACAAATATTTTTGGATCCTCTTTTTCTTTTTCGTTTAACGTAAAGCACTCTTCGAAAGAGCACGCAGGATGCATCTCGTGAATCGAAAATTCAACGTGGGAGTTTAGTTCATTATTTTCTCCCCCGTTTTTTTTTGGAAAGAGGTTTTCGACCTTCATTCGAAAGAGGGGGCAGGATGCCCCACGTGGTTCGGATCTTCTTCCGGTGGAGGCGTCACCTTCCGCTGGTTCCGCGGAGTCCCATGGGGTCCATAAACCTCTCGTTGACGTTTGTGGCGCAAAATTGTGACTCCGCACGGCATATAATGCGAAATAGGGCGTTTTAACGAGCGGTCTCCTGTATACATAATGTACCCACGCGAGTATGTGTACACGTATATACGTATGCACCAAGGGAACGCCTCTCGCGCGAAATCGCTCGCGAGGATCGGCCGCGCCGGCGTCACGCGTGATTTCCGCGATTTCCGCAGCGGCGCAGCTGCGGCTTTTTATCCGCTTCTTATTTCCCCTGCGAGCGAGAAGCTCGCCGCAAAAGCCCGCCGCGTTTTGGCACGTCGAGGACTCGAAAAAATAAAATGGCCCTTTGAGGGCCGACGACGCGCCGCAGGTGACGCGGAAAGCGTCGTCGACGTTTCTCCTAAAAACTGCATTCTTTTTCGTCCGTCGTCCGGAGGAATTTTTCCAAATTTTTTCTCGACCTCCGAAATTCATTCGAGGAACAAACGGTACGATGCCCGAGTTGCATTAATTCCCATTAATCCGCATGCTCATCCATTAAAGAGCTTTCGCCAATTTCAACGTCCGTAAGAAATCGTTCGCGGAATTTCTCGAAATTTCTCTTGACGAAGATTCGAGTCCGGATCTGGGATGCAGCTCGGGTGCGGAGTTTTCAGGAACGGATTTGACGGGGAAATCTCGTTATCCGCAATCACTTTGCGAAATTCGGTGGCCGTCGAGGGGTAGAGAGCGCCTCCTCGGAAGGAATCTGAATTTTGAAAAGAGAGGGCTTTTAGGCGTAAAATTGTAAATTGGTTGAAACGTTTCCGCCGTTTCCGGGGGAGGGGAATCCCTTTTCGCCGGGCCGTCTTATCGGCCTAATATTCCGCCTTTTTATCGCGAACGATTCCCGACTAAACCGGGTTTATTGGCTCGGGGTGGATTACCCCCCTGGGTGCGTTTTTTTCCACGATTCGCGGAAAGTTTTATCGGGCGAGCGTTTGAGGTATCGTCCCTGTAAATTCGCGTCTTTAGAAGCGGCCGCAGATAATGCGCCGTCCTCGTCGATCCTCCGGGCCGCTCCCGTGGGATTAAGGCTCCTCGTTAGTTTCCTCCTTCGTCGGGCTCTTTTTTCCTCCCGTCTCGGGAAGGCGACGACGGGAATGCAAATGAAACGGCCGCGCCTTTTTGCGGGCCCGAGCGCGATCCCGCGATAGCTGGAAACGGGGCGGGTCCCTCGTGGGACTCTTCCGCTCGAAGGGCCCGAACGAGTGGGACAGCGATCGGCAAATTCGGTCTTTGTCTTACGCTTTTGCTCTCGGATCATGTGCAAAAGGTGTAGGACGGAGTTCAGTACCTGGCCATAAGTGCGAGATCAAGACCAAGACTCGAGGACGGAAGATCAAGATGGTAATTTTAAATTCAATTATTTCATCCAACATTGCGGTCGATCAGGAATCGTTTGAAATCCATGCGTACGCGTTCCACGGGAGAACCGTCCAAAATTGGGTGCGCACCCTAATCAAGCTAAACGTTGAATTATCGTAAGTCGCGGGGTGCTCCGAGGTATGCAGTCGATTAGCGGCATTACCACCCCCGTGTTCGAGGGTGCGAACGCGACCGCGATTTTGCGGCCCGTTTCGCGGCCCATTTCGCGGCCTGTTTCGCCGCCGACGTCGGCCCGTCAGCCCTTCCGACTGCACCCTCGAGATACGCTATCTCCGGCCCGTGAAACCTCGATTCGCGGACGGGGGTGGCGATTACCCTTAACCACCGCCATCGACGTGAAAACGAGGGAAAAGTACCCTCCTTACGTATTAAAAGTCCAGATTAAAAATGCCGAAAGAACCCCGGACGTCCTCTTCGAGATCTACAAAGTGAAATTAAATTCGGAGAATTTTAATGTCGAGGCAATTTAAAAATATTTATCATACGTTAGGTGGTGATAATCCGTGCCTTAAAAAAGAACAAACGTATAGGTCATTTAATGCTAATTTCGAGGTACACGGCAAGACGCATCGTGCCGCGTTTCGTGGACGACCGCGATAAATCCCGAGAGGGCGCCGTTAATTGGCGTTAAATTTGTCTTATCCGTTGAAGGATGTTCCAAGTTGCGGTTCGTTGATCGAGGCGGAGGCCTCGCGTGCAAAGCCAGATCGAAGTTTAACGATTTCCCGTCGTTGCCGAAGAGAGCACAGCGGGGCGACAATAAACAATGTCCGCCCGCCGGTCGAAAAACCGCCGGGACAAATGGAACGTCCGTTCCTTTCCCGGTCCGTAATGGCGACGAGCCAGATTCGCCCTCTATTCGTCTTCGAGTTCCTCCGATAACCCTGCGGAAATAATCCGGGGTCGCGAGGTTGAAAGTCGAGGTGGTATCGTGGGTGAAAGGAGATCTTTGAGGGGGTCGGGAACGTGGATAGGCCCTTAATGGCGATACCAAGGAACGTTCCGAGCAAATGAGACGAAAAAATGTGGAGGTCTTTAAGGGTGATTTAAAAATGAGGAGAGGTTCTTGAGAGCGATTCCAAGGATGTGTCCTCCTTAAGACCGGCATCGACCGTTTCGCGGGTCCGATCGAGCTCGATAGACTCGCTCGGAGCTTCGTTTCGGGATTTCTCGAAAGCCCGACGTTTATTAGAATTTAATTTAATCGACTTCCTAGGGAGAACCAATTACGCGAAGGCGAGGACCCAAAGAGTCCGCGGCCTCCGAGAGGCCGCTGCGTTTTCCGCGCTCGAGGACCCTCCTCGCCAATTATTGGACAGGACTCCGCGAACGGTGGCAAAATATGCAAAGTACCTTCTCCGTATCTCGGTCATTAATTGCCGCCTGCTCTGAGAATTATACGCTCTAGATGTCCTCTTCGGGATATCGTTCGTCAAAGGACTCGCGTTAAGGCGGGGACTCACCCGACGAAGAATCCGCGCGAACCGATCCGTCCAGATTTAACCCGAGCGATCGACAAGTTGACTCATAGACGACTTATTAGCAATATTATCGCACAATTCACTAGAAAAGATTCATTTTTCCAATCGATCCGCCCCAACTACGTTGCCCGACATTTTTCGCAAGAATTTGTCATTCCGTCTTAAGGAACACGGATCATAAATCGCTACGCTTTATCGTAACGTCTGTAGCCACTTTGAGTATCGACACGACTTATCGTTAGGTATGTAGCCGCTTTAGCTCCCTCCCAGGAATTGGAATTTCGACGGCGATCCGATCGCCTTCTCGTGGCCTGGCAGCGATTACCGAAATTCGGGCGACTCGGGCTCGGTTTTCTGCAGGCTTATCTCCTGCGATTATCATTCTCTCTCGTCCCTGGGTAATTACCGAAAATTGGCCCCGAACACGGCCGCAGCCCTCGATTGGGATCGCGGGACCGGCGAGCTGCGTGCAAACCGCCGCGGCTTTGCATTCGATTTGCGGCCCCGCACTGTTGGTTTTGGGCCGACATTAGTCGGGTTCATTGTTTATTTACTAATTAGTCAGGGGCGGAATGAGGGGCCGGGAGGTTCCGAACGAGCTGGGGAGACCCAAGGACCGAGAAACCTTGGTTGCCCCTCTTCAGGAGATGCTCGTTATTGTCCCGGGAATGTTTCGGAATTAACGTTTCATCCGGAGTGACGCGTAAATGACGTGCAGCCGGTCTTCGGAATTCATCTTCGGACCCTGAAGTCTGCTAAAAAGTAACGAAAAAGGAGGAGGCAATTTCCACCCAACGCTTCTTCGTTTTACCCGGATAGGAACGCGCAGACGCGAAACGATTTTTTTTACGACGACAACGAGCCGTCGGAAATGTGAAATCACTGGTTTTAGGGTTACGGGTTATCGCGAGGGTGAAATTATTTTTTCTTCAAGGCGATGGTGCGGCTCGAAAAGGGTGAAATTATTATTTTTTGTCGAGAACCGTGGGTCTCTAGTCGATGGCCTCCACCTTGAAGAGCCTACGGACCCCATACCGTATCCACCTCGGCGCGAAGAGATCTTTAATTAATTCGAGGCCCATCCCAGGTGTGCACAGGCGTGTTTGGTCAGCGTCCGAGGGCGTATTTGCGCGAGTACGTAATACCGGGGTTGTTTGCCCCGCCGCCCCAATTCGCCATGGCGAGGTTGGATTTTTCAATTTCTCCTTGGAACCCCTCCGCCCCTGCGAAAGTTTACCGGAGAGATAAGACCGTGCCGTGGAGAAAACGTGAAAAAGAAATTTTCCAGGAGTTTTGCACTAATTTTCGAGGAATTTCGAAACGGTTCCTTCGAGATCCTTTTCTCTCTTTTCCCAAACACCTCGGAGGCCATTCTTGCCGGTGAGACGTACCTTGCGTTCAATTAGTCCTCCTTCCCTCCCCTCGGGATCCCCCCTGGGACCCCCTGGGATATTCCCATCCCCGTCGCTCTCCTCTCTCGCCGGTTTATTTTCCACTCTATCACTTCATCGGACCCTATCTGACATCAATGACACCATTTACCCGGAATCTCGACGAAACATTTCCAGCGCCCCCCGCCTGCTTTCCCATGTCCTCCCCCCATGCGCCGCCGCTAAAGTATTGGCCGGATAAGAGATAGAGGGCCATTAGCGCCTCCACAATTAAATGAACACTTTCGAGCGCACGATGCCGCTTCTCTTCGTCTTTGCTTTCGATCGGGTCCCGGGAAGAATCGACGAGGCATTCCCGAGGGAACCGGTGCTTACTTCGTCGGGAATTTGATCGTACTCTTTGAGGTCCTGATATAATGCAAATACGTAAGAGGGTCGAGATTATCGAAAGCTACGTCCTTTATTCCGAGAGATATTAACCTCGTCGAGGAGTCGTTATTTTTGACAACCTACGTTAACATCATACATCCTGGAATATAACGTATGCGGGGGGTACGATACGCCAAAAAACTATTTTCACAAATTTTTGACCCCCGAGAGATTGTGTAGATATTAATTAGTTTAAATTGAAAATCGTTCGGGTTTATGATCACATTGGTTAAAAAATACTGAATTTCAGTTTGAGGGTTAATAATCCAAATTCTTTGCCTATATTTTTATTTATTATAAAATATAAGTCCAAAACTGATCGATACTAAACATCTTCGATATTTCAAAGCGATGCCCCGATGCACCCCGTCAGAAGATTTGCATCCCACCGAGTCGAGCCGCGAGTGTTACTTTTTGTTGTGGACGTCTAATTCTTCTTAGAATCCTCTTTTACGAATTACTTCCTAGGATTCGAAAGAAAAGGAAAGATTCTGAATAAATAAAGAGAGAGGAAGAGATCCGGAGATTGATGGCCTCCTTTTTCCCGGCGAGCGATCGATCGCCGACCGGCAGTCAATCGACGAGCCACCGAGTGGCGTTATTATGCAAATAAATAATCGGACCTCTGCCAAACGGCTCATAAATATGCAGGCCGCGGCTTCGGCGGGAAACCGAAGAAAGGGCCAAGACCGGGAAAGCGGCGAAAGCGCGCCCGAAAGGTCCATTGAAAAACAATACCGGCAATCCGCTGCCTCCAAGTGGCCCGCAACGAGAACGCCGCTCAAATTCAATTAACCTCCACGACCCGATCGCGAATGCATAATCGCTCGTTAATTAGGCCGCTAATTAATCGGCTAACCCGGTTACCCCTCTGGCCGGACGCGCCGCGGACAACCCGCGACAGCTTTTCCGCGGTTTCGCGGTTTTCCGTCGCGATTTTCCACGATTTTCGACCCGTTTGCCTCGATTTTTATCTTTTATACTTTTTATCCATTTTATCCATTTTTTGGAAACGAGGGAAATACTTAACGCGTGGATAGAGTCAATCATCCGATTTCTCTCCAAACAATGGAATTTAATCTTCGGTTAGCTGAATTTTTTAACCACCCGAGTTGCACCGATTCAAAATTAAGAAGACAAGAAAATTGACAACGATCACGGCTGGTTTAATTGGCCCTTTGAATTATGCTAATTATCTCGCATGTTTGAAATCTATGAGCACGTCGGACGTCTCCGGGTCATCTCGGAAGCTTCTCGAGAAATTCCTCGGGGAGGATGGAATCCGCTTCTGCGAACGCTCGTCAACCGACTCGTCCATCTTGGACGGAGTCATCGCGTTTATTTTAGCCGAGTGAAATGACATCCAGGAGCGAATTCTTCCCGGTAAATCGAATCAGCCGCGTCCAGGGACGTTTTCCATTAAGCGTCGCCATTTAGTGTCTCCGCTGCCACTCGGCGAAGAAGCGGGGACGATTTCGCGGGTCGGCCGACAACTAAATTAACTTTATGGCGACGAGTACCGAGCGTGTACGCGCGTTCCCTCTGGACGCATCTCCCGCGCGCACCCTCGTCATCCCCGGGACCGGCGAAAATGGCGTCGAAGTGTTTTGGAATGAGCTCCGGTGTCTGCCGCGACATCTCCGGAAGTGAAATCGGCTGGTCCTAGGGTGGTCCATTTCGAGCCCTCTTCAGGTGCTCATCGTCGGCACGGACTATCCTCGAGTCCTTACAAAATTCTTTTTAGGTTCCCCTCGGGTCTTTGAATTTGTGGGGTTGGGTCGGTCGTCTTCACCTCCTCGTTCCATCTTTACGTATCTCCCATCGAGCACCCTTCGCCGATTTCCGCTCCTACCGACTCCGCGGCTAATTCCAAAGAAAACGTTCCCACCGGCCCCAAGCGGTACCAAACACCCCTTGATTCGGTTCGCCATCACCGATTCTCGCATTCGGGTAGCCAAACTTGCCGGCTCCCGGCAACTGGCGAAGCACTTAACGATATTTGAAAACGTTTTCCCGGCCACATCCTGCAGGACCTCGGTTATGTGTGCCGACGACACACACCGGCAACGGTTTGGCCGGTGTTCCCTCGATCCGGGTCCCGGCGGTAAAGTTCCCTAACGTTTATTCGGTCGCCGATGTTGCCACCGCCGGTTTATTCCCGCTGCCGAGCAATCCGGCCGAGGCTCCCTTTCCTGGCTCGGAGGAAGGACCGGGAACGCCATACTTTTCCGGCAAAGTGTATTGCGTAAAACCCCTCGGGTGCCGGTTCCTCGGGACCCGGCTCCCGGTTCGCTTCCGACGGGAGTCCCGAAACGCGAGCGAGTCCGAACAGTCACGGTTCGTTTCCTGCCCCGTTCCCGCCATTTCGCCCGTTACTTTCTTCCTGAAACTTCGGGATAACCGACCCGTCGCCGATATTTCTCGGGATGATCTCACGTGGTCGCAGTGAGCGAAACTCGTTTTGGTGCTCTCGTCCTCCGGGCCGCGGGTTCGACCCGCAAAAATTTCCCCAGCAGTTTTTCCCTTGGTGAAATTTTCCCCCGCTATTTTTTTCGTGGATTCAGGGTGAACGTTTAAGCGAGAGTTCTAAGTAATAATTAGGTTTTAATGGTTTATCGCGGGTCTTTGGATTTTTATCGGGCACGAGGAATGGGCAGGGGAGTTTCGGATAGCCAGCTGGGCCTGAGGAAAAATCGTTCCCAGACGGTTCCAGGCGCATTGAAAATTCCGCAGCTGTACCCACACTTGGCGGTCTACCGGCCGGTAGCCGTATAATGCACCTTCCGAAGTTACGTCCCGCTAAGTGTCAGCTGGACGACGAGGGGTCCAGGTCTTCCCCGATCATCGATTATCCGGTCTTGGTCTCTTTAGTTTATCCAAAATGAATCGATTCCAGTGCCCTAAACTCTTTGGCGTTACGTATACTAAACCACGAATCCCAGAGGACCACCTTGAATCATCTTCCTCGACCTCCCTAAAATCCAGAAATAAATAAAAATTCATTTAGGACCGAATAACTCTCGAACAAAATTTTTTAATTAACACCCCAGGCGCGAAGAGTCCACTCTCGGGGGCACATTCCTGGGGGAACTATGGGCGCAAATCCAAGGACAAGTAATCTTAATCCTGTCCAAAGTTAAGTCCGAAGGGTCAGCTGGGCATCGAGCCTCGCCCATCGGGGACAGGTTTTAAGCGATCGTCGATTACGACCTGCCCTTTTCGCCTTTTTCCCCCGAGTTGGTCGAGGTCGAGGCGTCGCTGGACCACGAATCGACCCGACACCATGAGAATCACCTGGGTCACCACGAGGAACGAGATGGACCCTCGAACGTCACGCCGGAAGCCGGAGGCGCGTTTACGTCCGCGTATTCTCTCGTACCCAGTGAACGAGACCGATAAACCCGGCCCTTTATTATTGGCGTATACTTTCTGACGAGCTTTCTCAAGGATGCATAAAGCTCCTCAAGACATCCTTACGAGGTCGTCCGCGGAAACTCGTTGACCTCGCTTTATCGGCGCGGATCGTCTTCGGGGCGCGCCCCAATACCGGTACATCGATACCTTTTATATTTTTCCTTATCGATCCGGATGGTACTTCACGGTATCTCGGGTGATCGCGTCAAAATTAGACCGTCGATATATTTTATATTTTTTCCTTCGCGATCTTCCTGCGCCTCGTCTCGGAATCTCGTTCCAAAAAATCCCTTTTTAAGAAATAGGATAATTTTGATCGCGCGGCCATTTATAGGAGGTGCAATTTTTGGGGATCGCGGAATGTAGGCGGAATTTCGTTTCCCCGTTTCCGCGGAGGTCAAAGCGTCGCCTCGCGGCCCGGCCGAGACGTTTTTAACTGCGTTAGACAGGCCCGGCGTTGTTATATTTTATGCACTTAACGAAATGGCGGCGCAACTCGCTCGAGTGGCAGGGAGCCGCGTTGTTCATGGTCGTGTCTGCACCGGTTACTTGACGACATAAACCAACACGTTTCAACCGGACGGTGATGGAGGACGACGTTGTCGCGCCCGGAGTCGGCCCTTCGCGTCCGACCGTGAATTTTCCTCCCGGGAGATGAGCTTCCTCGTCAAACCCAATTCGGGCCCGATACGATGAAAAATATATTTTTTTATTTCGTATAAAGGATAGATCCCTTAAATGCCACTTCGACTTTGATTCGTTCGAGAGGTTTAGGTCGCATCCGCGAATTTTTCGGGTTTCGCCAGGACTCGGAGGTGATTTTCGGGGGATCACGGATCGAAGGACGTCGAAGATTGCCGGTGTCGAGTCTTCCGATTCCCGAGGGAGAAGGAGTCCTTCCTTTGCGGCCGATTGGTCCGTATCGCGGGTTCCATCGAAAGTGGCCATCCGCGCGGAAAGGACGATCCGTCGTCCGTGAACGTCGCGATTCCGTTCTCCAGGAAATTACAGGGTACCCGAGCTCTCTCGGGCACACACCGATCATTACCGAAGCGCTCGTGCCTCCCAAAGGAGTCGCGACCAGGACCACCTGCAATTTTCCCGAAACCGAAGGACGGAGATGCCGATCTTCCCCGGGACTCTCGTTCTCCGTTCCGTTCTTTTGCTCCTAGTTTCCTGTTTTTTTTTCTCCCGAATTCCCGAGTCCAGGACCCCGAGGCGCTTTGCGAGGATACGCGGTCGCGCGCTCTCCTGAATTTTCGGCGTTCCCCTAGAAAATTGCACCTATCGGTCTCGGCGAACCGTGCGATCATTCGCGAAATCGTTTCTCGTCCCGGACGTGCACACTTAACGGCGCCGCGGACTCGCAAAAATTGCCGATTATATTTGGCGGTGGAGGCGCCAGCTGGAAGTCCGTTCTTAGGAGCCAAGGTCCTTTTCTTGGGATTTTTTGGGAGAGAATCCTCGACGGTGCGATCCTTTTTCGGAATCGTGGGACAGGCCGGGAGAGGATAGGGAGATCTTGACGGTGAACGGAGACTCGCGTCGCCATTTCTTTTCATCCGTCGATTTTGGATGAGTCCAGAAAGTTGAGGTTTGACCGACTCGAGGAACAATTTTAAGGTCTCTCGTGAACGGGTCCCACGTCGAAGTCGAAGAATACCTTCGATGGAGAAAATGTCGAAATTGAAAAATGACTCGTCTCGCCGATTGGACCGACATCCAAATCCGAGACCGACTCGGTACCGCTTGGTCTCGCGTTTCGGGTTCCGGTCCAAAGACCGGACACCTCCCGTCCATGGTGGACGCGCCCCGTTCTGGATAATATTAGCATTAGAGGGAGTTCTTTATAAATCTCGCCGCTGCGGAACGCCCGCCGCGGCCGAACCCGGGACGAGTTAAGCTCGGAGACGTCCCGAGGCCGCCTCGGGATTCTAAGAATCGCATTTCCCTTTCTCGCGCCCTCCGCCTCTTTCTTCTTCCTTCCTCCCGTCCTCTCTCTTTCTCTCCGGCGAGTCGAGAAAGATAATTGCTTCACGTAATTACATCGCGTTGCCCGCTAAACGGGTCGCTCGATAATTGTAACCCCCGTGTGCACCACCCCGGCACTCTCCATCTCCGAGCGTCCTCTTCCGTCCCCGCAAACGGCGCCGACTCCTTTGTGCCCCGCCAACGGGAAAATTCCGCGATTCCGAGGAAACGGCCCCGGAAGTGGAGAATTATGTAACCCCTTCCTGCGGAGACCGGGAAACCGAATTCCGCGAGCCCCACGGCGATCCTCGAAGAGCCCCTAACTGCCTCTTCCTCGGGGCCGACCTTAACCATTTTCCCCTTCGCGGCCATTTTTTTTTAAGGGAAGTTGTCCTGGCAGTTTTTCGCCAAGTCGATGAGCCTTCTTAGGGGACAAAGAGGTAGTCGATTTGCTATCCCACTAAATATCGATTCTTAAACGATTAACCGTGTCCCAAAAAATGATCCGCGTATTTTCCGCTTCGGTTCTCCTTCCCGTTTCTGGCGCGCCGTTTCAACGATAACCCTTCACGATCCGTCCGACGATTGGTCCAGTTGATAACTGGAATGACACGTGACAACGATCGAAAGTAGTATTGTACTCGGTCGAATGATAGCAGTCCGCTCGCAACCAGGAGTTTAAGTGTACCGTCATCCTCGGGGATGATCCTCGGTCTCGGTTAACGAGTTAATAGTCTCGCATCGTTCCGCTCCCCGAACGTCACTTTTGACTGACAGTCCCCTGTAACGAGAGGCGCCTGGTCCCCTTTATATATAAACTCCCATAAATACATACAAATACCCGTACATATATACATAAACGCATCCCTGCGCCTCCTTGCACCGAATATACTTGCATTGAATCTGTCACCGATCCGCTCCGCGAGTTGACACTTGACAGAGGCCCCTTGACCCCGAGGGTCACGCTCGAGGGAACCTTCTCCCAACTTCCTATTTTTTCCACTTTTTTCTTTCGGAATGCCTCTTTTGTGCGTTTCTCTCGACTTCAAAGCGACGTTTTCGCTCATTCTTTTGGGCAGCCTCGGTGTCAACGAAAAGACGCCAAGTCGAAAGGCGGATCTTTTTGCTTTTTCGCTCGGACATTTTTTTTTTACCGCGAGGAAACAATTTTTTTTCTCGCGTCTCTTTGGATCTCTTTTAAAAATACGTTAAACCGAATAAGGCGATTTCACGATGCGAGTTTTCTCGCGACCCTGGTGGGCACCTCGAAGTGCTCGACTGGGACCCTCGCCACCTTGCAAATGCATCGAGAGAGCTATCGTGTCGCTGCAAGTAGAACAAAACCCTTAAGATAACATGAGCAAGGTGTTATCACGACGGTCACGTACCATAGACCTCATCGTAAACCCGATGTAGAATTCTCGTTTCAAAGTTCTCCCGTGCAGATCGGGCGTTTGGATAAAGTCGATACAGTTCCTTTCCTCATGGCGGATGCGTTCACCATAAACCTCCTCAAATTATCCTTAACGTCAAACCCGATCCTGTATTAAAAAAAGAACATCCAAGCACGTTATATATTTCTTGCGATGACTTTCGTCGCCTTGAAAAATTATGTAGTTTTCAATTTTATTTTCATTTTAGATTGGGGATCGATTTTCAGGGAAATTGGCCATGGTTCCTCATCGTACTTATATTTTTTTTTGTGGGTTAGGGGGATTGGTATCGGTTCCCATATCTCGGGCCGATCTTTTTGGAGTTCTCCTCCGTCCACGTAAAGTCGATCTCGATATCGCGAACACGTCGACTCGTCGATCCGGTGATCTCTTCAGGGTTGCTGGTCGACCGCTTTAACGAGGTCCGAGGTTCGATTGGGCCGAGGAAGAGAGGAAAAAAAAGAATGTCGAAATCTCATTTTCTTGCTGACAATGGAACCTCCCCGGGAAGCTTTATCGGGCCCGGGAAAAGGAAGTGGCAATCTCTCGAGTCCCACCTCGCGAAAAGGTGCGAAAAGGACGAGAGTCCTTCTTCGTCCTGCCCCGGCTTATCTGGCACTCGTTAAGAGGTCGAGAGAGCCGGGGCCTTCTCTCCAAACCTTTCCAGGACGAGAACCGTATCGGCTCGACATGGTCCTGTTTCTAGCATCCCCAGGATCCGAAAAATCCGCAGGGTAGTTTTGAAGGAAGCATCGATTTTCAAATCCTAAGGTGACGAAACGGAATCTATAAAATAGTCCTCGACAAAGGAAACGATCCCGATTAAAATTCACACAAAATACAAAAATTATTAATTTTTTTTTCAACACCTTCATCCAATTTTTCAATTGATAAACGGCGATTATTTTGCGGATAACGCGTGCAGGTACCACCCGGCAGGAAACTAAGATGTCGGAGTAATCTCTGGTAAAACGTCACTTTAGCCCCCTTTATAGACCGAACATAAAAGAGACAAGATTCCCTGCATAATTTATTCCCTTCGACGGCATAAGTACCTAGGGGAATATTATAGAGGCCGGGTGCAACCTCTCTTACTTTTCTATATTTTCTCTTTTTTTTTTTATTAACTCGAGACCTTTTACTTTGCTCGACGTTTCATCGTCTTCGTACACCGAGAAGAAAAATTCATTGAACCAAAGAAATTATATTTTTAATTCAAAGAATAATCACTTGGCTCAAATAAATTCTTACAATTCCGCAGAAACGTCGCGATCGATTTATTCGCTTTTATTTGAGTCAAATAATTATTCTTTGAATTTACGAAATATATCTTCGGCACTATCCGCAATATTCCTCTGGTTCCATGAACTTTTTTTTTCAGGGTACGTGCGCGGATATACGCACATGTAGGAATAATAGGACGTCACGGGTATAGATATTATTTCGACTTATTGTACAGCAGGTCCACATTCCTGGGGGGGGGAGCGAATATTCCCGAGGGACGAGCAGGAAGGCCGGACAAAGAAGGACCAAACTCGCGGGCGATTCGCTCGTTTGAGGCGGCGCCGAAAAACAGCCGGGCCGAAAATAGAATAAGACGCCTAAAAGTGCAACATCAAAGCCGACTTACTGCTGCTCTCTTCCTGATATTTTCCGAAAAATTCGCTCGGGCTGAAAATATGATTCACCGTGAGCCGGAAAGCCCGCCATTATCCCGAGTTTTTTTTCAAAAAGGAAACGTTAATTAATTCCTTCGTAATTTTTTCTGTTACAGGTAAGAGATAACTTCGATGCCGCGGGAACTACTCTCGAGTGATCCTAGAGTATGACAGTTGGTAAGAATTCAATGGAAATTATGTTAATAATTGAGGTCAATTTACGTACTCGGTCATTGGTTATTTTGGTTCTACAATAAATTGTATTAAAATTGCACCGTCTCTGTGATGTCACGTTCGGCATCTAAGTTAAGATAAAGAAAGTCATAATGTAATATTACGCTTGATGCGGTAAAAGATAGAGCAAGGTTCGCACAGTGGTCACGACCTCGTCAAGTCCAGACATTTACGCTGAGCTCAATAAAGTCCATAAACCACGTGGTCGTTATGGGGCTCACTTCGCGGGGGTCTCGCGATCGCGTCACGAAGACCCATGCAGATTGGACGAGCGACGTTATGGGGGGTTGCAGGGCTGCTTCCTCGCCCGTAAAAAAGTCCCGCCTTGAAGTACCCCCCGAAGTAGCCAAGGAGATATCTTCGATCGGAAAAACCGACCTCGTCAAGAGACGAGAGATTGAGGGAATACTTGATCTCGCGAAATCCTAAAACTCGAATTTTCCCCCATTCGCAATTTACCAGGGAGTGGATTATTTCTCTTGCAGGGAAAATTATAATACGAATTCTTTTTTTATCGCACCATGAGAATTCATGTCCGTTTCGAACATCGAGATTCCGCAATTTTTTTACTACTTAATTTTTCCACCAACGTGGTTCCGGGCATTTTGTTGTTTTCATCGTGAGGTTTTATTAATTTTTCCGACACCGTGAGACCTCGCGATTTCTCGGCACCGAAAAATTCGGCGATGCAGTTAAAATTCTGCAGGGCTTCTTTAATCTTCTTCATCCCCGATGTCCTGGGGGAAAAAAAGTTGCCGAGTCGCGTCCCGTTTCCCGAAATACGAAATCTCCAGCTGCGACTTCCGTAACAATGAGGACACAAGGAAATAAGCCGAAAGGCAAACCATGATCCATTCGCGTGTCGTCGGAGCTTTGGAGCTCCTCTCTCTCGATGCGGAACTTTCGATCCTCGTTTTTCATTCGCCGAGTGAAATCCTCGAGGAAGAGCTCTCGCCTACACGGCATATCCTCGGATCCTTTTTCACTTCCTCGACGTACCCTCCGCATTTTCCTAATTCCTTTAATGCGGACCCCGCCGAAGTGTCTTTCAAAAGAAATGTATATATAAAACCTCTCGCATCTTCTCTCGACTCTCCCTTGTGAATTTGAAATTAATCTAATTATCGCGGTCAAAAATCATTCACCAGCTCCTCGGTACATAAAAAATACAAAACTATATACAGTCGTCAACACTCCCCTATTTTACTTTCTAAAATAAAATAAAATTATTTAACGACGACAAAAGTCCAAAATATCCTATTCCTCCCACATCAAAGAAATGCACTTAATCATCTCTTCCCTCGTTCCTCTCCAAAATAGTGCCCCGAAAAAATTCCTCACGAAATGTCCTCCCTCTTCGAGGTAAGACGAATTTCGTCCCGTCAATCGACAGATCCGAGAATTACGGACCCTGAAATGGAATTATCTTATTAGAGGCGACACGATGGGGTCCATTTGTTGTACATCGCGCTTTGCGTTATTACTGGCTGCCGGCATAACGCAATAATCTCGCGGGAACAATGTGAGGGGGGTTTCGGGGGACTCCTTTCGCGGGTCCTTAATCGAATCAGGTGGTTGCACGAAATCGGTTCGTTGCTTCCTGGATTTCCGGTTCGCCGGCGGGATACCCCCCAAGAGATGCGACCCTGTTGCTGGAGATGCCCCCCACCTGAGACACACCCCGTTCGCGGGATAACTGCCCTCATAAACTCGGTATGGTGTTTTCCAGGTGCGCCGTAAAGATGTCTCGGGTCTTAAACTCGCGCGCGAAGCCTCCAGGTTGCGTTAACGTCGTTCACCGATTGGCTCCCGTTGGTCCTCCGATGCTCCCCTAATGCGTCCTAACCCCTGGTGGAATGACGTTGAAAAAAAAATTGAGAAAAAAAGGGTCTTACCGTCGGACCGAAGCGGGGATTCGAACCTGCTCCCTGGAGTCGCAGGACCCTCGACGTACATGTTGAAAGTTCTTGAAAGATGTCACATTTTTGGTGTATTTCCACACCTCAAGATCTGCATTTGCAAGATTTCGGCGATTTTGGAAAGGGGAGACTCGCATTCGGTTTTTGGCTCGCTCCCGGGGCGGGAAAAATCGGAAAGAGGCGAGGGGCCGAATGGGGTGCGTCGTCATTACGGGAATCCTAGATTCATACGCGCGGCCTCGACAATGCCGCGGTGTCGGCTCGGCTCCTCCCTTTGTTTCGCCGTTTTCGCTCCCTCCTCTGCGAAATCGATGACGTAGTCGGTCCGCGTTGGACATTAATCATCCCCCGACACCCGCGAGGCTCGCGCTCCTCCTCGACGCCACCCCTCGCGGTTCCGCCCCGAGAGGGGGCGAGTGCATACAAATGCAACCCGCCGTTGCTCCTGGTGCACCTAGTGCACGTGCGACTCGCGCGTTATCGCGCACCTATCTGCCGGCCGGGATCTTGGGACCGTGCCAACCGGGCCGCATCGAGGATGTCCGAAAGACGAAGACGCCATTTTCGCGCAACGAGCCGAACGAGTCGACCGTCTTTGTCCCAGCTAAAATGGATTCTTTGCCCCCTGACGGAGAGATTAGGCAGCGCGGATGCCACCCATTAGAAACCGCGCCTTGGCCCCATCCCCTGGTGCACCCTCTCGAATCCGATGTTCTTCCATTTCGGAAGGACGGATCGCTATTTTGCGGTTGGAGGAACCAAAAGAAGGAACCTCGTCCTTCGTGATTTCCGGCGGCTTCGCGTTCGCACGGCCCTGGAGGTCGTGGGTAAAAAACCCAGCCGACTCGAAAAACCCCGATGGGCGGGCGCGGGAATGCTCGCGGAGAAATGCTAATCTAATTGCGCATTGTACCTCTCATTGTATCCTCTTTTTTTTTGTTTCATAAATTACTCCTAAAAAAAATTACTACCACTGGAAATGTACTTAATAAAATGAGACGAAAGACGTGGGTATCGATACAAAATTAATAATTAATAACCATGGGACAAAATCCTGCATACCGCGATGTCTCGACTTCGTGGTCGAGAAGAAAGTGAACGTTTATGGAGACGATAAATCACGTATAATTTTGTTCGGTGATACATGGCATTCCTGGGTCCTTCGCCAGGATGACGGGAGGACGACGGGAGGACTCGAAGAGACGAGGCGGTCCTGGGGGTCCTAGGGACGCATTTTTCTCGTCCATCTCGCTCCTTGACGGACATCGGGCGATTAACTCGCGGCGTATTCGCGCCACGTTGTCTCCATTCCGAGGTCGGAGTCCTGTGGGGCAGCTCGCCGTTAACCCGGCCTCGAGGATTTTTATGTCGTCCGTATCTCTTCGCAGGGGTATCCCGCGGCTCCCCCGGGAAGATCCCCTTTGCATTCCAAACGGGGCTAACGAGCACAAGTGGCTTTGCGAGGCCCCGACGTTTTATGACGTCGAGCACCGGAGAGGCCCGGTGTTATTAAAATACCTCTGGTCCCGCACTTAATTCCGCCGATGAATCCTGGCGGGGTGGCCAGAACCTCGTCCTGACGTGGGCATCACCCACGTGTCGAAACTCCACTCCTTGAGAGTCCTCTATTTTTTTTTCTCCCTTCAAGATTCAGTCTTTTAAAACGTGGGAAAGAAATTTGTTCATTGAACAAAATTTGATTGATTGGTTCAATTTGGTTCATCTTATAATATTGTGCCACGATTTTGTGGAAACGCGAGTTCTATCCGTGCAAGTTTTCCATGAGGACCATTATAGGAACCCAAGGTCTCGCCATGTGACTCCACGAGGCCATCCGTGAGATTCCTGGGTAACGACCACCATAAGGTCTCGAAACCGTCGACAGGTGTAAATTCCCCTTGCCGTATGCCTCGGGAAAAATGATGGGTCTAATTCTTGAGCCACGGGACGCTCGAATGCATAGAGACGTAAAGACGCTCCTGCAGGGGTCCTGGCAAAAGAGTCCTGGGCGCCGCGTCGGGACCATTGTGTCGGCCCAGCAGGAGTCCTTCGGGAATGGCACCCCGGTCCTACGGGCGAGTCCCCTCGAAGGCTCTCGTCCCAAGATCCTGCGCCTCCAGGACCTCAGATTTCCGACGAAGCGTCCCATCTCTCCCGAGGATCATCCGAGAGTTTTACGCCAATTTCAGATCCTTTCTCTCTTTCTTCGGCCAAAGAACCGACATGGCTCCTGGCAAGGGCGCGGCATCGTCCGCGGTTTGGCCTTTCCACGTCAGGACCTCGATCCTTGATCGGTTATAATTCATTTTTTAAAGTTAGTCCCAGGACTAACGATCGATTAAAAATTTCCACGAGATTAAAACCGTTTATTAACGTCCATTATCAGAGATATGAAAATTGGCTGGAGGAAAGTCGAACGAAAGACATCACATGGCGTGATAGGGTGGACTCGCGATCCTGCGTGCGCCTTATCGGGCGAACAAGTGTACCGACAAGGGACACGTTACCCTTTTTTCTCCAGCGCTATCAACCCTCTACCGAAAGCCCATTAAATATACATATTCCATTAAAAGCCAGAATTTAAATCAATGTAATCGTCGTCGACGAGGCGCACGAAAACGGCCAATGGGGAGACATCGCGTTATCGAGCAGATTAACGCGCCGCCATTTTCCCGTTTTCTCCAACTTTCTGCGGATTTTCCGCGCAACTCCATCTCGGCCATCGGTTAAACGGCGGACTGGTCGCGTTTTACAAGGTCCTAATCGCGCCGTTAATTCCGCCCGGCGCCCCGTTTTTCGCCAACCGATACGATATCGGCAGAGATCGATCGTTCCAATCGAGGGGAAAGGTGCCACCCTGTCGTCGGGGCTCGAAGAAGGGAAATCCGCCGCTGTAAACGCGTAACGAATAACGTCGGCATGACTGCTTCTTTTTTCGGCTCCCTTTTATTGCCCTGCCTTCCTTTTTCGAGCCCCGTTCGCTCGGTATCCAATCCGGAATACATATCTTTCTGGTCCCGCCTTGAATTTTCGGCCATTTTGCGGAAAAAATCCACGCTCGTAGTTCCTCGAAAAAATTGGCAAAAAGAGTTGGTTATCGTTAAGAGAGGTATCCGTGAAAGTCTCTGGCTAACGAAACTCCGAGTAAGTAATGGTCGTTAACGCGGAGGATGCGTTTCGACCGCTTTTCTCTCTCGGGCGAAAAAAGACTGTCGAGTCACGTCAAGAACATTTTTCACGACAAATTTTGATTAGTTAATCCGCGCATCCGCGATTCCCACGGTGGATGATGTGACATTACGAGAGTTTCCGAGAATCGTTTGTCGGAAAATGATCTTTGACAATGACAGCCCCCCTCTGGATCTCCGGGTCCATTGACATCGAGCCACGTGGCGATGAAATCCTCCGTTTCTCTTTTTTTTTTTTCGAGCCGTTGACGAGCGATGACGTTGCCATTGACTTCTAAAATCTCTATTGATATAACTTTCCCGAAGTCTTAACATATATTCATCGAAAAGAGTATTTTCGGCGACATGATCGATCAGCTTGAAATTCAGTTAAATATGAATCGCGAATTCTCGTCAATCACGAATACTGAATATTCCCGGTAAATTTTAACCGCACATTCCCGACAGGTACGAATCGAGAATCCTCGCGAAATTCGAATCGCGAATTCCGGCAAATACGAATCGCGTATCCCACTCGCCGAGTCGACCGCAATCGATAGGAGGCCCGGTCGATCTGCCATTACACGATGATGCTTATAATTGAGGTAATAGATACGCTTTAGGTAACGTCGACGGTAATTATTACGGCAGCCTTCGAGATTAATCGCGGAATTATTTACCCAAACGTTCCAGAACGTGAATATTAACGCCATGGCTAAAAATTCTTAATCCACGTGTCATAAAAGCATCCCCGGATACGCCAGACGTTTGTTACCCGAGAATGCATTGCTCAAAAACGATATAAAAATGACTATATAAAAAAAAGTGAGAACGCACGAAACGCTGGGATTATTTCCGGATTTTTCCCAGCAGCCTTCGCGGCGCCGCCGTTGATCGCGTCGGTCGGCCATTTTGATTCGGCGGTTTGATTTACACACGAGATCCCGGATCATGGAACGCCTATGTATATATACACATATATATATATTCGAGCTTCGCACAGCGTTCTCCATCCTCCACGGCATCGTATGACACCGTGCGATCGCATTTCTAAAACCGAGCCGGCACCCAATGCGACGATCCTCTCTCTGTTACCGTATTCCTCTGCCCTTCCCTCCGTCCGAAACCGAAACCGACTTTCGGGAGAAACATTTCATCTATCCCCATCTTATGTAGAAAAAATAACGGGACCGATGGATCTCCGAAGTTCGTCTTCCTGAAAAATAAATAACGTCCTTGAATAATATTAAAATCAAGAGACGCGACACGATCGAGCACGCGTCCGTTTACTAAAAATTCTATATTCCGCAAAAAAAAAATTACATTTCACGTGGATTCTAATTTTTGGATTTTTATTTTAAAATACTTCTTATTATATTTTATGACATAATTATTAGAGGTTGTTCGCGCAGGAATGGTCGGAAGTAGAGATGACGTTCGGCCGAGTCCGGTGGAAGAATGTCGTCCGGTCGGTTCTTTGCTCCTCGGAGAGCGACTCGGTCGCCGCGTCTCCTGGAAGACGCGTCGCGTTTTATACATACGCCGACCGTTCCGCCCGCTTTTTTCCTCTCGACGGTTCAACCCTTACAAATTGCCAAGGAAAAATAAGAAGAATCCCAAGAAGACTCCGGGTAATCGACGATCCACTTTTTGGTCAAACTGCCCGTCAAAGGTGCCATCCACAGCCGGCAGCTAGTATCCGCGTCGCGTTGTTTAATTCTAACCTCAATAAAAATCTAACCCTCGAGACGCGTCTTATCACTTCCCCCATTGAACGATAACCGAGTATTTGTATAAAAGTCTTTATAGGCAGGGAATACGTCAAGACAGCTGTCAAAACACTGCTGTTAGACGATCTCCTACCCGGTGTTATGAAATGAAGGAGAAGGGCCTTTATTCGTAAGATCAATTCCCCACCTTTCATCGGCTCGTTTATTGTACCGTAAAACACTGCGCCATATTACGGGGTTATTAACCCATTAAAGTAGAAACGACCGAGCCGGTGCGTTCAATTAGAGAATGAATTTCCTCGCGTGACGTCTGAATCCCGTGATTCAGGGAACGGGGATCGGCAATGGGTTTCCTTTTTTTCTCCTTGTCCCCCCAATTAAGGAAAAGTCGGGGAAACGCCGGAATGATTTATTCATCTAGAGATCGATGTGCCGTAATTATTTTGGATCGACGTCGCTGGACGCCGGCGTCGGCGTCCCTCTCTGGGTCGAGTGGATTGGATCGTGTTCGAGGGAATCATTAATT
Source organism: Orussus abietinus (assembly GCF_000612105.2). NCBI lineage: Eukaryota > Metazoa > Arthropoda > Insecta > Hymenoptera > Orussidae > Orussus > Orussus abietinus. The sequence continues at coordinate 245,775 of NW_019394321.1, forward strand.
AAGGAGCGGAATCGTAGGAGTTCAATTACCGGCCAGTCGACTCGCGTATTAGCATTGTTTGAATATGCAGCATTTACTTCTCTTACCCCTTTGCGTACCCGACGCCTCTGCACCCCAAACCTCCTTGCATTTACTCCAACAGGGAGGATGCCCCTCGTACATCGGTAATAATCAATTCCAACCTTCGTTCTTCGATGACATATCTTCAAAATGGGGGCGATCCTCTTCGCGGACTCGTCGTTTGTGTCGAAACTACCCCCCGTTTCGCCTTTCCAAATTTCGTCTCTCCTTTTCGCCGATCCCCTAACCTTATACCCCATAAAAAGGGTACTTTTTTAATTTTTCAGTTCCTCTCCTTGCCACAAACTTCCTATACCCTCTTTTATTAAAAAAACGGTTTGTATCACGAGTAGGATGTAATACTCTCCCGAGACGAGTCTTTTCATGCGATGTAAATGCATCGAATGAAAAATCAATGCAGGAGGAATAAAAAGAATTTGAAATAAAACCCTATCTCGGAGGTCATGTTTCGTGCCTCGGCCCGAAAGACGTTCCCGCCCATCTGGAGTCGTAATTCTCGCCACATCGTATCATTAGGTTTAATTATTCATGTTAACCCCGATACCTGGCGTATGCAGCGCACTTTTACGGGGGCTTTATCATCCGTCGCGGCTCCGGAACGGCCGGCGAGATATCAGGAGAACGGCGACAATTAAACGACGCGGCGGCCCCGCGCGTTGTTCCTCGTGATAAAAAGCCAAGCACCGTCGGATGGTTTACGCGCAAAGGCGAAGATCTCGAGATCGGAGCCATCGATAGGGACGCGTGCGGCATCTCGAGCGCGGCCTGGACCCCGGGGAGAAAATAAACCCGCGAGAAGAAAGGACGCGGACGAATTTATTATCATACGGAATTCAGCGCGACGCGATTAGGCATACAAAGGGCGGGCGAAATTTGCGGTGCAATTTTTAAAGTCAAATGCGAATCAAGGTATGCGCCGGGAGGCAAAGGGAAGAGCGAGGAAAAAAAACGCCGCGATTTAAGGACGTCGTTAAAGGAGCGTCAAAGGTGGCCTCCGCGACTTCTCGCGTTCATATGGAAGATGCGTAAAATAAATAACCACGAATACTTCGGTTACGTTATTTTAGGGTAGATTAAAACAATCCGGGAATTTAATTACACCTCGTCGAGTAATTTCCTCCACGATGCAACGTCGTTCGAAGAGTATACGTCGGACGGAGATAGAGAACCCAATAATTGATAAACCTAACTTAAAAATGTAAGTTCTAGTCTCATATCGGGTTCCGGATAATTAGAGTCGATAGCGTTCCGAAAAATGGTGGACGAGTCGGGCGAGCGTAACCTCGGCAAATAATGATTCTCTCGTTTCGCGATAACGTCATCTTTGAGAAATGAAATCTCACTTTCGGTATCAATTGAATTACGCGGTCGCTTATCGCGGATTCCTCGCGAGGGAAACGTCGGCGGAAAGTCGCGGCTTGCGTTTCGCGTTTCGCGTTATTAGCCCGGGCGATAATTCCGCGGCGTCTCCGCCTAGGCCGTGTAATAAAGCTTCGTGCGGAAACAACGGGGGCAACTTTGGGGTGCTAATGTAATTAACGGAGTTGCGATTCCATAGGGTGGCCCCTGAATACGCACCCCTTGCCCCCGCGGTCCCGCTGTATTATGCAGTTTCGATTATTCGCCCCGACCGTACCCTCGGCGCGGATATACGTGCACGTGCGCCTGTGCATCGACATGTATTCCAGAACTAGGTACGACCCTGCGCTGAAATCTTTCGAAACGCGGACTTTCTCTGTCATTCGATATTTAATGCGTTTATCAGGGAGTCTCAAGTCGAGGTGCAGCTCGAGGTGCAGCTCGAAGTGCAACGAGGGTCGAAGGGCCGGAGTGCGTGACAAAAAAGGGATAAAATACGTCCCGAGGGGGTCCACGCAGCTTGCGGATCCCCCGGGATCGATCCAGATCATCCCTAATCCGGGATGAAATCTTGAGAAATTCCCTTTCGGATTCGGGCGTTCGGTTTGAAAACGCGACGCAACAATGCCCGGCCGAGTGGTTTCCACTTCCATTCAACTCGAGATCCTTCCCTCTCGAGTGGGCACGGGCTCCTCTCTTTCCCTGGATACATCCCCCCCGGCCGCTCCGTTTCACCCTAAGAAGCGCTGACCTAACTTCCCGAACGGAGAAAGGAGACCCCTTCAGGGGAGGGAAAAGTGGCCTAACCTCCTTCCAGGTTGCCAACCCTGGCGAGAGAGATAGCTCCCCGGAAGGTGGAAAGAATGGCCGAATGGAGAACCGGAGGTTGCAGGAACAATGGGGCCTCCAGGTATTCGACGAAGGTGCCGGACCAATCGCCTTCGACCTCCCCCGAAGAGGTGCCCGATGCAGCCCGCCAATAATTAGCGGGTCGCTCTTCAGGGTGCACGAATGGGCCGAGCGATCCGGAAGAGGGTGCAAGGAGAAAGAACCCGTGGAAACTTCCGGCGAGGCTATTGCACCCGATAGTCTCGAGAAAGATCCCGAAGAGGATCCCGAAGAGCGCCACAAAGCTGCCGTTTCGGCTGGAGAACCGACCACGTGGACGAAATTAAATTTCTTTGAAAAATTCCTGTAAATTTCAGGAAGTAGACCCTCTTAACTATTGCAGCGTTATAAATATCGTACCGTAAGTTCCTTGCAAAATTCCCAGAAATACTTGGTTCCCCAAGGAACCAATTCCCTCGCTGATTCCCTCCTAAAAAATCGCTCGCAGGCCCTTGGGCTCGTTTCGGCGGCGCTCTTCGGGGTGATTCCTCCTTTTTGTCTCTTCCTTTCCGAGGGAACCTTGGACCGTGGCCGTCTTCATTGAGGATATTACCCTGTCTCGGAGCCCCGTGGTAACCCGGGCACCCCTTGATTCCGCGAATAAAGGGAAGTTTTAAATTAAAAAGGCTCTCGCCGGCGAGCTCGGCCCGCCCCGAGGAAAGTTCGGCCGTCCAGGGATGTTTGGAAAATCGAAAAGGCAGGTCGCTCCTTTGACGCGCCATTTTTTTCGTCTTTTCGAGTGGACGATGCTAAAAACTCTGCGTCACCCGTGGACAATTCTGCCCGACGAGTGAAATTCACTTTTATCCTTCACCGGGATGCATTCGCATCCTTTGAAAAATATTCAAAATCGTGATCCATGAATTAAATGATCAGGGAATTTTGCGTCTTCGTTTCATCTCTGGTTTTTCCTGTCACGCATTATTTGGACCATTTTATTAATACCTTGAATTTTTAGAATCCTTTATTCCGACGCCCTTGATTTTCTTAAACGAATATAAAAATAACGGCAGAAAAAATTGACACGGTTGATGAATTCCCCGCGATCCCTTCCGCGTCGTTGTCTCGTCGCTAGCTTCAAGATTTCGTTCTCATCTCCTGGTCGCGGCATCCCGCCCACGAGGGCCGGAAGATCAAAGCCGCCGACGAGGGCTCCACTTCTGGCCGTCCATTTTCTGCGTTCGCGAAATGGTCCCGAGGACTCGGGGAAGGGAACCCTGAAGAGCGACCTCGACGTCTACACCTACGGGGCTCGTCGTCCGCGAGCCGCGATCACGTCCCTCGTGCATTCCTCGTTAAATCGAGCAAGAGCGAGGTCCCGCGAGATGGCGGAGATGAGGATTTCCTCATCTTCGGGAACGGTCGCAAGGTCGGAAGACTCGACCCGGAAGAGTCCTCGTGGCGCGAGATAAATCCCGGCTTTTATTATTTATAACGACCCTCTTCAAGGTTCGATTACACCCCTGCCCCTCCTCGTCTTCGACGATCCTAGAAGAAGACAGGGATGCCTCCTAATAAACTACCCTGAAGAGTCCTTCGATACGGGGCGAAGACAGTTTCCAGGAATTCGAGAAAACGGCGGGGTCCGAAGAAGGTGCCGGTGAGTCCATTTTTCAGAGGATAACGATTTTGCAAAATTTCTACAAAATTAAGGAACCCGAATAAGATCGATTTTGATTTTGGGGAAAAAAGTCTTTGGACATTTTTCACGTCCGTTCGCGAGCCTTTAACGTAACGTCATGCCTCGAGCATCGGGAACTTTTTCGGTCGCGAAGTTGCAAACTCGATTTTCCGCACTCGGACCGGTCGCGGAATGGAATCGATGCGGATATTCCGCTTCCGGAGTCATTCCGTCTCCGAAGTTGAATTCGTCGGAAGTGCTCCGGATTCGATTTCAATCAGCGCGGATTATTATTTCCGGCGTATTACATATTCAGGAAAGTCTTCGTTAGGCGATAATTGGTGGTACCCGAAGTATTACAACTTTTATCCACGACCCGTCGATATCGATTAATATGCTTCCACGGGAAATCATTAAAAACACTTGCTAACGAGTTCTTAAAATCCACTGGGAAAATGGAGTCCCCTGAAAGCGACCCCTTATTTTACGATATTCAACGTGGGAAATTTGTCCGATCAAATAAATATCTAAAAAATATTTCTTATAGGTTCAAATTTCGCGTTTTCAAATATCTGGGGTTCTTCGGAGTCGCGCGTGACTTCGGCCGAGGAGAAGATAATTCGAGAAAATGGAGGGAATTTTCAAAGTAAATTTTCGCCCTCATCTTCCACTTCGGATCATTACGGGCAAGACGGAACGCCTTGTTAAGGCTTTATTCCCCGGCGAGGCGCGGTTAAAGAATAACTTCCCGCAGAAGTTTATTCCCCGTCAAACTATTTTCTCGGCGCTTCCGGTCTTCAGGGTGTCCCTGGCGACGCAAAGGGGTTTGAAACTCCAGCCGGGCCGATTTTTCTCGGGAACTTTCCCGGAGGAGTCTTTCTTTTAACCCTTCCGGGCGCGCTCTTTTTGTCTCTCGTTACGACTCGGCCACGAGCAATTTCAAGGTATTCTTCGGGATTCACCTTGGACTCCGTTCTACGGTTCGCTTCGGCCAAGGACCCGAGTCCAGTCATCGTCCTGGAAGAGGCTCTCTTCGGGATGGGCGAGCGAAGCCTCCTCGGAATTAAAGTCGCAGGCCAGTCGAGTATCGAAGCGTGTCCGATTGATCCGCTCTCATCGAAGCAACTTCCTCGCGATCGGAAGATGCGATCGTTCTTCGTGGTCCGAGAGAGTTCGATGAGTATTGCTCGTCGAAGGTCGACGGGTGAGCCCGACTCTACAAGGTAGGCGATAGCTTCGGTTCTTCCTGCTAGAGTGGTACTCTTCTTCGGGATCTACAGGGTCCCTGCTTCCTGTGAATTTGGGAGAAAGCCTCGAAGAGAGTTTCCTAACCTTATTCCGGTCCGAGGAAAACTCGAAGAGTTTGAAAATTTATGGTCGTGGTTAAGGCGGAGGGATTCCTCAACTATGATAACGGAGACCCCTGATAAGTGGTCATCCGAGTCCGTAAGTCGCCGTTTCTTGATTTTTCGGTCTCAGATTTTTGTCGAGGAGCATACAACGACCAGAGAACGAACGCATGGGAGCGTGTTCGGTGTATGTTCCAACCTGGCGAGAAAGTCGACTTCGGCGTCGCGTTAGGTTATCGCGACGCAACACGGCGCTCCGATAACCAGAAAGAGGCCGGAGCTCGACTCGTGCTCGCTTGACAAAGGACGGGTTATGTTCCCGAGTCGCATAATTCAACGGCCGGAAACATTTTTTCACCTCTGGGAAAAGGGAACGCCCGGCGAGCCTTGTTGCCGATCGAGGTCGAAGAGTTACCGTCGGGTCCCTTCTTCAGGGAAGACCCCGTGGAAGACTTCAGGGTCCCCATTTCTCAACGATCGACGTTCACCGGTAAAAAAAAATCCACGTCTCTTTTATCTCGCGAATTTTGCTCTTCAAATAAATTTAAAACAATTGCAGGCAAAGTGGCCGCGGAAATAAATAATTCGAAAAATTACGCCAAGTCCGCGCAATTGTTCCGGGACTGCGGAATCTCTTTAAGATCGGCGCGAAACTTTGCACTCGCGCGAGTGCCCCGGGTCGACTCCTCCCTTTATTTAGCTGCGTTTTACATCTGCGTCTGGGTAAGAGGACTTATTTCGAAGTTTAAACAAGCCTGTCCCGGGGGACTTGTCCTGCACGGGCCATGAATAAATGCATCCGTCTTTCTCGGTGCCCTCGACCGGCTTTAACCCACATACGATGTAACTCTTCGCGCGTCATTAATCTCTCTCCCTCTCTCTCTCCTTGTTTCGGGTGCCTATAGTCCTTGTACTTCGAATCGTCCTGGCTCCGAACGTTTGCTCCAGTTCGAGGTTGCCCAGGACCTCTGCAGTTAACTAGGACGCCATTCTGGTACCCGAGTCTGTGCCAGGATTGACAATAAATGTCGGGAACGAATCGAGTCCTGATCCTGCGGAGAAGTGTAACGTTCTGCACATTGGAATGCCCCGACGGGTATGGACACGAAAATCTTTAAAATTCCGACCAAACGTCACAATTTTAATTTTCACGTTACCTTCCTTCCGTTTTCCAGCCATTATATTAAATGTTAAAATATAAAATCAGGACGCACAAACGTCGAAATGTTCAAAATTTCACGTTGCCCGGGCAATGCAATTTTAATTTTTAGATTTAAGAGAAAAATCACGATCGATCCTGAAATTTTGACGTCGCGGCATTTTCTTCTCCCTTTTTCGCGAAGGGTGCGGAACCACTCCATTAATGGTTCCTTCGACTTCTGACGAATCTCTGCCGGTGAAATATTGCGGGAATTCCGGTGGATTTTAAAAGTCTAACTTCTGAACCAAGCAATTTCGATCTCGGTCATGTTTGCCGAAGACACCCCGGGTCTTCGGGTCCACGTTTTCAGTGATTCCTGGACGGATCCCGGAATAACCCCCTGCAGCCCCTAGGTTCCACCCCATAGGAGGAGCGACCTAATCACCCGAAAGAATTCGCAAGGCCTAATCGAATGACTCGATATTCCCGTGGCGTGTCCTCGTCAACTCGTCCCTCCCCCTGAAGACCTCCACCCCTCTTCGTCCCTAATTCCGTGGAAGGAAACGACGCCGAAGACGCTTTTCCTCCCCCTGTCGGAATATGGAGCTGCTAACCGGATTTGCCCGGGAAATCTCAGGTGTTGACGTTCGAATAACTTTGCATCGGCACCCTGTTGTCGACCTCGGTCTTCGGGGTTGCCGCCACCCTCTTCTTCCTCCCTTGTTCCTCGGGTTTGAATAAAACCCCGATGGTAACTCCTTGCCCTCGTAAATGTGCCCCACGGTTCGTTAAGGCTGGTTCTGGCGGACTTTCGGTGCACTCTTCAGGGTCTTGGTAAATTCGTGTTTTATGGTGCTGGACGGTCTTCGTCTCGCCGGCGCCTTTTTCTTTCTCTTTCTTTTTTTTTCGAGGAAGAAAAATCGAGAAGAGCGATAGTCTGGTTTTGCGGGTGGTTTTTGAAGATTCAACGATTCTTCGGGTACGTTTCTGAGCCAAACGGGGATGCAGGGTAATTTCCTTCGCCTTGCAGCTGGCTGGTCAACATTTGAGAATTCTTCGAGCCCCTTATCCGACATTTTCACTCCAGGTTTGAGATCCCAGTCGCGATTCAAACTGTCCTCGAAGTGGATCCCTCCCCAATTTGCAATCTATCCCGAACTTGGAAATGGACGACAGGGGTTGTAGTATGCAGTTACGGAATAATCCGGAGTGTATAGCTTTCGACTATTCCCGAGAAGATGTAATTACCCCGGAGCGTGCGCCGACTCAACGATTCCTCGATCGCTCGGAATAGATTCCGCCGATTGACTCTTTCCCGATTTTTCTCCCCTCCTTCGATAATGCATCCGCGTCGAGTTCTGGATAATCGATCGGGCGCAATTTCTTCCTCCGGTAAAAAATGGATCCGCGTCAGATGCCACTCGGGGGAACGCGAACACGAGTCCGGGAATTATTTATAGACGCACCGTTCCTTAATTATTATCGCCCTCGATTTTCCACCGAATGTCTAAACTCGTCCTCTCTTTATCCGACAGACGTCAACGAGGGATGTCGTCAGTTCTGAAATATAGACATCCCGATTGAAACGTCAAAACCTAATTTCAAAAAACTGATTAAAATTGCGCGAATCAATTTTTAAACACCCGTCATCGTGGCAAGGTGACCGTTAATCAAAATTTCATAACCTAAGACCGATATGTCATGAAATATTCAGATATTTTTACGATCGTGTGAAGAGTCCTCCACCAAAAAAAATAAAAACATCTACCAATTCCCCCAAAAAATAGAAAGGAAGTACCACCTATACCTTAAAAAAAAATACCTCGATCTTAACATACTTTAACATGTAAATATCAAAACTTCTCCAAATGAAAAATTACTATCGACGATATCGCGACACTTAATAAATCCATCCCAGCGCGGCTTTATTGTCCCGTCGAGCGTTTCCATTTTCCCCTCCCAGGAGGTGGGATGGGTAGATTCGATTTTATTTGACTTTATTTCGCTTCATCTCATTTTATCCCGAAGAAACAGCTTGTTGACGACTTAAAGGTGCCTTTTTCTCCCCGCTGCTTTATTTCTCCGACTGGCGGAGGATGCTTCGCCATCCTCTGGAAGGACCCAGAGATTTCTATCTTTCCGAGCTTATTAATAATCGACGCGAGAGGGTGGGGGTGAGGTCGATCCTCGGCTCGATCTCTCGAAGATCCCCGCGAGGGGCTGAAAGCGACACGGGGGTTGCGAGAGGGCGCGTTTCCATGGTGAAGAGGTCCGAACGAAAAACGAAAACCACCCCCGAAGGTTTTTCCACGCTTCGCCCAGTATTTCGACTCGCGAAGCCCAGACAATGGGGGATGAAAGAGGCATGGAAGGCCGGGGGGAAAGGGTTAGGAAATAAGGGTGACAGGGAAATGCCGAGGGGGGTGTCCTCCCTGGCGTAATCCCTTTTAGCAGAACCTCGCCCGAGGACGCATCCTTCGGGGTGCTAAGTGCTCTAATATGACGCGAAACGGGCGGACTCGTTATCGACGAGTTTTCACCCTCTAAGTTTTCCGAATTAAAAAAATAAGTTTTAAAATTTTACCTTAAATAAAAATAAGACCGCGTTCGTTCGCCACACGTTTTTCTTTACACAGAAAAGAAACATAGATTGAAAAAATTAGATTTCGACATTTTTCCAAGATACCCCCTAAATAAAAATAAGGCTTCACGACCGCTCGAATCCTCCTCCTATCCGGGGTGAAAAAATTCCCTGCCCCGCGATGGGGATGCAGAATTTAGGGGTGCGACGTGTCTCCTCGGAAATGCAAGACGGGATATGCGAGGATACCCCCCAAGGCTCGAGTTGCGAAGGGGTGGCCTCGGAAACGCGATCCTCGAGGAATGCCCCACCCCCACTCCTTCCGGGAGGGGGTGCAAATTGGAGCACAGAAGAGACAAAGGGCATGATTCTCGGCCTAAGGAGTCCCCGTAATCCTTGACCGACGATAAAACTGGACTTGACCACCGACCCCCGTTTTAAGGGTGGAGAAGAGCCTTAAGGGGAGAAAAAACGGAAACCCTCGTCCCGGGCGGCGAAACGTAGCCGTGTCTCGGCGTTTTCGGGGGTGGAGAAGGGGGTGGTATCGATTTAGGAAACCTGACCGAGTAAAATGCTCAGAGGGGGTTGGTTTGCGGCACTTGAAACTTCGGACCCCCCGGGAACACCCCCGCCACCCTCGGGGGTGGAATGGGGAAAAATTCTGCCAACCTCCCTCGTGTATGTCGGATGCGCCTTCGATTGATTTCTGATAATCGGTACGCCCCGGTGGTGATGAAGGGCTCGAATCAAAATGCCCGGGATGTTGCACCCCCGATATAAAATTCCGACTTGGCTGGGGCTCGTGTTATCCCCCGTGATGCGGATATCCGGTTCGGGGAGGGGAAATAGGGAATTCGAGGAGGAAGGAAGAAACCTTGCCCGAGTGCATTCTCTCTGCGAATTAGGATCCGACGTTATTCTCAAGAAAATCTGGGGATAATAATTTGCACGTAAGAATTTGTCATTTCGAAAATCGGAAACAATTGGTATTTTTTTTTTTTTCTTTTTACCACAATTAGTATTTCTCCCTGGACTCTTGAAAATTATCGAGATTTTGAAGCCTCCTCGTTTTTTCATCGATCGCGTCTCTTTGCCTCTGATAAAATAATTAAATCCAGCAATCCCGAGATACTTTATTTCCTCGAGCCTAGTCAAAGGAATCGCCCCGCGTAAAACGCACCGCGATTCGAAGGAAGATTAACGAGCGGGGCCGAATTCTTGCAAGGCATTAAAAGAGTCGTAAATCACGGAAAGGGAGACCTATTAAATTATGGAACCACTCGGACCGCGTTATCAGCCAGTCTGAAAAATCGAGCCGAGCCATGTTGCACTTCTCCTCGCTTATCGGCACGCATTCTCTCGTGATAACGATCACGGACCACCTCAAATAAACATTTGACCACATTGGGCACAACAATGATCACCCATCACCGCCATCAAACGAAAGATCCATCGCGAGAATCGCGATAAGCTCTATCGCAATCCTCGGTGATTCATTATGATAACGGCCAAACGAATTCTTTTTCGCTTTCTTGATAAAATCCCTGACAAGGATCTGCTACGTTTGAATCGGCGTTATCGCCGGTTCAGAATATCAATGGAGTCGAGATTTCCTTGTGAATCGATGGAAAGTGCTATCACTGTCCTGATATCGGACGCCCCACGAGCATGTTCCGGTCGACGCCGGCAAAAGGACGCTCGTTACATGGCGTTGCGTCTCTCCCTTATTTTTCCTCGTTTCCCCTTATTTCCTCTGGTCGAGGTTTCCACGTCGATCTCTCTTCGTCGGGGGGGGGGGGGGAGCATGATTCCGGGGAAAAATTGCAAGTGCGCGCCCGTAGGAGGTGGGAGGTGGGCGGCGTGAGGTCGAAAGGGTGGAACTCCGCACGGTCGTATCGGAAGCAGCCCTCTAACTCGGGGTTGAGACTTGTTTTTGACGTCTGCTGGAATGGAACGGGACGGAGTGAATATTGTATGACTTACCGGAGCCAGAAACTCGATACTTACCCTCCCCCCGTCAAAACGCTGTTGGAAGTTAGGAGGAGGTGCAAAAGTGCGTGATATTGGCACTCCCGAATTTCGCCCCTTGACTAGGCCCTTATTTTGCGATACCCGTACCACATCGTAAAGGTGTTTTTTTCTACTTAACGGGTATCTCTTTCACTTTCGAGAGAAATTCAATTCGTCGTCCTGGACGTTTCGGCGGATGTCCCGGTGCAAGAAGTCTCGCGCAAGGAGGAGGAAAGTTTTATTAACCAAAGTGTTTATCATTAATCAAGGCCGGGAAAAAAGGCGGCCATCGGTCTTCGGGATCGTCAGGAGACTCCGTACTTTCCAGCCTTCTTTGGGCAGGAGGAGGGTTGCCAGGGTAACTCGTCCTTCCTTCGTCCTGCATACGCATTGTACACCACGGTCGGTGATCTCGTGGTCAAGGATTAATGGCCAAGGCGATCGATCACCTCTCTCCCGCGAATGCTTTATTTCTCCCCAAGACCGACCAACAGGGGGCCGTCACTTTCAAAACTTCGAGATCGATGCTTCGACTCGGAATAATTATTCCAAATCGACCTCTCCGACCCGCCGGTTACAAAAATCAAGTATATTATATTTCTTTGGAACCATTCAACGAAATATTTCTCTAGCTCGATGAAACCTTTTTTTCTCTCGGTGTACTAAAATCCAAAGCAAATGAAAAATTGGAGCAAAAGAGGAAGAAGGCAATTTTCTTAAAAATGGAAAACAGGGCGGCAAGCTAAAGCGTCCCGTCGCGGTACCCACGAATTGATCGTTATTACGAGGGGAGAGAAAATGAGAGAGAAACGCGGAAAGGGGAGGAGAGAGGGGACGAACACCTGCGGACGCAATTATAATGCAGGAGAAAAGAAAGACACTCGGCTCCGCGAAATTACCGGCGCGGGAAGCCGATGGCATCGATTTCTCATTAACGCACCTGAAGAGCCGATGCATTCGCGATAGCGCATGCGCTTTTATGGGAGGACGCGCGTCGGAAGAAAGCCCCGGAAATAATAGCGGATTCGCAAATGGCGGAATTGCCGCCATGACCCATGAGACCCGCCCTACATCGCAAAACCTCCGCCGAAACGTTTGTCGTCCAATTTTTTATTCGCGAAAGGCATCGACCACCTCGGACCAACCTAACTCGTGCGTTATAAAATTCTAAAGCTCTGCATCGCGAGAAATTAGATTCCGGATGTCTCGTGAAAAATATTAGAACCTGAATAATTAAAATTCAATAAATATACCGAAGGATTAAAAAATTCTATCGAACCAAGAATAACGATTCCGGGTCGTGTATCGGATAAATGATATTTTTCGCGTGGTCATTCAATTAAAAACGTAGAAATTTCAAGGTTAGAAGGGTGAAGAAAAATGGTTTCCTCCCGTACTTATGGATGCACCTAGGGGGGCACTTGCAGCGCCGGTCACGACACTTGCGCTAAACGCGCCGAGCTACCTGCTCCCCTGGTAAACCTGCTGGTAAACATGGCGAGGCAATACCGTCAATTATTAACTATTTCCTCGTCCGGCGTTTTCCTTTTTGCCCCATCTTCGCGCCGATGCGACACGCAACCCTTGTCCGGTTATTACGGCGTTTAAGCTCGCCCTAGCGTGTCGCCAATTACCCGCGTTGCGCATCCCTTCCGAAATTGTATACGTCTAGAGTTCGAGAGGCCTTCGCTTTCCGAAAATGGCCTGGAGCAGCCGCAGGAAGTGCGGGCCAGTCACCTGGCCGATGACTGGAAATGATAAAACCAGGCCTCTCTACGGTTGCCGACAGCGAACGTGTCAAGAGACTCCGCTATCTAGACAGGATGCCACCGAAGTCGGCCGCACTTTGTCGGGTCTTCCGGCCTAAAGGCGGCGAACGTAAAAGTCCCTCGGAATGGGTGATGCGGTGAGAGAAAATCGACCGATCGCCCCCAAATCAAGATTATGACGGGTTCGATGAGGATCGTGCCAAGTTTTGTACTTGTATAGTCTCTTTGCTCATCTTACGCGTGACGGTCTTAACGAGAATTGCCCCAATAAAAAATTCGATAAAGTGGTGAACAAGAGAAAAATTAATTATCGTTGTTAAGAAAATTTCTAAAAGGTGGAAGAATCTTGTGGTTTCGATTTCAACTCGTTTCGGGACTACGGGCTCTATTTCTGAAAATCGATGTTTTATGCCTTTATCGGAAGTTCGTTTGTTCTTAAAGGACATTTAATTCGAATGGGCGAGGAGTGCTAGGTGGATTCGAAGAGAGAGAGAGAGAGAGGGGCGGAGGAAGAGAGACGAACGGAAAGGAAAGATTTATAAACCATTACTTTCGCATTTGCGAAGGCATCTACCGACTTCCCGAGATAAAATGGAGGCCCGGGGAAGGGCCGATCAATGGCGATTGTCGATCGTGTCCCGGAATAATGCTCGCTTTTGCAGCCGAGAAAAGATCTTCGAAGATAACCTCAACGCCGTTCGCTCACCCGACCAACATCCTCGATTAATAAAATAGTTACAAATAAAAAATCAATTATTTCTCATTAAAATCGCGTTCCCTGAAAATTCTTCGGCGCTCCTCCCACCTTCGAAATCCGATTTCTTATCGGGCTATCTTAAATAACGATCTGCTCTGCCCGATCGAACCCCCTCGATTAATTGGCCTCTGCGCATGTGCACTATCGCGGAAGAATCGCACCCGAGGTGCGTTAATGGGAAATCGATGGCATCGACTTTGTGCCCGTAATTACGCGGAGCCGACTTTCTTTCTCCTCTTCTGCATTATAATTGCAACCGCGGATGATCGTCTCTCTATTGCTATTTTTTTCTTTTTTTCCATCAGGCGAAAACCGCTTTCAATTTTTCTTCACCGATTAATCTTGTCATAAAATTGAAATATATTTTTGCTGGACTGCGTTTTCAAGCTCATGTTGTAAAAATTAGCGTTACGTAGGACAGGTTCCTAAAAATCAACGTTATGCGATGGAATCTCCCTCGCTTCGTTATCATACGCGAGATGCCGCACTATCGGGAACCCATCGGCACCTTGGGTGCGTAAATTGGAAATCGATGACACCGCCTTGGCCTCGCGTAATTACGGGGCCGAACCCATCCCTTTCCTCTTCTGCATAATAATTGCATCTCGCCCTTCTCCCTCTCCCTCTCCCTCTCCTTTTTCTTCCTTCGCAAACGAAACTCGCTTTTTACTCGTCCAGGTCGATCCATCGCATCCGAGCGATTTATTTATTCTCAGATGTTTTCTTTACTTCTTCAACCCCTTCATATCGTACACTCGCTACCCTTGGCTCCTCGTGCAAAAAGGGTACTTTATCGTTAACTTCACGCGTAACATTTTATTTTTCTATTGACTCCTCGCGGCATTTAGAAAGAATGACGAAAGAGGTCTCACAGAAATAAATATTTTATTAAATGCTGTATAGTTCTTGGCAAGAAACCTCGTAGATCGATTTTTATTCTCAGGTGGATAATTAATTAGGGTGGCCTCCCTGAACGAGGAGTGGCGATCTCGCCCCTTCTTTCCGCAAATCCGCTCCCGACTGCGGAATCGTAATTGAACTTCAAGAACCGAGTGATAAGGCGTTTCGAGACGGACAGCCCTCGCGAAATTACGCGGCGAGCCCCGCAAATAAGGGCGGAATATAAATACCGGAGGACTCGGCATTGGTCGGGCCTCCTGACAGCGACTTCGGGGCTGAGCCGCTTGTTACTTGGAAATTGCGCCTTAAGCCCGTTTTATCCTCTTAAGAGGAAATGACGAACGACTTCTCGCAATCCGACCGCCACGGAAACGGAATGGACCGAGGCTTAACCCTCTGTCGCGCAAATTAACATCCCTCGAACCACTTTCTTCCGTTTTATCGAGGACCTCCGTTCCTGAATTTTATTTCTAAACCCTCTTATATTTTTATTCTAAAATCGCCAGAATTTTCGTCGCATTTTCAAACATCTCTTAGGGTTTCCCAGCGTTTTCATTCATTTTTCTAGAAATTCTGAGACAAGAAAGGGACAATAAATTTCATTCGAAGGAAACGTTTTCTCCTGGATCGAGACGACGACAGGTGATATGGAATCGCGGTCCCACCTTGCGTCGCGGCGACCGTCTGCTCGTCTCCCCTGCGACATGGTGTCCATCGATTATTTTTTTTTTCGCACGCCAGTCAGCTGGCCTTCCTTTTTTCCGGACCGAATAACGAGCGATCTCCGAAAGGAGATATCGGAAGCCGGAAGTGACCTACGCGTGTTTTCCGCGGGTGAACGAGCAGCAAACGGACATCCAGGGTCGAAAATGCCCTCCGAATAATTCGGTGCATCCTTGCCCCATAAAAAAAAAATTCCCCAAACTTCTCCTTCTACCAGTTTTATTCTCCGTCAATATTTTTATCGGATCGATGCGTCGCGATTTCACTCGGTGCAGTAAAAATAAGAATTGAAAAATCAGACCACGTAGAATCGATAATCCAAGCTATGCCCTCGCGTGGGGCATCGAGGTGTGTCGAGCAAACACCGCGACGAATGTCTCCGCGATATCTAATGACTTTAACAATTTTTGAAGGCTCACGCGAAGGGAAGGTGCACGTGCATGTGCATTGCGTAATGACTTCACTGGCAAAGAGTCGACCGTCGATCGCGTGCGGTGCAGTCTCTTGCTTTCGTTATTCCACCTGCCTCGAAGGCTGCACTCAAACAAGACCACATATGAGGCAACCTTGGTTGCATGTCTGGCTCTTCGTGCACGTGAACGAGTGCAGGGAGGTGCAGGGAGGTGCAGGGAAGTGCAGGGGAGCGAACGGTGGCGTTGATCCGCCACTCGCGGCACTGTCCGCTCCCGAATGCAAGTACAGTGGACGTTTCACAGATTGCACCTCGCAGATGCCCCGGCGTTTGGCTTCGGGCTACGGGAACCGATTCCCGGGTTACTTTATAACATCCTCCCTTTTAACTCCATTAACCTTGTACGGCAACTAATGACCCTGAAACATTGCCCCCGTCCGGTCTTCGACCGCTTCCGCAGGCTAACCAAAGATGGCGAGCCTAGACGAGAAGATCGCAATTTTCCGACCAAACGAGGGGTGCCACGGGAAAACGCTTCACGAGAAAGTCACTCGTCTCGACGTGCCGAGTAAGTTTTGTACGACACGTTTTTCCTATAGCCGGGGTAGTTGAGGGAGAAATTCGGATTTATTGGGGAGGGAGATAGCGACAAGGAGAGCGAGGGAAATAATTATGCTTTAGGCTAGACGGAGAGACGAAATTTCCTTCCATTACCTCATTGGCTCTCTCGCTCCTATTAACTCCGTGCTAATGACTAATGGACCTAAAATAGGGGATCTCTTGGGAAGTTTCGAAGTTCCCCCTCGGCGGCGGCGGGCAAGTCTCAAAAGAGAACTCTTCGCTTCCGGTGCGCCCAATCGATCAAAGCCGCGGCAACGTCGGTGGTCCTTGAAGTGAAAATTGCAAAAATCCTCGATAATCCGCGAGGAAAGTTCGTCGCATCTCGCGGACGTCCCCGAAGGGGGTGGGAAATGGTCGGGCCGAGAGTCGGAAGGAAGCTCCCTTTTCCCTTCAAAGTGCACCGGTCGCGCAATTACCCTTTCATTGGTAATAAGTTGCCAGCGACGGAGAAAGACTCCAAAATAATGTCACTCGAGCCTTTGCTGTTCGGGCAAAAAACTTTTCCTCCCCCCCTTAATGAATTACCGATGACTGGTGAACCCGAAACGGCGAATACAGCGTTCAATTTTCCCTGGGACAGGTAATGAAAAATCCCCTCTCTACCTTTTTCTCAATGTAATCCTCAAATTAAATCTCAGATTTTTTAAATTTAATTTTCGCAACGTCGTTAAGCGTGGGATTCAAATTATGAGATTTTTGCCTAAATTGGGGAACCGTCGCGGTCGATAAGAACGAACCGATAGAACGGGCAACCCCAGGGTAAGATTCAAATCTTCCGACCGAGGTGCTCGGGGGTGGAGACGGCCGACCGGAAGCGAGAGGCGAGGTTCCGCTTCCTCTTTAAAGGGATGTTTATCAGGAGCGCGTTTACCGGTTCATCGGATAATGCGGTGGCGGCATTCGAGTCACCTTCCAGGGGTTGTCGGCATCGACGTATGGCCGGCCCGTTTTGCGCCCGGGGATAACTAACCTTCCTTAACAATGGATTAACCCCCGTTTAAGGTCGGGCTGGATGCATTATTGCGGGGGTATGCAGTCCGGGAGGGCTCGGCCCGGGAAAAAGGGATCCGCTCGGTGGCGCAATCATATTGCGCGAATCATTTGTAGCCATCTGCTACCCGGAGAGGCCCATTGTCCCTTAAAGGTAAATAAAACGCCCTTATGGCCGCGTTTTCGCCCCTGAGGAGGGTGAGTTCGGCGGCCATTGTCGATCGACCGCCGCTTCGATCCTCGAATTAGAGGCGGGAAGAATCGGGAATTAAATCACCCCTCGTTCTCTAATAAGCGTCAAATTTTTAGGGGGGGATGATTTCTACTTCATGAAAAGAAAACCCAATTTAAAAACACCAATATGATGTTCTGTAATAATCACGGTTGCATAATGTGAGCGAGAACAGGGGCAGTTCCGCTTCCCAGATGCAGAACTCGCTGCAACGACGAGAGCGCTTTATTTTACGTGCGGAGGGAAACGAAACGTTGCTGGCAGTTGTTATACCGTAAATAATACGGGGACATCGGTCGTGGGGGTGCGTTCGCTCCTCCAGAAGGGGGTGCGGGAATTAAAGTCAAAAGCACCACCTCGAATGGGGTTGCACTTGCTCCGCGACCGTAACCTTCGCAATGGCAATAGCGGGAAAAGCGCCGGTAATATTCGCCCTTCCACCCCTTCGTCCACAGTTTCTGCAGGTGCGGAAAGAAGTGCACCCCTCGTCTGACATATGCCTCCGGTGCATCTCCGACAAAATTCAATAAATTAACAATTTATCACCCCTCCCCCCAAATCCCTCCCATTAAAACACTACTATCGATACGATCCGAAGTTCTCGCCCGATATTCTTTATTAATCCTCAAATTTCAGGGAAAACGATTCCCCACTATGGAAAGGGGGAACCGTGGAAATCGCATCCCCCCAGGATCCAAGATGGCGGAAGCGGTCGTTGGAGATATCGGGGGTGTTATCGGGCGTCCTCAGTGATTTCTGCTCGTTCCATCGACCCTGGAGAGGGGGGACGCGAGCGCGGGGCCCCGTAAACCCCCGTAAACCCCTCAGGAACGAGGGGTACGTCGCAGGGGAGGGTTTCGATCGGCGCGTCGATCGCTGACTTGTAATTCGAAACGTTTTAAAGGGCCATTCTCGCGTGACGACCGGCTCGTGAAACCTTTACAACCGCGCGCGCGCGCAGGGCGGTGGCATGGGGGTGGATAATGCCTCCGCACTTTGCGCAGCTAACGGCGCCCTCACGTGAGCACCCTCGAGCCGATATCGCGGGCTCTTCCCCCCCCCTTTTTTTTTCTTTCGAAAACCGACCTCTTCGAATTTATCAAGGGGATTGGCTCCCGCAATCGCGACCCCCCAAATTCCTGGCCGGAATCGCATTGTATCTTGCATGGGGGTGCAGGGGAGGGCAAGGGTAGGTATGGTATGTAGGATGCGGTGGACCATCGTAACGTTAGAGTCAACGTGGAATATAAAGAATCCCTGCAATCTCGGGCCTAGGCTCCGATTCGTGTAACGGGAGCCATGCACCCCCGTGGATCACCGCTATGAGGTGGATGTTAAGATGTGCCTGCGGGAATGTGACATTTGGGCATCCGGTGGGGAATTGCAGCGGAGGTATATTTGACGTGCGCGTGCATCCCTTTCTGTTGCATTCGCCAATTTAAAGGAACTACTCGTCCTCCCGCTGAATGTCTTATCATGCCTTTTCACGTTTTATCAGGGTTTATCGTACACGAACGCGGAGAAAAAACCGATGGTCGATTTACCATTTTACCAGCAATCTTTGGTGAGATTTTTCAAACCCATAAGAGATATTTAACAGCGGGAAATAAGAAATAATTGTACATATGGCAAGAATTCAATAAAATGTAAATTCCTAAAAGGCACTTATTACGGAATCCGGTAGACTTTCGCGCCAAATACGGATAAAAGCCCATTCAGGGGTGCGGGGAAAAAAGTGATAAAAGAGCGTTTAAAGCTGCTTCGGTTTGATTAAAATTGTTGACGTTCGTACGAGGTGGGTATTTTATGTGACGAAAAGCCACGTGGTCCGGGTGCGCCATGGATTATCGGGGATGGCATATTACAGGGTGCCCGGTTTATTTTCATCGGAATCTTTCGCGACGTTCCTTTTTCGTCGGATGCCATTCAGGAATCCAGTCGGTTCGCTCTGGTTTCCCGTTTCCTCGAGCGGATCAGCCGTTGATTTGCTCCTCCCGATGAATCACAGATTAAACACGTAATCCTCGGGTTACACGTAATTACTCGCGGCCCCGTAAATATCGAGCGTAATTCCTCTAACAAGATCCCCGCATTCTTCCATAACCCCGGCACACTCGGCATTCAATTAATACCGGATCCGACTCCGCAGTTGCAGTTGCTCGGGACCGCACCCCAAACCGTATGTACATAATACAATGCGATGCGGCACAATAGGATTGAAATCTAGAACTACGGGTCTGCCAAACTCTAAAGCCATTATGTTTCGTCCGTATGGGCGGGCTCTCGTGCAAATCCACAAGCCACAGTCGCGATGAGAACGCTCAACTTTCGATCTAAGCCTAGCTGACGGTAAACCCGGCTGGCAAAGTCGAGACGTTAACTTTTGCATTCATTTTACAACTTGAATTACTAATATGAAAATTATAAGCGTCGTCCTTAGCCGCGCGAACGTCGCAACCAGAAAACAGGTGTCAAAAGTCCGACCGTTACCATGGAAGTCTCTTAGTTATATTATAGTATGTTTTGTAAATTATTGAGATTATTAAAAATGATACCCTTTATCGTGGAAGAGGGTGGTCTCGAAGAGCACTTGTCGGTCGACTTCCTGTTTCCGAAAACACCGAACATCTCGGAGACAAGCGTGTTCATGGTGGGCGGTACGTTACGATATTTGAGATTTTCAACTCATAAGTTGATAAGCCGACGAAAAGACGCGTAAAACGGTTTCGCTGGGCGCATCGCGGTTTCAACAATAATTTATCCGCGTCGAGTAAATCTAGTCGATTTCAACTAAATTCCATCGCTCTAACTAAATTGCATTTGAATCGACTTTGGTTGGATTGCGGAGACCGAACGAAACGGTTTAGCCGTGGCCCCGCGATTAAGCCCTTTAGTTAATTCAACCACAATGCAGTTGCACGTTTGCGGGCTCGAATCAAACGGGGTTCCGGTTGAGTCGGCCGAATCTCGTTATGGGAAAAAAAAACGCAGGCCCAACTATGCCGATAGCGAACTTCGCACACTGCACATCCTAAATCAACAAAGGCGTCGATAATTGTGTAGTGAATTTCCATCGAGTTCCGACTCCCACAAATTGCATTTGGATATAATAACCGAAGCCGAGGCAGGATGTGGGAGGATCTTCGTTATAATAGTTACAGTTCCATAATAAATCAATGTTGAGCAAGATGCAGCAGTGCGGGTAGTCCGGTTGCGACGCGAACATCGACGAAACTTTCGTCCCAAAAGCCCGATCGTCCTTATTCGGGGGCAGAGTGCAACCGCTGTACGGCACGCGAAGGTGCAACGCCCTGTACAGACCAGGCTCGAATCGTTCCGGGATATCCACGCCGCTTAACAGGGCCGGTGGAGGTCTGTCGTTGATGGCCACGATACGCCTCCGCGATGTTTCAGATTTTCAAGGGTCCTCTCGCTCCCCTCCGGCTCCTCGGACGTCCGCTCCCTCGCGAGGCCCGCAGCGTAATGCACCCTGCCACCCACGTGCGCCCTTATATACCGCTGCCTCCGTTTCGCTCCCGCCAGTCGCCACTCTAGCGCTCCACCGGGCGGCGCTCGGATTAAGGGGCATTCACCGAAAATGACGAGTTCTCCTTCCGCAACCCCTGCGATACCTCCTGGAACCGATCGCCGGCCCTTTGCGCGGAAATACGAGATTTAAGCTTCGCTTCCTTCCCCGGAGTGGCCCGAGGACTCCGTCTAGCGTTACGAACGAAATTGCGCCCATGAGTGCACCCGTAAATGAAAAAAGAAATAATTAAAAAGAAACGAGTAAGTTCGGTCGAAATCGGCAAACTGCGTTGCTAAAAATATCTGTTCGAAAATCATATACGCGATCAATATTTTTCAAATCAAAATGAAAGAAATCAGAGTCATCGGAGGGAGAGCGTCCGCAAGCGGGAGAAATCCACGGTTTCTTTGTCGCTCCTTCGAGGCTAAGGCTTCGAAGGAGGCGAAAGGGGTGGCCCTCGCGGCCGGACCGCCATTACGGCGACCAGGCGTTCCTCACCATTGTGAGGACGAAGTGAACCGAGGACTCCCGGCGAGCACTCGGACCAAATGAAGAAATAACGCCGCGAGAGTGCATCGGCCCGCGAATTAAGGGACTTGCCCGCGCTCCTTGGAGGCGTGCGACCAATTACCCCCATGTCGAGTCGACGGCCTGAAACAATTAGGAATCGGGTTCCGCGAAGTAAACTCCAGCTGTACGAGAATTCCCCGTTTCTTCGCTTCCGAGTATCCGCTCGATTTTCTAACAAATTCGAGGCACTTCCCTTACCCTCGTACCCCGAAATTGAAATGTACATGTAACGTCGATCGCCATCCGATCGAGATTCGACGTCGGTGGCGAATATTTGTCATTATGGGAGGAAAGAACCTCTCTTACCTCGTTCCATGGGAGTTCGCTGGCCGTGCGCGAGCTCCCCTTGGCGGTTCCCCCGCGACTCCCCGCTGCCACGGTCAGTAAATTTGCAGCGACCCCCGGAGAAGCGCGCGGCCGGCTGCGCGGTAGCGTCCGCCGGTGCGTGCGCACGCACGCTCGTCTACGGTAGGCCAGTCACGTGGGCCACGTACGTACCGAGGAGGTTGGGTTAGGTTAAGTTAGGTGTACCGAAGGCTCCGGGTCGGTACTTAAAGACCCGTGATTCCGTCCCGATCGGCTCGCCGAGCGACGCGCGAGTCGCAATCGCGACGAGGCTCCCTCCGAATTCCGATTGGCTGTTTCCGCGGGCCGCGTTCCCCCGGAACCCGACCGCGTATCCCGTGCACTCGGCCTTGTCTATTGATTTCATCCTCTTGTCTCGTCTTTCGCATCTCCTCTTCCGTCTTGCGGGGACGAGAGAACCTAACGTATACGCCACTTCGCATCGCGTTCACGGTAAATCGATGAAACCCAAGAAATTTAAAAACTATGACTCGCAAAAATTACGACGGAAGTATGGATATTTGTTGGGCAAAGCTGGAAATAATTCGAGAAAAATCAAACATAATTCAAGCTAAAGCCCGGAATAACGAAAGGTAAAATAAAATGAAATGAAAAGTCACGCACAGCGGCGCTTGGAATTCTCGGTAAATTTCTTCCAGGGGTTTCGGGTCGTCGAAGAGTCGCGACAGAATGGAGATCAGCCGAAGCCATTAGCCGAATCCATTTTCCTCGGACGAAGGCAAGCCGGTCGGCGACGTTAATGAAACTTTTTAATCGCCGCCGGCTACTCCCGACGCGAGGCCGCGCACGCGCGGACTCGTGCCGCCCGCAAACAGGCACCCGCCAGCAGTTTTTCACTCCGCGGAGCGCATAAAGGTTGAAATTAAAATAAGGGAAAGCGGACCAGAAACAGAAACAGAAATTATAGGATTGCCTTGTCGGCGGGCCCGACCCCCTCGCCGCCCCGGAGGATAAAAAGCCGCGTTCGTCCTCGGGCGAATATACTTCGTCGGTCGCGCCGCGAGATCCCTGGATGAGGATGCACCGATGCGCCTGCACGGCCGACTATTCTTTTTCCCTCTTTTAACATTTATTTTACGAGCCTCTTATTTTTTCTCGGGGCCTACAAGGGACTTGGACCGATCGTAACGCAGCCAGACCCGGATTTTTCGAATCCGCAGCCGCAACCTGCATTCGATTATTGCCGAAACTTTAGTGTACTCTCGCGATTTCAATTTTAATGGACCATACGAAGATATCGCTATCGGATGAACTCCAGATTTTTCAAAACGTTACGATTCTATCGTTCGCTTCGATACGAACGCTTTGAAAAATGTGGAAAATATGAGCCTTCGCGCTGCAAGCAGGAGGGATGCAAATGAACGTAACGATATTTTAATACAGCCCTCGTGGAGACCCGTGCAAACAATATCCGGCGTTTTTTCGGTAACGGAGGATAAAAAATGCATTTCACCCGTATCCGGAGCGGAAAACGCCCGCTTCCCTGAGCCGGCGCGACGTCGACGACGCCGGCGACGACGGGTTTTTCGTGGCCGTTCCATCCCCGTAGGCGTTCGTTTTAATTAACGTCCGTTTGTCGGAGCCCTTGGTTCGGCGTTCCTCGTCGTCTCGACCGTTACTTCGGGAAGGTCCTGCCGCCACTTTCGATCCTTCACCCTTCGTTACCCCCCGCGATGTTGACTTTTCCCGGCCGAGTCGGAGCGAAAGAGTTACCCTGGGTGCATGCAGGACCAACGAGCGACCCCCCCATGACCGATTAATTAAACGACGCAATTTCCCGTTTCCTGTCACGCGATATAAAAATCATTCCTTTCATAAATTCAATAAAAATCACGATTCTTATTTTTTTTTTTTGGGTCCAGAGAGACATCGTTAATAATTTATGCACGTCAAAGTGCAGGGTCAACGTCGACTCGACGATTCGATTCCGCGATCGTCTTCTAGCGGAGTGCAGCGGGCACTTGCGTAAAAGTGCACGCGATCGCGTATACCTCGCCATATATTAATCGCGGCTCGACGCGAATCGTTAATTTCGTCCGCGTACTCCAAGAGGACCGCCGCTTATTTCGCATTCCCGTTATTCGTTCCCGGCTGCTGTATATATATGTATACGTCCAGAGATATGTACGTTATATACATTAACGCATATACATATTATATTCTTACCTCGTAAGTGTATATACGCGTACCGACGGGCCTTGGGCTCTCTTCGCTGCAAGTGGGGGAGGGGGGCACTTTCGCGTACACGAGGAAACAAGGGATGGCCCCGCTCCTTGCAGCCCCTCCAGCTGGATATCGCGTTTCTCGAGACGTGGAAAATAATTAACTGCCTGCCGCGGGAAACTTAAGAACGTTTGTTTTACTTAAAAGCGTTCCCCGTCGATCCCCCGCGCCCCCCGGCTTTTTTACCCCCGCCATTTCTCAAGACGCTCGCCGAGCATAATCCGATATCTTATTAGCCCCGCGATTTATCGTCAAACTCGTCAAACAATCCGCGGCATATGCTACTCGCGAACAACGAGCCCCTCGGCGGCTCGTCGGTGACTGGTTAACGGAAACAAATGGAGCCACCACTTGTAACGAGATCTCTCGCTCCGCCTCGGACGTTTCCATGTTAAGGTTCCGCGAGACAACGGCGCCGACTGTTGTCCTCGCATTCCTCGGACCTAGGGGAAAGGTCGTACTTTGTCTCGAGTGGTCCGGGAGATCGATCATCAACGTTTGCCGTATTATTGTTTTTATAATGCGGCAATGCCAACTTAATGTAAAGCTGGCATCGCCACAGTTTTTCGAAAAACTATAAGAGCAATAAATTTTATTGCGCAAGGAAAATATTTTTTGCTCTTATACTTTTCCGAAAAATGGTGCCGATGTCAGCTTTATATTGGCACGTATATCGTTTTCTTGACATTACTTATTTTCGCAAGAAATTTTTTGGTATACTTCCTTTTTTGGCGCTACTTATCTCCGCAATGAAATTGTACGAGATAAAAAGTCGGATATTCGGATTCTCGTCGTTTATTCTCGGAACAAAATCGTAATATTCAGGGGAGGGTCGGAATCGCGATGGAACTTCCGGAAGACTTATCGCGGGAATTTCGGGGGTGCAAGTGGCGATAAAAGTCGCGCGAAAAGAGCCGATTAATATCCGTGGAGGTCGTTATCTCGCTCCTTCGGTAACCTCCGGAAGTGGATGACGATTTTAAGAGGCAAATTCCTCCCTAATTCCCTCGATCGCCGATCCGTCAAGTTGCCCGGCGGGTTCCTCGGGGGAACGGGAAACCGTTTTCCGTCGGTTCAATAAGAGGCGAGTTCTTAATTAAGGCGTAAGCCGGCCGTAAGTCTCTTAATGCTGCAATAAAACGGCCATCCTCGAGCCGTATCGATGTCACTATTAAGCGCGTACACCTGCGCTCCGGGGAAGATAAATAAATAATATATAGAGGGAGGGTTTCCCGCGACGGAGCTTCCTCTTTCCCTCCTGGACTCTCGCTGCGTCTCTCTCGCTCTTACAGCTTTTCGATAAGAACTTCTCCCTCGCGCCCCCGATTCCCCGATAAGGCCGTCTCTCTCGCTCTCTCGGGTCCCGTATAAGGCCTTCTCGCTTGTCCTCGCCGCTCCCCGGTAAGGGTGTCTCTCTCCCGCGAAGAGCCCGGAGCGACTCTGGAAAAGGAGATCCGACTCGGCCTGTTCCCTCGAGGCAGCTGTCTGCATCGATTGGTCATCGAGTGAGAACTCAATTAAAATAAGAGCGTCTCTCTCCAATCGAACGGAATCGAACGGCCCGATCACTCACGGGGGTATTAGAATTCAGGGAGGGTCGTTCGCGCTTTCGATAATTCACGCCCGTCGCCGATCCATTTTCCCTGCTCGTTGCAATTTAGGCACTTGCTCTGCAGGACCTCTCGCTCGTTCCCTTCTTTTTTTTCTTTCATTTAATTGTAATCGGTAACGAAAGAGGATGCACGCTCGAATTAATTGGAGGACCGAAACATATTACGAATCGTTTTTAAGGTTAACGGAGTTTGCTCCCACATATATCAAAATTATAAAATTACGGGGGAGGGTCCTGGACCGATATTCGAATATTTTGGATTAATGATCGATTGCTTCCGGAGCACTCTGACTTTAATCTCGTAATTGTTTTTCGAGGGAAACGAGATAACATGGTTCGTTTAATTTACAATACGGTTAACACGCGGAGATGACTCGGACGGGCTTTCCGACCGTATTGCGACTTTTTCCAATCGATGGAATTGGCTCGGACCGTTCGCAAAAAACACGGAGCCTTCCTGGCAGCCGTACAATTCAAACAAATCAAATCCCAGTCAGTCGGCGGAGAAATTGCAACGATGCGCACATCCTCGAATATGGGGAAAAAAGTGCAGCGCCGGGAAAATGTGGCAAACGGATCGCCCGTTAATCAATCTGGCCGATGATCGGAAAACTACCGATTCTTCTTCCTTCTTCGAGCATTTCATTCTCCTCTTTTCCGAAAAATCCTTATTAATTAAGTAACCACTTCCATTTCGTAATTCTTATGCGAGGACATTAAAAATCCCCCGTCCAAAAAAAAATAAAGTAATAGATTTCACGGAAACAAAAATAAATATTAAAGAATACGCAATTAAAATTCATGTCAACCGCATACTCTGTACGTCGATAGACTTTATGCTCTCGTATAAAGACTGTACTTAATTTTTTTCTTTCTTTCAACTACAATGAGCTATCGTTCCGGAGGTACGTCAGAATGCCCCCACCCCCATTCTTTCGATATTTTTTTCCTCTATAACCCACTCGAGCGTTTGACAGCTGGCAAGTTCAGCCCCGCGGGACTGCGAGGAGGGGTGTTCCCATCTACCCCTGTACTTGCCCTCGTACTTACCCCTGAGTCTACCCTGCGATTTAAGTGTCCCGTAACCGGGGGAGTAGGTGCACGCAGGGGTAGCACGAAATCGAATAAATATTCCGCACGCCCCTTTTCCCTACAGGTGGCGGCCTGGAAAACCAATCGCATTATTTTCTCAACCTGTTCCATTTTCAAAATTCGAGCTCCTTTGCGTCGATTCTTTCCAGACCTCCGTTAATCAGCCGCGATGCGCGATAACTTCAGAAGAACTCAGGATGCCACTTTCACGTCCCCTTAAGGTATATAAAGCTTTTTATCGGTGTTTTTGTTAATCAGAGAATAATTGCGCGATTGCGGAAAGAGGTTGTCATTAGCCCGGAAAATTCGGCCTCGGGCTCGAATTTGCGGTGCACTATGTGCAGTAGTTAGGTGCATTACGCGTGTACGAGTCGAGCGGGTCGGATTGCGACATGCTCGGCATAATATTCCGATGAGCGCGTACCGGACGAGTTATCGAGTATTCGTCAGGTACGAGTACTCCATCTAATAAAGAAGACTCGACTCGAGGCAAGGAAGGGTTACACGACGCATTAAGAGAATTGTGAATTCAATTTCCTCGGTGTGGGTGCGAGTGCGGCTTCGTTGCCCCGCGGTGCCCTCGTGTGCACCCATGTGCCCTGCTCGAGGACCGTAATGGCGTATGTAAATTCAGGGTGATTCTTCTCGGTGACCCACTTACCGTGTTTATTCGCCGCTAGAAAAAAAATACGGTTAAACAGCGGTAATAATGGTTTTCCCCTCGACGCTCTTTTTACTGTTTTTTTTTTACTCGAGGTCATCCCGTTGTTAATGGAATGGATAAGAACTATTTAGCGGTACTTTTCGTTTCCAGAATTTTGGAATCCTCTCTAACTGGCCGCATATTCGCGAACCTCGGGATGAACCCAAAAGTATGCTCGAGGAAAATTAAAAATGCACGTAAAATGTGCAGCGCACATCGAGACTGCTTAGTTTAATTTTATCTCGTTTTTTATATCGAAGAATACCTCGATGCTTCGGGGTAAATATACGTATACGTTATAAAGTTCCATGTGGAAGATGCATCGGTGATTTCGTCCAAGTTGACACGATGGGGCATCGGTGCATCGCGAGGAGATGCGCGGAGCCGGCGACACAGCCACCCACTATTCACGTTGCGATATAAAAATAATGCATAAACGCATACAATGCACACAGCCGATCGTAAATATCGGCGCTCTCGGGCGTAACTCCAGATCGGATCGGATTGACCAGAAAAGAGTCGGCGTCGTAAAGCACGTTGCTGCATACAAGCAGGAAAGTATGTACCTCGATGGTGAATAAATGGGAAACGTCGATGATGCATCCAAGCGATGTCGGGGCGATCGGACTATTATAGATCCCTGCATCCTTCCATGGGGGAAGAAGGAGAGGGGAAAAAAGAAGGGAATTCTAAACAAAATTAATAATTAAAATTGCGAAGCTCCACTTTTTTTGGTTTTAGATAATTTTGTTTCCCCTTTCCAAGAACATTTCTCGCTTTTTCAACCCTTCCTCGATTTATCGAGATCGATGCGATCGACGATCGAACTTTCGTGCCCCATGGACAATTTATCAAGACGTGAAATTACGGCGCACTATACGATAATTGTCATCGAATCGCTCCCGGAAATCATGTCGAACCAGATACGGCTCTCCGTGACTTTTGTAACATTAATGAGGGAACTCGTCAGGTGCCAAGTACAGTTCGCCCCAACTATCGCACGGACCTCCATCATACGTTTAACCAAACCCCACAAAACCACCCCATTCCTGCAAACCAAACCCAACGCCCTCATCTCTGGATCCGCCCCATTAAACCCATAAAACAATTTTTTTCGACTCCTTCCCTGAAACTCTCCAACTTTCGTTTCTTCCCTTCTAAATAAATCCGATTGGCGAAAGATCCGGTGTCGGGCAAGAAATGCCGTTTTCAACGGGAAACAATGCAAATAAGTACACAAAGCACGGAGAAGACGACTCCTTAGATTACATCCGGAGTTGGCCGAGCGCGACTCCGCTGTTCCAAAACTTTGATAAGTTACCCCCACTCCGTGAAGGTGGGAGGCATCGTTTTCCCATTAAAAAATCTGCAACATCTCAATACGCGAATCTGGCCAGGAAAATTGCCGGCTGGGGTGGGCGGGGATTTGACGGGAGGGGGGACACCGGCAAAGAAGAGCTTATGCCGTTAAGCCCCTTGTGATTGAACTATTTATGCCCGAGATGCGTGGATCCGGCTCGTGGCACGTCTCCTCTCCTTCGGGAGATCCACCCACTCGCGTCGTCTCCGAGGCGCTCCGGAACAGCTGAGATTTGTGCGAGACACATATATCCCGGGGGGTGGGTATCCCCCGGGACGGGGGAATTTATACACGCCTTGAAAGGAAGCTCGCTTTTCGAGTTCGCTAGAGTGTCAAAGAGAACCCGGGAGGGGAGGAATTATTTCTAAGTCAGGGCTTCTTTTTCTTCGAGCCCTTTCTTTTACCCTCTATTTTTTTTCCAGATTGGAATTTTTACAAATTGCCCTCGAATCTCGACACGAATGCACTCTCGAGACCTCGCGAATGCACCCTTTTCTATTTCTTGCTGCAGGTGCACTCGACGCCATTGAGCGTTGCGTCGTCTTAAATCCCACTTCTTGAATTTTTACTCCATTGGGCAGAAAGGCTTCTTTTTTTTCATTTTTAATTTGAGAGGGAATAAACCTTCATTTTTTGGGAAAATGAAAATAATTATGCGACTCATATGAATTACGGAATTAATGGGATGGGGTAAGTCGACGCGTTATCTTGGAGTTAAGTGCAATTTTGTCCCGTCTCCGGTGCAGCGAGGATTTTTCCGTCAATTTTTCTTGCGAATTCCGCCAATCGGGATCGAATCCTCTAATCTTGATTCACGTCGGGCGGATCGCGGTTTCAGGAATCTGGCGTTCCCTTTTTCTTCGTTTTCTCTCCCTTTTTGGCCTTTTCCATCATTCTCGGTCGCGCAAAAGTAATCCCCCGTGCGGGAGATGAAAACGGATGAAAACGGATACGTGTAAAAGTACGGATCCGAGTATTTAGAGGGAGACGGGTATATGCGCCGGTATGTGGAGGGCGAGAGATACACGATTCGCGGATTCTCAGATGGAGAGAGAGGGACGCATGTCCGTTGTTATACATGTCTGAGAATACGTGGCAGCTCTTGGCAGGAGGGGATGCGATCGCGTGCATCGGAGCGCACGCTGCTCCGATTCGCAATGTTCAAAGCCGCGAGACGGAGAGAACGACGGGAGAGACGGAGAGAGAGCTCACGAGTTGCCGAACAATGCGGCTTACGCAGCCCCGAACCATTGTTCGACATCGCCCCGGATTGTTTCGTTTGGCGAATTTCCATGGCGAGAAATGCGCGGAATCGAAAATCATCCCTAGTCCGAGTTTACTCGATTTCATAATTTTATGATTTAATTTAAATATTAGAAGGTCTCCACAACGAATAACGGTACGGCATCGAAGCCATTTCCACCCCGGGTTGACGTCATTTTATAATTTTGTTAAAAATTCTCGAGGTCTCCGCGGCGAGTAATATGCGGTATCGAAAATCATCCCCAACCAGGGTTGACTGAATTTATTTTAATTTGATTAAAAATAAATTGTTACCGATTGCTTATCGGAGCGCTGGGAGAAAATACCTTTTTTTAATATTTCCATCGGCAAGAGAAATTGTTGGGTTCGTTGTAATTTTGGGGAGGGCGGATGCATCGATTTATCGCTTATGATTATTTTGTTTCCCTCTTCAAATTTACGTATACGCGGTATGTAATAACGCGAGTCGTGATTAACAGCGGGGAAGCTAATCGCGGGCAAGTCGCAATTCCCGAAAAAGCAGATCCAATTAAACGATTGGCAGTCAAAAGGGCGATATTTCCGTTCTTGGATTTAATCAAGCAAAGTACGGGTCAGTCGGCCGCCTACCGCCGAGCAGGGCACATCGGGGGCGCAATGGGGTGAGGGGGCTGCTGCCAGTCGCGCGAAAAATATCGCGACCGATGGAAAGGGGGCGCTTATCGAAAACGGGGGGAAGTGACACTCGTTAAGCAACGTTTGCTTAATTCCTGGCACCGAGGCAGGTGTCGATAAATTCCTGGGTTCAATGCGCGCGTATGTAACGCCGCCGGAAATTCTGGGGATTTATAGATGAGAGGCGGAGAGCCTCGGGCCGAAAAACAAATAAATTAGACCCCGCCCCTTAATTCGCGCGACAGGGCCGTAAACAATGTTAATCAGGGAAAATATTAGTTGACAGTGGGCAAATAAGCCGCTGCCACTCCGGGACATTAGTTAGCGCCGCTAAAAATAGAGAGACGGAGATGCGCGCCGGGCTGCGCACTTGCCTACCTTCTTCACTGGAGACTACTTGCGGATCTCGGCCGAGGGAGAGGAGGAAAGGGCGATGCGAGCTCCGGCTGCGCGAGGAAGAAGCGACAAGCCAAAAGAGCGCAAAGGCGCGCGCGAGGGAGACGCCTCTATCCGACCGCGGGGTGTCGGAGAGAGAAGAAAGAGAGGGGACCGGAGGTAAATCCCGTGGATTACCGCACCGGAAGTGGAGCTGTTTGTTGCCCGTCATAAGTCGGATTACCGAATCGCGGTATTTTTATATCGCCCACTTCCCCGGCGACGCCTGGCGACCCGGGGATGCCTCCGTCGCGCTTTATCGGTATAACTCGCGCGCACCTTTTTCGGAGCGCCGTCTCTCGAATACGCCATTTTCACCACCGATCGCTAAAGAACTTTGACACAAAAAATAAATAGTGCACCAAACGATCCATTAACTTTTTATGTTCATTCGAAGCGGCCTTGAAAAAACTATTTTCCGAAGATACATTGAAAAATAACATTTAATCCAGTTTTTTAACGCCATTCTCGGGTATCAGTCTCTCCAGGAGGTCGCACCAAGAGATAGCCCGTTTTTATTTCCCGCCACTCCGAGATATCGCTTTAAGACTGCGGACCCTTAAAGCCGAAGTATCGGAAGAGTCGCGAGCACGCGAGCGATTCGGCCCAGGGTGAATAATTTATTTGCCGCGTTTTTGCAAATAATAATTCAGGATGTTTGCAGCGGGTATCGCTTTCGAGGAGGATAAATCTCGAGTGGAGGAAACTATCTTCGCGGATTCCAGCTCGCTCTTGGAACGAGAGGGAGATTTCGCACTTCCCGGTCGAAACCTCGAGATTGGAACTTCCTGCCGTAAAAAGTAATCGTCCAGGGTGCGTGCAACCAGGAAGATGGTGCAACCTCGAGAACACCGCGAGGGTTACGATATATTCTTTTCGACCTTTACGAGAGAAGCTCGAGGATCGCTCGGAAGCCGAGGAACGGCCCTTTTCGCGCGCATGCGCCGGAATGCAACTGCAAGGATGCACCTTGGCGCAATTGCCGCCAATTTAAAGGGGGGGATCGTTAAACAGGGGCCCGTTTCCGCTCTTCGCCGCGGATCTCGAAGTAATTCCTCGTAATCTCCCCGCTGCCCATATGCTCGGCCGAAGGGAATTTTTAAGTCATCTTTGCTCCCATTTTCCTGGTCGAAAAAAAAATCGCGAAAGGCGATTTTTCCCCGCGAGGGGAGCGAAGTCGTTACGGGATTTATTGCACCCTTAAAGCACGCCCCCCGCGAAAAATCCCTCTTTTTTTTCGCTCGAATTTACGCGTGTAATAATTAATGTTCCGATCGTGATTTACATCGCTCCCCTTCTACCCTTCACCGGTACTCGTACCGGACACCTCTTTATTGCCGGATGTAACGTAAAAGCGGCATAAATTGAAACAAGAAGTTCCATTAAATTGCAGTGATTTATCTCCGCTTCACTGGAGTTCGGTCCTTCCTCCGGCCGGTGGATAGGGCAAATTGCGTTTTTTTTATTTATTTCTTTTTCTTCTCTTCTTTTCCTACCCAAGTTCCTCGTAATTAAACGACGGGAATTTAGCCGCCTCCGTTTTACTTCTGGCGACCCAATTTTCTCGGCTACTCTTGGGAATTAATAATATAAATCTCGAGACTAAATTTTGACTCGTCCTCGGCGGTCAGCTGGTGAATCCCTATTGCCGCTTTTTTGAGCCGATTTACTTGGTCGGTATCGATTTTACGATTTCGAGTGCTTCGACAAAAATTGTTTGGAATGGTATGCGGAACAAGTTTCGTTGGACGCGTTTTTGCATGCCGAGCCCTCGTTTCGCTGAATCCGCCTTCGAGGCCTAAAGAACTCTCCCCGCGCTAGGGGTAGTAATATTCGTACGCCGTAAACGGTGTAGCGGCTGTTAGACGTTACCGGAAAATCTGAATCCGATTAACCTTTCAGCCGGGACGGGGGTCGTACCAGGGGGAAAATATATTCAGGGGGGAGATGGTATATATCTCGAGCCTTCCCTCCTCGGAGAATTTTCGAAGGCCACTGTCTCTTTAAGGCATCCCCCTTTTCGCCCGCTCGGCTCACCCCGAGATACACTTTCCTCCCTTGGACGAAGCCGATGCAGTCGGTGAAATGTAGCGGAACGCAGGAGACAGCATTACCTACCAATATCTCGGGATTTATTCGTTGCCGTACGAGCCGAGGGGTGCATTTTAAACCGCCCCTGGGGCGACCCTGCAAGAAATGGATCTTCGTTTGGGCGTGATCCTCTTTTCCTTTGCTAACGAATGTATGTACCCCTCACCTCTTTCAAAATCCTCCAACGACTTCTATTTCGAATTTTTACGAAAATCCTTCTTCTCGAGATGTTTATTGTTCTATTTTATAATTAATTATTTTTTTTATTCGACTTCATGTATTAATTTCCAGACAATTTGCGTAAATATTCGTATAAGTACTGATGCGTTATTTCCTCCGTTAATTCTAGACATTTAAAGTGAAATTAAAAAATAAGTGGTTTTATTTTAGAGGCATATTTTTGTTTTTTATCTACCGATTAAAGTGCTCACGAGTGAATTATCTCTGGCTTCGGGAGAATGAAGGCTCTTCGCCAACCTTTGTCTTCGTTTTGTGCTCACGTAAGGTACTTCGTGACGTGTAGACCGGTTGACGTCATCTCGGGTTTCCTCGCGAGTACACGATGTAACGCAAGTCTCCACTTCCATCCCCGTCCATGTCGGGACTTCGTTAAAGTTTCGACGTGTTCACCATGGATAGGTTCGCGGAAAAGATACGCGAGCTGATGAGGAGAGTCATAATTTAAAGAGTATCACGACACAAGGCCGGATGGGTGAACGATCGAGACGAGAAGAGAAAGCGCCATAATTTACGTAATTAAACTGCAGGACTTGACCTCGTCTCTCGGAAAATCTAATTTTCCGAACTTTGCAATCCCCCGTACGGAAAAGTATCCTCTACAAAACATGCCCAGAACAGTCCTTGGTACAAGTTTGGTCGGAAACATTTTCGTTCTCGACGCACCCCTGAGAAGATACCTGGAGATCGTCATCCCCATGAGTACCCTTGAATCTCGGTTTCAAGCCGTTCTAAAAATCCTGACCCCGCGGCGACACGGTACGCGATGGAGAAGAACGTTTCATGTAAAAGTTACGCGGTATGAAGTGGGGAGCAACTTTTGTAGGGGGCACATTTTCGTCGGATGAGCGAGAGGGACTGAAATCGCGAATCTTCGTCCGACCCGGAGGAGGTTACCGAGGTAACCGAGAGGGCGCGAGGTCCGCAACCTCGGGGGGTGAGTCGAGGGGGCTGGAGGGCACGGAGGTAGGTTGAGAAAATTGTCGAGAGAGAGTTTGAAAGTAGCCTGTCACTCGTTTCCACTTGCATGCCGCGAGACACTGGAGCTGTTTTGTTTTCCCCTTTCCCCGACAGGGGGTTCATACACCCCCTGTAAGGGGGTTCTCGCGTTGCCAGTATTTCCCGCGGTGTACTGGGTACCTACTTGGTACCTACTCTGTACCTACTCTGTACCTACTCCGTACTCGCGGGGTGCCCCCTCTGCTACCCTTCTCTTCCACCCTTGGACGGCCGTCATCCCCCTGGGCGCGCCCGGCTTTTGTTTTCTTTCCACTTTCCAGCCAGCATGGCCGGCCGTCTTTTGTCTCGCACGCAACGAACGGGGAAAGCAAAAGAGATAATATTTCTTCGTTGTTTCCACCCTCGAACCGCGACCCCGGTGCTCCTTTCCTCCCCCTCGCGGCTCTCTCGGCACCCCGAGAAAGCATCAACCCCTGAACACGAAAGATGCGATTAACGCTGTTGCTCGCTTTTCATCCCCCGGGAATGCCGAGGGGATGCTCGAAACGCGTGCCTTTAATGACGGTTCGATCTGCCTGGATATTTATCGTGAAAAATTGCGTTTTTAATATCCCGAGGCATCCCCCACCCCCAAGGTTTGAACAATTCGGGAAATGTGATGCGACCCTGCGGTGCCAATTAAATCCTCCAAAAATGAGCGGAATCATTTTCGAGGAATTTTGCGTGATTTTCGTGCTAACATGGAGATTAGATACATTCATTTAAACGCAATTTCATTGGTCGGTAGGTTGAGAAAATATTTAAAAATCGGTGGAGTGATGTGAAAAATTGCGATAACAATACCTTCAGGCTTTTTCCCAGTCCCCCTCGATTTTTGAACAATTCGGAAAATGGGATGTAACGAATGAGCGATTTCCAGGAATTTTGCAATCTTCCTCGTGTCATTATGAGGTAGAAATATTATGTACGGTAAGTTATACGCATTTTCGATCGGTGGCTGTGGAGATATTTTATTTAAAACTCGATGGGATGATATTTAGAGATCGATTACTGGAAACGCCGCTCTTCGGCAAGGTCTCCTTGTACTTCTTTTCTGAATTTCCCACCCCCGCGCTCCCTTAGGATTCTCTCGACATCCAAAGAGGCATTAATCCTCGAGCGCGAAAGATGCGATTAACGCCGTTTTGCTCGCTTTTCATTTATGCGGAAAATGCCTTCGGGGAGTAATGGCGTCCTCGAGGGGGACATAAGAGGACGGCGCGAGGGGGAGAGTAAATATTCTAGTGAATAATTCGGTGATCAAATATCGGGTCGAGTACTCGTCCATTGTGCTCTATGGTACCTTTACACCGTGCAAGGAGTACTTTATCAAATCCGAGGAAATTTAAGAAGAAAACGGGAGGGAAACTCGAAAGGGGTGGATCACGCAATGACCGATGAAGGGTGCGGCATAATGGCCGAAGAGAGGGGCGAGAGAAAAAGGGAATTCACCCTTTGCCTTTGGGGTCGTAACGGTGCGGGGTAAAATCCCTTGGGGGAACTTACAACACGGGGAAGTTTAAGAAA
Organism: Orussus abietinus; assembly: GCF_000612105.2. Lineage (NCBI taxonomy): Eukaryota > Metazoa > Arthropoda > Insecta > Hymenoptera > Orussidae > Orussus > Orussus abietinus. The sequence continues at coordinate 281,870 of NW_019394321.1, forward strand.
CCCTGACCTGCCACACGCTATCCTCCTTTCCACCCTTTTCCACCCCTTTTCGCATCTTTGCGGATTAAACGTAAATGTTGACGTCAGCAATTTCCACCCCCCTGCTCGGGAGTTACAAATTATCGCTGACGTTCTTCTTCTGCTTTTTGCCATCCCTTAGCTAGTAATTTGCGACCTTGCAGGGGATGGGATCGAAATAAAATGTCTGTAACGAAATAATTTCGTGATGATGTCGATGATGACGTTTAAAAGAAAAGATGCGGAAATTATAAATGCGTTTACCTGTAACTTCAAATTAAATTAAAATTATTATCTCACGTTTGCAATAACGTTATATTCAATTTCTGTTTCAGGTAAGACCTTTCGGAGTTACGTCGAGCGTCATCCCGGAGATTGTTTATCCATTAGATTTTTGCGGTTCTCGGTAAGCGTATGTCCATTTTTTTTTTACGAATTTTTATCGAAGGGAAGACTCGATGTATTTTTTTCTTCATGCTGTTACATCGAATCGGACCGTGCACGAACGCGATACAACCGACAGGAAATCGATCGGCGGCAATCGATTCCGTTCGGCTGGCAACAATCACCTAAATGGAGAAAATGGGGGAGGGGGAGAGGAGTCTGGTAAAAAAATAATCGGCTGTCAGTCATGGTCTGCAGGAAAAATTACAGAGGGCAGCGAAGCTCCCTTTGGAGGTTGCTTCACCTCTCGGTAACGTCACTAATCCGGAATGTAAGTTGATAAAATAATGATTCTCCATTAGCTATTCATCCGTAGCTATTTCTTGCAGGTATAATTTCGATATGCAACCATGTACGGGTGTTGCAAATATGAATATGCATATGTATACGCATATCTATAGTATGCATCAGGGCGAATCCGATGGGGGTTGGAACATACGGGGAGTACGTTACATAGGGGGTGGAGAATCGATACCGCGTGCGTATGAAATCGAGCAGCCGATATCGATACTCGGTGCCTCCGTTAATACCGAATCGACGTATACGTCCGCCTCTCTGTTCCCGAATTTCAACGCTTACCGATCATGCCGCCATTTTGGCGAGGATGTTGCAATCTCGAGCGCTCCACTCTCACCTCGATCGGTCTTTATGGAACGTCAACTCTTTGGCGGGGTTTCAGAAATGCACTTTGTCCGTTGCAACAAACATTGCAGAAAGCTCTTATCCCAAATTTTACGAAGGGCGAAACTGGAACAACGTCCCCCTCCGAAAAAGTCTTGAATTTATACCAATTTTCAATTTTTAACCTTCATGCCTCGAACCAATTTTTCTATTTCTTTTATACTTCTTTTCTTTCACATTTCATTACCCCGGCTTCAATCACTTGGCTTTTAAAATTGTACGAACAAATACCTTCGGTTATAACGTCTTCGCGGCTTGTCATCGTCAGTTTTTTTTAATTCGGTGGCAGGGAATTATTTAAAAATTGAGGAAGGCACGAAGGTCGGAGGGGTATGGAAGCACCATATGGGCCGATACAAATTCCGAGCTTGAAGTTTTGAATTCTTTTTCTGAATTCGAAGAGAGGAAAAGGGGGCGGAAATGTACTCGGCGAGAAAAGTCACCCCGGCGTGCACCCTCCACTCGTTATACGAAAGCGGGCGTAAAGGAGCGCCGGCGAGGGGCACTTAATTCGTGCCTTCGACTGCCAGCCTCGCCGGAAGTTGACGACAGACTCTTCGAAGTGCTCATAAATTATGCACACCCCCCAGCCACCCCCTGGAGACTCGGTTAAATCCGTAGGACCTCGAGATCCGCGCCGTTAACGTGCCTAACGCGGTTGCAGATTTTTATGAGAAATTTTGCGCCACCTCCTGAGGTGGATTCTTAAATCGGGAATTTTGCATCTTTTGCTACCCCGGGTTCTTATCGAAAAACTGTCTCGTTGGCGATAGCGACTCGTTTTATATGTATTATCGGAAACGACGGGATCATATCCCATATTTCCAAAAATGTAGCGCCACTCTGAAGGTGAAGTTCTAAATAAAAAATTCACTATTTCTTGTCCCGCGGAATCTTATCAAGAAAATCTCATCTCGACTACGATAACGAGTGGATTTTTTACGTAGCTTCGAAAAACACGCCACGGATGAAAATACCCGCGTGCCCCCCAGGAGTCGACGCATCCCCTAGGAGTGGCGAAATTTCCACTCGCCCTTCCCGGAGCCGACTAGTAAGTGGTCACTCGGGTCCAGGAACACGTGTTGCCGAAAAGTGAGTCAAGGCGAGCCATCGAGAAAGGGAAACTTTTTCCTCGCCGGTGAAAACTTTCCTCCTTCGTCCCCGACCACCCCCGACCCCCGGTGCTCGATATCGGAGACGAAGACGCGGCCAAGGAATTTCTAGGAGCTCGTCCGAGCCCCACCCTTCCGCCTGCTGGCTTCCGCTCGACTAAGTGACGTTTTCCGGAAAATCCTGAAAATTTCAAGAGTCCTCCCTCGAACGCGCTCCGGTCGCTCCTCGAGCCTCGACAAACGTATCTGGTTAGCGGCCCCGATCCGACCGGCTCGTCGTTGTCCCTTGTGCGGCCTCTCTCTGCGCTTTCCGAAAGGTACCGGAGCTTTCCTCGAGGAAGCGTCAAAGTAAATGAAGGATCCGATATTGTAGAATTTGCGTTAGAGTTGGTCTTTGTTCGATACGGAATTTTGAAGATTTTAGATTTCCTCGAGGAAATGTCAAAATAAATAGGGAACGACATTTCGTAGTTTCGCCGAGGGATTTAAGGAAAGCAACGGGGGACGATAGGTTTTTTTTTCGGAAGGGTGCTTTTTCCGAAACGGTCGGGATAATTATTCGCAAGGGCAATCGCAGGGTCGGCGGGTTTCAGGGGGTGTCGGGATGCACCGAAACGGTGCATCGACCCGGGTAAGTCTATTGCCATCCGGAGCACGTAGGAGCGTTCAGACTCGGAGGGCGCCTACCCGCCCTTCTTCCCGTTGTTTCCCGATTAGAGATCGATAGCGTCCGATCGGTCGATCGGGGAGAAAAAACGCCGACACGCAATTCGCCCCGAAACCCGTCGTTGTCGGCCCGGCCGGCAGGGGGTAGGCATTAGTAGATTTAGTGCACATTTATTGGCTTTCCGGACAAAGGGTGGTCAAGGGGTGGAAGGCGTCGGAGTGACCGCCGGGCATCTGCTTTGGACATTCGGCGTAATTGCATTTACAAACACAGTCGAGTCGATGCGAGTCGACGCAACGCGGCCACGCACGTCCGAGACTCTCGTGCCGGCTCCGTGGGCTCCCTGCACCTTCCCCGTCGACGGTACCGCGTTGCCCGGTTCACCCACTCCTTTCCCACGCAGACCCCTACTTCTCGCTGTACGGTCCTCCCCTCCTCCGCAAACGGAGCGTTAAAACCGATTGGGACCGCATCGCGCCGCAAGGAGGCGACCCGCTACCCCCATCCCCGGCGGATTTAAATCCACCTCTTGTTGTCCCCGGGATGATTTCAAATCTCGGCACTTTTTTTACCCCTTTTCCCGCGAGAGCACAACGCCCCGCCCCCTGAACCCCTGGCTCCCCAGATTTCGCGAGGATTCCCCCGCCCCACTCGAAATATGCATTTCGCCGATGCAGAATTTCCATTTGTGCGGAGCCTCCATAAACGGGGCGTTAAAACCGCTTTGTACCGTAATGCCCGATAGAAGGCTGGCTGCTGCCGGAACCATCCCCTCCGGTCTCGTGATTTGAACCTACCCCCTGTCAACCCCCGATGGGAACGAATGGAAATTCGTACTTATTTCACCCCGTGTTTCGATTCGTCCAAATACAGACCTAACGAGCCGTGGACTCGAATGGAAATCATTTAAACGTAAATATTTATACAATGTGAAATATTTGAAATATTTGTACGGGGTGAAATCCATTTGCGAGGGCTTATTGAGAAACGAGCCATTACCGGATCCCTCGGCCACTCATTTTTTTCGGTCGTGATCGCCTTCCTATTGTTATATATGCGTTATGTCTGTATCCGTTGGTTACCACTCCACTTTCGAGCGGAAAGGCACGCAACCCCTTTTTCCAGCCAAGCCGAAAAACTCGGGGCAAGTTCAAGAGCGGCGCACTTAGGGCGCAAATAGAGTCGGCAGAGGATCGGCGATTAATCATTCCCTCTTTTCCGAGTTTCTTGCGTGCCGACAGCCGCGGGAACCCGGGCCCCGCAAATGGAGCGTTAAAACCGATTCTAATGGCCACCTCGGGAAAGAAGCGAGCGATTTCCGTGCGCGAATTCGCCGTTCCAGGGACAGTGGCGGGACCTGCGAGTTTTTCTCCGCGGGGCGCCCCTCCGCTAGGACGGACGTCTCGCGCGGGGGCGCGAAACTTTCAGGAGAGGGGCGCTTCTTCCCCCCTTCCTGGGGGTCGCCTTTCTTCTCCCTCTTTCTTGGGGGATGAGAGGGGACCGACGAGCCCGCTGTTCCTGACAATGGCAGGCCCCCGACGGGGACGCGGAACTTTCGGATTTATTTGTAAGCCGCCGTTTAATCGCGCGGAAATCCTGCGTTAGTAGCTCCCGGGGGATGGTGCGTAAAATTCCCCGCCGGAGGAGCCGAAAATCGCTGGTATTACTCCGTGGCCCGGTCTGGACCTTACCGCGTGCCTACCAAAGTGGAAGACGGTACCTTTCTTTCTCGTTTTTTTTCTCCTCTCCCTCGGGATCCCCCCTAACCCGAGACCACGGCTTTTCACCCGACGAGTCGGGTCCTAGGGACGTGCGCGTCGCGTTTCTGTTATAGAGTTCCCCGTCTGGGTATGGAATTTTTTTTTTTTATTGCTCGATTTTACCCGATAATATGTACTCACTCGAATGCAAATTGATGAGCAATGAATGTAAGCGATAGTAGTTGCGCAGAAAAAAATTAAAAAATTGTCCCTTTTCTATAGGTTCCTCTTAGTACATTCTTGCCAAGATAATCAATGGTCTATAAAATTTAATTTTATTAAGCGATTTTTTTTATCTTTTTATGAAGCGATCAAAAAATTGCACGAATTTCTGCCTCATTCCGATATTATGCAGGGAAGGAAAATATGTTTTACTTATTCTCTCGCGAGAATTTTTGCCATTTTTGCGAATTTAGGGAGGTCGGACGTAGAGCGAGATTTTCGCAATAGGGACCGCGGGTAAGCACTTCGTGCGGATTACTGGAATTCGAGTGCACGCGCTTGTACACCAATTTAGAGGACGACGTTAAATGCGTTTATTAACGACGCGTCGAGCGAGGCGACGTTAATCATCATTTTTCTGGAAAAGTTTCCCGAGCGAGATTGAAAAAGAGTTGCGGCCCCGGGAAATGTAAACCGCGCGCGCGCGTGGATTCTGTTTTCTAAAAATTTAATACCGCGTTCATCTATTAAATACTTTTCCTCGGTAGAAAACAGGGGAGGCGGGAAGGGGTGAAAAAAAAGGAGCGTTACTCCGCGGAGCCGCATTCAGAGAGAGAAAGCCCTTTCGCAGGCTCGAATGTGCATTCGTATGCGAAATACCGCGTGTAATATTCGCTGGCCGATTTTTACGGTTTTCTATTTTCCTTCTCTTTTTCTTTTTCTTTTCTGTTCGCGCGACTCATCAGCGTTATACGCCAGCTCGGTTGGAGGGAAACATTTTAATTTCTTAAATGTTGGTTCGAAACCGACGGCAGTGAATAACCAGGATAACGTAATTTATACGATGCGTGCGAAATTATTCGAAATGACTTATCCTCAAAATTTATCACGAATTGTATCAACATTGCACTAAGACCCGAGAAAATGTACAATCGTAACTGTAAGGAAATCGGAGATTGAAAAATCGAAATAACCAAACTCGAAATATTAAAATGTAGCTCAATGGGCCCTCCAGATCGGAATTACATATTTATCTCATTTTTCGCGAATTCCGAGGTTCACAATGAAACGGGTAAAAAAATAGCGCAAAACGTAGACCCTCGAAAGTCGTAATTATGCCCTCGAAAGATTTTAAAAAAGGGGTAAAAGGGATGTACCAGACAGAAGAGCTGCACTCGTATGCACGTAACGAGCATTCGGCGCGCCTTTGCCTGGCCGAACGCAAAATACGCGCCGGACGTAATCCCGCCCTCTCGAAATTCCTTTTTCCGCGGCCGGCCCTTTATCATTACGCACAAGGGGCATTAGCATAATTTGTCCCGCTTAATGCAGAGTTCGTTACAATTATATCCCGATTTTTTGGACGCCCCCAGGGCCGATTTCTCCGGCAGGGACGATGGCGCGCTTCGATTTGCAAACAGGGAGCGACCGCCTCGGAATGAAATCCGCAAAAATTCGTATAATCGAAATGTTGCGCGCACGTCCCACTTTTCGGACGTTCAACTCGTCGCGGGGGGTAGGAGGTTCCTTGGGAAAAATTAAAAAACTGGGGGAAATAAATGGTGGAAAAATTGAGCGCGTCATTCACGCGGTGCGCATTCGAAGGCAACCTTTTGCGCACTGGAATGAGAGATGTAATTCCCGGTGAATGGGTCCTTCTATTTTATTTCTTTTATTTTCTTCAGCCCTTTTCACTTTGGTTTGTATGCACGGTTTCGCGGTACCGCGTTTCCTGGGCAGGTGAGAGGCCTTGCTTTTAACGGATCTCTGCTGGGGGCCTTCCACCGGGTCACTCGATGAACCGCGCCGTTCGATGCCGCAGTGGCAACGAGAACTTCGATAATTTAACGTTTCCGTCTGCCGCGGATGTGTAAATTATGCAACTTGCCGGCAAATCATAGGTACTTGTCGCATCGAGGAGACGCGATTATTTGCAGACATCCTTGAGGGTGCACACCCCCTCCGCGCCCCCGCTCCCCCGCTCCCCGCGCTCGGCCCTCGAATTCGCCCCCTTGCGAAGTAACTTGACGCCATTATCCTCGAGACTGTTTCGACGGAGATTTTGTAGTTGCTATTAAATTCCTAGCCTCGACTGATATCTGCAGATTAACCCGCTTGACAAATGTTCGGATGTTTTAATTTTTTTTATTTGCGGAAATTTATTCTCATCTCCTAAGATTTTAGTTAAGTTGTGAACATTTAGCATAAAAATGAGTAAAAATCTAACAAATCCTCCGTTGGTCGTTAAAGTCCTTCGATTATTTTTAAATTACCCATCCAGAAAATGGAAAAAAATGAAAACAATGAAACAGGTATTTTATTCTCGACGCGATTTTCGCAAATTTACATTTTATCCATCCAGCTCGCTCCCCGTTAAGTGACGGATATCCGCGAATTTGCCAACAAAAATACGTGAATACATTTTTCAGACCGAAACGAGCTTGTTTGCTTTTTTTTTTTTACAACATCCTCTTTGGAAAATATCGCTGAAAATTTGGAACGGTCCCCGAGTTTCGATACCCTTACTCAAATATCGAAACCGGCGAGAAATTCCTGTTCGATCCTGGAATCGAATTGCTCTCGAATCTTTGTGCACCCTGGCACACATGCACCCCAAGGTAGGTGCAATCGCGTACACTCTGGGGTAGGTGCATTCACATGCACCTCAACCACAAGCGCCATCGTGCATCCGCGCAACTATGCAGGAACTATCTCGTGGGGCTCTTGGCGTGGAACCGCGAAGGGTTAATTAAAATAGAGGATTTCCTCGAACTTGGCAACAGGTAAAATTCCACCCTCGTCGATATTCCTAATTAATCTAAGATTAACGCTCCGCCGAAGGAAGGCTGCCCGCCACCTTCGGCGTAACTTTGATATCGAGCCGTAATTAAGTTTGGGGCTTGATACGCTCAAGAGTTTCCCCGCTATCGGATTTGTGCGAAGGGGTTGCACGGTGGAATTAAATAAAAATGATGCCGCGCGATGTTGGATTTTTTGGGAGCTTTCGCTCTTCTCATTTTCCATTTTTCCGGGTTTTTTTCCCAAATTTCTCCGGCCTGAGAAAATCGAGCGGGTAAATGCTCGAGCTGGCCCTCGATCGCACCTTCACCTAATTGGCCACTTCTGCACCCCTGGGGTTCCTTTTGCCGTTTCTCTTTTTCAGCGCCCTTGCAACGAGGGAGGACGTTGGATTGATAGGTCTAATCGGTGTGTGCAGGGTGCGTGCGTGAAAAATCGTGCGTGGCTCCGCTTTCTAACTGCCGGGGTAGTTTCCCTCCTCGAGGGGTTCTCGGAAGCGAAACCCACGTTGAGGGTAATTACTTCATTGTATCGTTCACTTGGAGAAATGGAGGAATACCGCCCTTGTTGGCGATGCGAATTATAAAATATGGAGGGATTCGCGAGGGATGGGATTATCCGTAAGAAAATAATTTTTCACTCGGTTGAAAGAAGGAAAAATAATTAATGCCCGAGGGTAAAAGAATTAGCGTTTCCGAGGGATTTTCAAGGGTACCACTGTACATTTTATTCTTTAATAAAGTTTTTAATAAATAAGAGCACGTAGCCGACATGCGAAGAACGCAATCGCTGGCCTGGTTTCCCTTCTTTCCCTCTTTTATTAGGAAATACGATGACGAGGCCCCTCGCAACCCCTTCCCTTGTTGGTGACAACAAGACCGCTAACAAACCACCGCACGTGCACCGCCGCCCTTGAGTCGGGGATGAATGCTGAAAAATGCGTAACAGCATTAACGGGTGCGTGCACGCGTCGCCGCTCGTAAGCGCGCTTAATAGTCCGTCGCATGCGACGACTCCAAAAGAACTTTTTTCTCTTTTTTTTTCTGCGATTTGCGGAACGGTTCCTGATTTTTCCCACGGGGCACAACCAGCGGAAGACCCGCGAGTTGTTGGAAAAATCAAGAAAATTCTTGAAAATTTGTAGAAATCGGTAGAAATTTGTAGAAATTCCTGAAACGTTTTGGAAATTCTTAAAAATCGTCCGCGCCGAAATTCCGTCGGAAGTAGCTCGAATTGGCGAGAGAATCGATCGTTCGTGACTGCGAGGAAACTGCGAGAGAGGAAAGCCGCAAAATAGAAAACGGAAAGTGTCGATGATGCCGGCTTGCAACGAGCGTTGTTCTCAGCTTTTTCTCCGCCGACCCTGCCCCTCGTTTTCAGTTATCCGTTTTCTTTGTTCCTCCGTTGTTTCCGGTAAAACAAGAGACGCGGCTCGAGGGGCGGGGAGTGAGCTAATAACCTCTAGATATTTAATTTCTCATTTTTCGCCGAGCGATGCCTGGTTGGCAATTTCCAGGCTCAATTCGGGGCGAACGAGTTACGGTTTCTCTGTCAATGCCAAGATAATTGCCCGGTCGACGTCTAAAGTGGCTTCAAAATCTCTACTAATTGCTTTTACAATTTACACGGTTTTTTTCTCTTTTTTCCCATTTTCCCTTTTTTTTTTAAACCCCCGACTCGTCGCGCGTCCATTATACTAAACGAACGTAATTTCATGTCCTACTTGTTCGCGGCATAAAATTGCATGAAATCGCTCAACAATTTTCTCGAAATTGGAAACACCTGCAAGGTAGAATTTATTTTACGGGGATACGCGAAATGGAAAGGTAATATTTATTTCGGGGAAATTGTGGGGCGAGGCCGTAATGGGTCGACCCTGCCTGATTAATAACTAATTATGTGGACAGCTTGAGACGATTTCTCGGAAAGGAACCCGGAGTGGGGAAATTTATTGAGGATTCTCAATAATTTGTCCTTCGTTTCCTGTTCCTCGCGTTTTCGACCGAAGCGTTTTGTAAATTTTTCATCGTTCCTTCCACCGTAACGAGCACCGGCAGCGAACGTTAATTATGAAAGTTTGAAGGTTTTCCAATTTATGCGAGGTTTATTATCTACGTCCCACGTATACAACAATTCGGAGTATATATACTCGACTCGTATCGTTAATTTTAACGACCGCCCACTGTGAATTTAAGACTTTTTCGCGAAATACATTTCGCCGTTTAACGGTGGCCCAAGGAAGGCGCTAAAATCGGAAGCTGTAAAAACTTGGAACGGCCGCGCTAAAACTGCCTTAATATTCCCCGAAACAAGGTAATATTAAATCTCGCGTCTCGTAGAGGCCGGAGAATAATTAAACAGTTTGTAAATTAATCTAGAAAGTAATTCACTTACATCTTCCAATTTTTTCACGTATTTTTCAATTTATCTTCGTGTATACTCTTCAGGGTCTCACTCAACAATTAATAAGATTTAGGTTCGAAATTGGATTTGCAGATTACTAAATTGATTCGTTTTAAACGTTTACAATTTTTATCGCGATTATTATTTCCTCGTTAATTATACTCGGGTCGTGATCCTGCTTGACATCTTCCCTATCCGGAGAAGTAAGTCGAACGGTATTTCACGAAAATCCATCCTTCGCGTATGGAGTCCCTAAATACGGAAAATCTTATTTATATCCATCCGTCGCTCGTATCTCCTCGCTCATCCATCATCTCGTTTATCCGTCGGTCCCCCGATCGGTCCATCTAACCCCTTAAATATCGGCGCACCCCTTCGAGCCTCATCCCTCGGTGACAACTTTTATCTCACTCTCGTCCACCGGAAGAGCCCAATGGCGTGGACCGATCTTTTCCTCGGACGACTCGAAATTCATTTCTAAAATAAATCCCATTCGCTTCGCGAAACGTCGACCCTCCGGCGACAATGGACGCGGGTCATCCCCGAAAGCCCCAACAAATTCAAGGAACGACTCTGCCTGCGGAAGTTGAAATTCTTCGTTGGAAACTCTGCCGAGTTTCGTGGGCAAAATTCGGAGGTTCACCTCCGCCCAAAATTCCTTAGGTAATGGATCCTCTCCCCACGCGGTCACATGGGCCACGCAGGTGCGTATCACGACGGCGACCAGGTGTCGGAACGATCCCTCGTCTCCTGGTCCAGTCTTAGGCGCGGCATCGCGCGGCATCGCGCGGCATCCCGGTGCACCCTGTAGCCACGTGCACAGAGGGCGTACGCATTTCCGCTTCGGGTTACCGGTACAAGGCGCACGCCCAACAAATGACCATTCCGTCGTATAGGTATACAACTGGCCCCCCCCTCGGCCCCCATTCAAAGGGTGAATACATTACGCTTGGAGAGGGTGATACCGGCCTGGAGAGGACGCAGGGGCTACCCTTGTTTCTCTACGGTCTGCCGGGGTTGCACCCCCGCCGAGAGGATAAATCGCCCCGAAGAGTTGCCGCGTGTACGCACTCGTGCCGATTTTTTTCCATTTCCTTTCTGCCCGTTTACAGGGGCGCGGTCGCTGGACGTCGAAATTGTATTCCTGGGTTTCAACCCCATGTTCGATCTCGTACGAATTTTATCCGGGAGTGGAAATCATTCCTGGAATTTTCTGAAGGACCCTGAGATTTTTAAATGATGAAAACAACGTAGACTTTTGCGGAATTTGGGTGCGCGGTCAGCTAGGGTAGCATAACGATATGCATGAAATCATCGCGGTACTCAAATATCCGGACCGATCGTATCCTCGGGATATTATTATGTACATACAGAGATCTCCATTGAGGATTGACCCATCGAGGGTTGGAATATCCCCGGAGCATTTGCATCGCATTTGTTTATTCCGACCCGGCCGGGATTTACCTTGAATCTTTCCGGGAATATACCTTGGGTCGCTTCTGCGTATCCAGAATGGTATCGACCACTCCATCCGCCCAGGACCAATTGCTCCCGTTGCTGCTCCCGCAAAAAATATTATTTCACGAATACCTAAAATGCCGAAAACTCTCAAAACGAATTATAATTTACCCGTCACCCCCATTTCCTTGTCAGCGTCATTGAACGCGATCGTCCACCTCGAGAGGAAGTCCCGCGAAAGGGTTTCGAACGTGTCCTGCGCTTCGTCCCGAAGAGTATTATCCCGATACCACCTCGTTAGAAGAGGACGCGACGGCCTTCGATCGGAGGCCGTAATTTAATACCTGAGAGAAAACGAAGCACGGGAAGGAGGAGCCTGTTATCCCGAGGACAAGCGGGAGAGGAACCCGAGGGAAAACGTATCCTGTGTACCCCGGAGGAACGGACCGCCCGAGGAGAGGACCTCGTTAATCCCTCCCGGAAATCGGACGAATTACTCCCGCAATTTTCCGCCGAGGGCCCAAAAAGGACGAGACGCAATTTTAAAGCATCCCGATATCGACGCGAGATTCACCTAAACGTAGAAAAAGTCCTGCAAAAATCCACCCTTGAAAATATGCTCGTTAATTCATCCCCTCGTCGCGTAGGCTTATGGTCGGATTACAAATCCGATATCTTAAAATTACTACACTACGCAATTTATTCTTAACCTCTAAATAAATGCATGATTGGGATAACATCGTATTATAATTTTCTGAATTTTTCTGAAAATTCGTCCACTCGTGTATACTAAATTAATGTATTTAAAAGTGCTATACATTTTTTCTACATTTTGTCGAAAGCAAGCGCAACCGAGGAAAGGAAAGGGTAACCCGGTGTTCGGAATTACCATAAAATTTCCAACAACTTCCATGAAATGAAATTTTTCCGCGAGTTTTAATAAAGAAGAGTCTAGAATCTCGGATCTCTCGTCCCTGGACCAACGACGAGAGAGAGCGCAACAGGAAGACGAAGGAGAAGCGTCGCACCTCCATCGAAGAAGAAATAAAGATTTCCAAGAAAATCGAGAAATGGAACGAAACGACCCGCGATTCCGGTCGTCGAATTTTTATCGCCAAATTTTATCGGGCGATTTTATCGTCGGCGGAGAATTAAGCGACGTCACAAGGGGTAGATGGGAATTGCGGGGAAAATCTCGCAAAGAGGCGTCAAGTAAATAAATTCCGAAAGTCAATTCCCCTCCCCCGATTTCGAGGGATGTTTTCCCTTAAACGTGATTCGAGGAATAGAATTTTCCCGGCAGGGAGACGTTTCCATTTCAATGTTAAGTGTATGTATAGGCACATATGATGTCACGGGGAAGAGGGAGGAAGAGGGAGGAAGAGGGCGGAAGAGGGGACACTCTTTCAAGCTCGTATCCAAGTATTTTTCTACGGCGCCTCAAAAGGATGCCCGCCTCCCCCCTGTCGACGGGGTAGGATCGGAAGCACCGCGAGTGTCCACTGTCGAGGCTTATCCTTTTTCCCACGGAAAAGGAGACGTATCGATTTGCGATATCGCGAAAGGGGCGGACTCTATGGCGACGTGTAAGAGGAGAAGTGTCAATTTTCGAGAGACCGATAGCCCGCGCGCGACCATCTCGCCTCGTAACCGATGCAGCGTCTTGTCGCGGTCCTGCACTTTTGCGCGTTACGGGTAAACGAGGGATAAAACTCGAGTGCACCCCGAATGGAGGGATCGACACCCCCTGGGAAGGAAAAGCCTGACAAGGAACGAGTTCTCTTATTTTCTAATCTAAAAATCCCCTTGTATAGAAAATATATAAACGAAGCGTTCTAAAATTAATATACATATCTTCCGGAGGAGGAGGAGGAGTCGCTGCTTCTCTCCCCTCGCTCCGGGCAGCAGACACGTGACCACTGTTCCGCGATCACGGCACGAATAAAGACCCAATCGGGGGCGTGCGGGAGGATCGCGCACGCGCGCCCTGGCTGCGTGTTTACGAGACGTCCCTCGTGCCGGGAATCCCTCCCCTGGCGTGTAATTTAGTTATTCGACGAATCTGCTTGTTAACCACGCTCCCGGTGCGGTTGATGAGCCTATTTTGCGGCGGAAATGCGAAACCGCGACTCCCCGACACGATCGGTTCTCTCGATTTCCTTGCGGTTTTCCGCGATTTCCCCGTCTTTCGAGGTCTCGTAGGTAATCGTTGAGGCGATCGTCTTAGAATTCGCTCGTGGAGAGGCTGCAAGAGTGACCTCCTCTATGACCATGAGGATGCAAACCGCATGGTGCGGCTGTCCATTTTGCCTGTTTTGCGGGGAAATGCGAACCGCGAGAAATTCCATTAAAGTTTGTTTTCCGAAAATTTCCTTCCAAAATTCATTTAATCCTAATTAGGCGCCTAAATCACGGCGATTTTCTCTTCCTCCGATTAGAGTTCGATTCCAATTGAAATCGAACGATCCGCGGCATTTAATATTCAACGGGAGCGGCAGGCTGGGGAGGGGGAGGAGGAGGGAGGAGCGCCCCCTAATGAAGAAAGACCCGAAAAGTCGAGTTCCCTCGGCAGTCACGGCTCGGCCCGCGGGACGCGAGGACCTGCCGGCGCGCGTGCGCGTCTGCGCGTTCGTGGATTTGCATATTCCCGCTCGAGCCTGCATTATTCATCCTGATAATGGCGCCGGCCTCTGATTCATCCTCGGAAGCGGATCGCCCGATCTTTTCGGATCTCCGAGATTGCGTTTCGAGGTGAGGATCGATTTCCTTCCTGGTCTCTGGTCCATGCTCCCTGGACAACTCCAAATTCACCGATGTAGTTAATTCGAAATTCGATTTCAAGAGCCGGAAGTCGATCGCCGACTTTCTGGCTCGATCCTCTCCAATTATTAACATAACGATGCCATAACGAACCCACGTTTATACCTGTACCATTAAATAAACGTCTTTCCTCCTCCGTGTTACTTCCATACTCTTCCAATCCGAGTAATCCAATATACCCGGAATTGAATCGAGATATCACAAACCATGACGTTAAAAATGACAAAGTTATGCGCAATCCTTCCAATTATTCTTAAGAGACGCAACTAACCTCTCTTTATAATTACGTGTACCGTTCAATAAAACATCCCATGTTCTCTGTGTTACGTTCGTCTCCTACCACTCCTAGTGTTTACGTCAGGAAATAAACCGTGACCTCACGAGTTCCAAACCTATGTACTTCGACGCGAACCACGCATCTCTTTAGGTACTTATTCCACGTCTCGCGGTAATTTTTCTCGATACCCGCGCACCAGGCGCCCTAACCCCAAAATCCAGCAGCATCCGCCGCTATCATCCGGAATTCATTGGACCGGAGCAATAATCTCCAGGGCAGAGTCAAGGGTGGGAAAAACAAATAAAATATCGACGCAGCCTCGGAGCCATATTCGGTCGGTGGGCGTGGGCGCGCGCTTTCGGGGTAATACACGTATGCCGGCATAATGTATCGCCCGGTCGAGGGAGGAGTGACGTGTCCTCGCATACACCGGGCCCGGGGGGCAACGACGAGCGGGACGCTCGTTTCCCACGGAGGACCGCTGGCCTTAGGGGTGCGCCCGCGGTATGCACGCCCGCCGTATCGCGCGGTCTCCTAATTAACGCCATTGTGAATGCGGACGCATTGCGTACATCGCGCCGATATCCCTCTGTCGGACCGGGTTAAAGGGGTCCTCCGACCAGCCTCGCGTTATTCATTCGACGGAAACCGCCCCTGCGGCCGCGCCGCCCCAAGACGCTGGAAATTAACCGGATGGGTTTTTCTGGAAATTGCGAAGTCTTGGACTGCCGAGGTAACGTAGGGGACAAGCGCCTAAGGGTTCGGGGTGGATTTCTGGATTTTCGGCAAATCGGAAATTACGATCCGGGGTGTTGTTTTATTAAATTTATCGTGTCGCCGGTTCACTCCAGCCCGAACAAACGAGGTGTTTATGAACGTGGATAGAGCGCCGGAAAAATTTGTTGCGCTCACGTGAGATGCGTGGGAACGCGAGCGGCCATTTTCGCATTTCCTTTTGCTTCCGATTTATTAGGGGCGCCGAATTAATGGTAACTCTCGGATGTACGCGCATGGGTGTAAATGGCAATTTCGAAACCAATATAGATACCTACATCGATACAGGCAGATCGTAGGAACCCAACTAGGCCCATCTATGAATAGGATATCGATATCGTATCCCCGGAATAATTAT
This sequence comes from Orussus abietinus, assembly GCF_000612105.2. NCBI lineage: Eukaryota > Metazoa > Arthropoda > Insecta > Hymenoptera > Orussidae > Orussus > Orussus abietinus. The sequence continues at coordinate 297,603 of NW_019394321.1, forward strand.
GATAATTGCGTCAAGATCGATCCATCCAGCCTAGATTCGGAAAATAATGATATTCCGGTCTCCCCGGTCTCCGTATTCCGAATAAAGTCCTTCCTTTATGGATCGATCAATATTTACGATACGAACGTTATTAATTGATACAGGAATACCTCGGATTTTTCTTACACCAGGTACCCTAAAAAGCCATGAGAGATCTTTCTTCGTAACACAGTTTATTCCTCGTGGCGAGTTTTTCTTCTCGTAGTGATTTTCTCGAGCAAACTTCCGACGTTCGTTTCTCCGTTTCGCAAGTTTCCAGGACAATCTCCCGGCGTGATCGGCAAAAAAATCGGTCGACACGAGCTTTTAATCGCAATATCGCGAAGGTGCGTGCCGTGTCATGGGGACGTAGGTGCGAATATGTGTAGGTACCTGTAGATACGCGTTTGCTCTCTCTCCCTCGCGGTCGGATCGTTAATTTCGCCGTATAAACGCGAACGATTTACACGAGCCGCGCGACTCTTATCGGCGGCGTTGTCACTCGCCATATGTCGAGCATTCCAGAAAGCGTAATTGTCCGTTCCTTCGTGCACCGGTTTATCGGCCGGCGATAGAGTGCCGGGAAATCGGCCCGCTTTTTAGGACCTCCCTTTGGACGGAAGGGCCAATTACGCCGAAACGAAACGAACCGACGCGGTTTTCCGAGAATTTCGCATTTTCCCCTTTTTTTCGCGACCGCTCGATCGCCGATTAAAGCACGAACGCGTTTAATATATTTCACCGAATAAACGCATGTGTGATTTCTTATTCACTCGACGCTGAACATTCCCGTGGTTGTATAGGTCAAGAGTTAAAGAACTAGCCGGACTGTTAATCGCTATTTAATCCAACTAATTTAAGGAGAGAAATCGTTGAACTTCTCAGGATGGATTGCTCCTGGTTTATAATACATTTTTTATTTATGGAGAGGAACGGGACTGGAGGGAATAATTTGAGGACAATTACCGGCAATTGTAGGTACGCGAAGCACGGGAGGAAACGGAGATGGTAGATATTCATTTATCCCTTTATTGTCGCGAAAGTCCCTTCGTGACGGGGCCGTTTTTGCAGTTGCAGCGCGCAGAGCTGTTGGCGATTTTTCACCCCTTTGTTAGGAATCTCGTGACCCTTATCAGCGGCGGTGTCACTCGCCATTTGTCGCGCATTCCGGGAAGAATATTAATGCAGCGACCAACAGCCCAGAATAATTGTCTCCTCCCGTGGCGCAAAATCAAGAGCGCTTAATTTCAACCACGTCCCTGCGCGGAAGTCCTAATTACTCTCGGTGCAACAGGATGCAGCATTGTTGCATGCACCCGCGGAATGCACGCACCCCTGCGAATTTGCCAACTCTTAATTCCCGAGGTTTTCCTTCATCGATCATCCGTTTCCCTTCTCCCTGGTAATTTTCGCTAACGATCCTCCCCTGGGTTTATCCTCGAATTTTAAATAACAATGAGTTTAAAAAATGGAGGGTCCCCGCGGTAATGAATATGACGCGTCGACGTGAATTATGACGCGGATGAAATCCCAACTGTGGAAATGACATTTTTAAGCCGTTCGCTAAAAGTAGATCCATTTTATCGCATCCTATCCGAAATGAAGAGCGTTTAATATTTTACCGCGAGATGCGCGGAAGTCCTTATTGCCCTCGGTGCAACAGGATGCAGCATTGCTGCGGGCGCTCGCGAATTTGCCAGGCCTTAATTCGCCAGGTTTTCTTTTGTCGTTCCTCTCTTGTCTTCTCTATCTCTCTCTCTCTCTCTCCCTCTTTCTCTCTACATAGTGGGTTTCGCTAATTGCCCTCTTCCTCGCGGGAAGCAACAACGTACAAAAAATTAAATGCATAAATTCTTAAGGAAAAACCGTTCGTGTAAAAATTGTTGGCATAAATTACGCAAAATGAGGATGAGGAAGAAACCTTTAAAGTACATTTTTACGGTATTTACCTAAAAATAGCATTCCAATATTATCACCGTCGAGAATTAAGATCACTTCATTTTTAGCCACGACTCTGCGCGGAAATTCTAATTATCCTCGATGCAACGGGTGCAGCATCGTTGTATGCAAATTTGTGGGGTTTTCCTTCATCGATCGTTCATTCCTCGCCTTTCAGCTAACGATCCTCCGGAGAAGCGACGAAAATGTTTAAAAAATGGAGAGCACCCACGATTAGGAGCGAGACTCGCTGACGACGAGTCACGAGAAATGCAGATGAGGATCAAACCATGAAAGCGACATTTTCATGCTCCTTAGCCGGGAATAATTCCACTTCTTAACGCCATGACGTCGCCGAAAAGAAAGGGGGGAAAAAGGGATAAAGCTATGTCCGTTCATTAGACACCAAAGCCGCTCCCATAATTGCCCACACCCATGCCGCGGAATTAACTCCGCTTTTAGACGCGTTCCTGCCCGGAAGTGGCAATTTCACGCGATGCAACGTTCTTGCATTAAATTGCCAAACCGAGGGTTTCCTCGTATTCCTCATAAATTCGCCGTACAATAAGAAATAAAATACATTCTCTGGAACAAATAAATTTACCATGAAAATTTCCGCCACGCATTGAAAATTAAGTAATTTTATTTCTCGATTAAAAATTAAAAAATTCTTCTAAAAATGGAAAAAATCGGGAATAATTGTCTCATCGAATTTTATTATCTCCGGATTAACGAAAACACCGCCGCCATTTTTAGTAAATAATTGACGATGTGGAAATTAGCGAATGAAATTCCTTGGCCTGAATTACGGTAGAAAAATGAGAGGTAAATTCGTTTTCTTTTGGTCCGGCTGCACTCCGGTGCAGCGAGTCGGGCAACAAAGTGCACGGCTTCTCTTCGCCGGGTCCCGGGTCTTCTTCCGGTCACTTTTCGCGGCATTTTCTGCCAGGAGGCGGTTACTTCGCCGTTATTATTGCGTCACGTATAAGGCATTAACCCGATCCCTTCGTACCGCGAAGAGCGTGTCGTCCCTCGGGATGCCCCGAGTTTCCGGGGGGGGAATCGGGATTGCGTCTACGTGGCCGGCTGCGAACCTCTCGGAGATGAAATACTTGAAAATCGTAATTGGATCGGATGACGATTTCATTAGCGAGCCGGCAAATGTCCCGACTCGCCTTCGACGCGCCCCTTAGGAGCAGTCATTCTTCCAGGTTTTTCATCGGAGTGACTCAACTTATCACGATTCCAGATATAATTACGCACTTCTCTTTCCTTTCACCGTGATTCATCGGTGTCAGGATTTTCAATTGATTTTTTCCTACCGCGAACATTCTCATTCAACGTCGTTTCGCGATCGAGAGCAGATATCGTCGACGCGCGGTTGATTTTCCTCGATTTTGCCCAATTTTGCCCAATTGTGTCCAACCTGTCGCGACGAAACCGCGGGCGAATGTGCGGCGGACGGGTGAAGTACGACCCTCGAGAAGATGCAAAAACCGAAATTCGAATTCGTTAGAGTGCGCCCTCGTTACAGGGGGTCTACCGTCACCGGAAATGTGGAAAAAAATTTGAGGGAGTGAGATAAAAGTCGACGTCGAGCCCTCTTCGAAATCGCAGGGGACGCGAGGCGACGAGTTCGATAGATTTTCGGGGGTTTTTCGTAATTCGGGGGGCGGCGTCGCGACGCTCGTATCGATTCGCTCGTCCTCGCGCTCTTAATTGACCCCATTACGCGCGTTTACGTAATTAGCGGATACTCGCTTGCCTTCCTCGCCCTTAACAACTGTCAACAGAGAGGCCCGTGACGCCATTACGCGATCGGCCTTCGTTCGTCAGCCGCTGTCCGGATGGCTGAACGATGGCTGAACGATGGCGGCCATCGGTCTTTCGTTTTGACAAGTCGGGAATTAAATGGGGGGAAGAATGTTAACGAGTGCCCAACTACTGTATCGATTATCGGCTTTCGCGTTACAAGGGTTGCGCCGATAACATCGGACCCCTTTATCGCAGAATTTTGACCATTCTCCACCTTCCACCCCCGTGAAATACTTAATTCGCCGATTATTTCGTTCGGATTACTTATGATTTATTCTAATTTATTTTAATTCGTTATAATTCAACTGATTTAACACGGCAATAATGGAATCGCCGGACGGCACGTTCGATTAATCACGCGCATTTATTAGTCCACGGTCGACCCCGGTCGAGATTAAATGAATATCGCCGGAGATACATTTTAATACAATTTGCTACAATTGCGTTATATTACTCGTAGTGTATAATTTATATCGCAAGGGTTTTGGGGGTTGAATAATTTTATTTAACGAATGTCTTAATTTAATCATCGAGACTACGGGTAAAATGGAAAACCACGATTATACGCGAGATGTATTTGACGCGAAACACTTCCCAGTTTCTTTACCGTGGACAAGAGGAACCCGACTCGTCTCCGTTCTTGAAAGAGAATTTTGACAAAGAACTTAACCGAATTCACGTAATTCATCCTTACTCTCGAAAAACGATCTCCACAAAGAATTCTCTTTCTTCCCAAATAATCCGCATCGACATTTAAAATATTTAGCATAATTTCTCGGATAGCATCACGTGAAGAAATTTTCCGCCAGTTAGCGATCAAACGGACTAAAGGGGAAAATCCAAGATTTTCCAGATGTAGGTTTAATTAAGCAATGCCTCGAGCGAGCGAAGGCCTTTGGCTGGAGTCTTGTAATGCCATTTCCTCGTCGCAACGATTACGTCCGGGTCGAGGGAAAATTTCGCCCCGGTGGAAAGCTTTGTCCCTTATTATTTAAGATCTCTCGTGGCGACGACAGTCCTCGGTTGTTCGCAAGATGTTTCGTTATTCCCGTTAAGGGATGGCCGCATTAACAGGGCCGGGATTCCGCCAAAGTTTCACGGCGCAAATGAAATGGAATTAATAACGAGTTGACGCGGAGCCCTACAACGCCTTATCGCGAGTACTTCATTTAAATGATAACTCCCTTAACGTCTTACCGTAACTCGAATCCATTCTTAACGCTAACTGACACTTCCTAAAACTTGGCCCGACCGTTTGTCTCCCACTTTCCCTCCTCGTCCTTGGACGAACCCGTCTTATCAGCGATTGCGAAATTTACAATATTCCTCCCATGATATATCGACTTTATCGCGAGACCTCTTATCAGCGTCCTCGCGTGATGCCAGGACTCGATTCGCGTTCGTCGATTACCCCAAAAATAGCGGGTGAGACCATCGATCGCTGGATAAATATGGATCACAGTGGGATGTAGATTTCGAGAATTTGTTGTATTAATATCAACTAGGGGAGGTGGTCGTTGGGATGCGGACGAGGTTTCGACCTTGGCGAGGAAGAGGTAGGAGAGGACACCTCGGAGAGCATCCGGCATCGATTCCCCATTTTCTGGCGAAATGGTACCCGATCTTCTTAAGGAACCGATTCACGCGAAACTCGTACAAAGTGGTTCAGGTCCGTCCCCGCTGATTCGCGTCCCTCTTCCCCGACCTTCCGTTTCCCTTCGACCAGGAGACCCCAGGCCCAGACCTCCGGCATTCTCCAGGGAGATTTAACGCCAATCGGGATGCCAATTCCGTCCGAGAGCGAGGCCGTTTCTGGGCGAGCTCCTGCACATATAAATATAGCTCGACACCGGGACCAGGACGGGTCGGATCAACCGTATTGCTTACGACTTAATTATACTTTAAGCTTAAACCCAAGAGCCCCTTTGAGCGGGCTCTGATGGTTACCACTTGGCGTCCTTGGTGCCTTAAGCCTTTGAGTCCCATTTCGACTAGTCGACTCCAGGTTGCGACGAAGGGTCGCCCCAAAGCGATATTCCCGAGTCCCGGTCCCTTTGCCGAAGAGGGATAAACATTTCGAGGCAGCTGGGGGATTGAAAAGTGCGAGAGGACCAGGAGGTAATATAAACGCAGGGAGAGCTTAGGATTTTTTTCGAGCCGTCCCGGGACTCCCGATGGTCATCCTTAAGCCTTTCTTCGGTCTTTGAGTACCCTCTAAGAGTATTTCTTTCGTACTTGGTATTCCACTTTTCCTCCCTATATCAAGGAGGAATAAACGTTTCAACGTATTTAACGCGGAGGTCTAAAAATTGTAAAAGAAACTGGGTTAAAGCGACACAAATACCCGAAGACGTCTTCAATAATCGATTTCCTCGAAGTCCTCGGATTTCCTCCGGTTAGTTTTCGGCACCTTTTACTTTGATTCCCATTTCGACCGTTCCAGGTTCACTTCGGGGAACCAAAAGGTGCGACGGAAAAGCCGAACGGTCCCGTATAAATACCTGGATGCCAGGAATAACCTCGGACTCCTCGGATCGATCTTCGGCCTTTTCGGAACGTTTTTCTCTCCTCCAGGAACTCGTTCCCGAAATTTCCGACTGAATCCTTGGAACCGAAACCCTTTTCCCTAGAAGTTCCTAGAATACTCTGAAATACCCTAGCATATCCTCCAGGGGCCTTCCGCGTCGATGCGACTTTTGACACGGCTTGCAATACTCTTCTTCGCGTCTTCGTGTCTTTGGGTATTGTCGACGAGTCTCTTTTCCAGGACCCCTCGCGAACCCCGAAGAAATTCTTCGAGTCGACTTTCCTCCTCGTATGACCCCTGACACGAGTCGCAATATTCCTCGACGCGTCTTTGCGTAACGTCGAAAACTCAAGAAACAGGGTTAACGTTGCTGTCGCGATTCAGACTTGGTCGATTCTAAAACGGAATAAAAATATCTCTCTCGGTTAATATTGGAAAAATTGGGACGTTCGATGATATAAGACTAGCAGAAATAAAAATGCTGAAGAGAACCTTGTCGGACCGTCTCACATTTTTACAAATAAATAGGAATATCGGTACGAATTTAGAAGTTAAAAAGACATTATTTTGGGGTGACAAAAAATGGTAATTTTATTAGAGGGGTTTAAATATCAATTCAATGATTAACCGTTTTTATGAATATTCGGGTACCTAGATGCGAAAAGATCTCAACTTTTGGGGACTAATCTAGGAAATATCTTCTCGTTTTAGCATCCTGCACGTTCCCATCCAGTTGGACAGGACAATGGTACCAGAACTCAAAGGAGTCGAATGTGACGATAAGCGGCTCCACCTTAGGTGACAGGACTTGCATCGACAAAAGGAACGACATGTACATCGTCTACGACAAGTGAGTTTCACGTTTTCTAAATCATCCTTCGTTATCGATGTTCCGAAGGAACCGATATTTGAATATTTTCTGAAAGAAACCCCTGTGACCCCGCTTCGAAATGACCTTAAACGAGTATCTGAACGTTAACACCGATTTTTCAGCGCGGAGAAGTGCTATCGCTGCCTCGTCATCAACGACCGCCACGAGAACGTGATCCAGTTTCGAGAAGGTAAGCGCCCTTTCGTCTCCGTCAGGGGACGTATACGATCTGTCCATTATCCAAATGATGGGCAACGTCTCGGGGAGAGGCCTCCCTAATTTCGGGGAGCCTATTTGCCCCGCGTTTCGGAACGTCCGCGCCCCGTCTCACAGGAGACGGCACTCCAGGAACCGTCGTCGGGACGTTCGGGATTGATCGTCCCGACGTCCTATCCCTCTCCTGTCATCCATCCTCTAATGCATTATCAACAGAGGTGCGCCTTATCGACGTCGAGTGCACGTCTGCCGTAATTGTTTGCGATGCTTCGAGACCCTCCTTCGCGCGTTATTATCCGCGGGGCGTGGGACGACCTCGGCCCTTCTTCCCCCTGGAAGGATGCTCCTGTCAACGGTTAAGCGTCCTCGGACGCGACGAGAATTCCCTCGAATCCCTCGAATCCCTCGAATCCCACGACCACGGGGTGGAAAACCTCTCCGAGGAAACGCGACGACCCCCTAGACCCGGTGACGAGCAAAATCGGTCTCGGGGTTCCTCGGTCGAGAGGATCGTTTTGCATCGAAGGGGTGGTTTCGACCGAACGTTTATTCTCCCGTGCTTCGAGGCCAGCCCTCGACCCCTGCCGGAAGGGGTCGAGGGAGTCGGTTCCGATCGGGACGTCGGGACGCCGGGACGCGCAACCCTTTCCCGGCCATGATTGCAGGGCTCGGCACCGTGATCCAAGCTTTTTCAAAAGCGGTTACGACGGTTTTACAGCGGGCATTGCAATTTCCAGCCCTGCCACGGGCCCGCGATCCCGGACAATGCACCTCGAAGAGCGGCCTGTGCGCGGCTACCGAGGTCGGTGTCGGTGACGGTCGCTACACCGTGTCCGTGCATTTTGTACACTTGGACTGTACAAAGTTGTATTCAAATTACAAATTTATTTTTAAATCCCGAATTTAAGACGATTTAAATTAATATTCGGTGTGAGTCGAATGACGACGTTCCTTCGAAAATTGGTCAAATTAACTCGTATCGTTAAAAAACGGTAGTTTTGTACACGTCAACTTAGAAATACGGCTGGGTCCCTTTTTACCCGGCTATCGTTGGTTATCGCGGTCGGCGATCGGGGTTGCTTCCCGGCCCCGTTCCTAGCATTCGTCCACCGTGGAAACGGAACATCGGCCGTTTTTCCGGCCGATGATTTCGAGGCTGACGGGGGCCGACGTAACCAAAACCGACGTCCATTGTATCTCGCGGAGCGTTCTCGCCATATGGCGGACTCGCGAGCGTTTTACCGGATTATTGGGAGGGAGCGATAAAAAGTGGGAAAGCCACCCCGAAGGAGCCGGACTTTCGGGGGTTGGTCCGAAACGACCACCCTGGTCCCTCCGGGACCCGGCGTCTCCCTCGGGAGATTTTCTCGGTTCCTCGGCTGTTTTCTCCCTTTCCACCGGGATGAGCAATAACGTGTTAAACTGGCTCGAGCACCCGGCGCGAAACGCTTGTCCGGGCTTCGACGTGATTCCGGCTTCTCCAACGGCCTGGAGAATTTAATCCGCTTTAATGGCGCCGGGCTGTTGCGAATTTGAGTTATTATCGCGATATCTCCGTGTTCTCCGGTCGCTTCTCCCTTATCTCTGCGTACTCCCTCGACCGTCCTCCGTTTTGCCGGAGATCGGATTTCATGTCCGGGAAGTTGGCCTCTACTTTTTTCGAAATTCAAAAACTTTACTCGCCCGTCTTCCGATTTCCCATTTTTTTCCCCTTCCGGCGGAACGCGTACTCCTGACTCGATGTTTTCTAGTAACCGCCTCTGTGCAAAGATCATTCCAAAACTCTATACATAAAATTAAATATTAAATTCAATTATACGTGGTTATCGCTAAAGTACGACGTTTACATATTTGTAATAAATTCAATATATGGACGAGTCGCGAAAACGAGATTCGAATTACTTCCTCGTGTTAATAGACGGGATAAAAAAAGGAGGCGAAGAGAGGGGCGTTTTTTCCGCTGCGCCAAATCCGCGTTCCGCCGAGAGGGTCCTACGGGACCCCTCGGCTCGCTTCCGCGGGATCGGGGATAAGATCCGAAGAACCCTCGACTCTCTTTACCCGAAGTGCAGGGCGGCATTAATCCGGGGATCTCGATGCGAACCGCGTCGAAAATGTGTCGAAAACCCGAAATCCTTCTTTTTTCCAGTCCCTGGGAAGGCAGAAAATTCCTGTCTCCCGAGTTAAAGTTTTTCCTTCGTTCATCCTCTACAATTTCGCTCGGATTCTAAAGAATATTAACCCTACCGGTAAAAGGTTACACGTTTAATTGTTGTTCTTAACCAATTTGACGATAAGATATCGGATCCTCTCCTCGACTTTCGATCGCGTCAAAACGAGGTTAGATTTTTATATTAATTGTGTTTGTTGATCTCGACGACGACAGAGATCGCGATCCTTGTCCTCGACTCGCGATCGCGTCGGGACGAGGGTCCTTCGGCGGAACACCCTCGAGTCCCGGCTGGATAAGATCGGGGTTCCTCTCGACTCTCTTGTGCCCTTCGCGATATATCCTCCATACTCCATTATATCTCGGGCGCCTCGATATACCGGTCGCACGTCCTTTCGAATTGGCTCGGTCGACGGGCGATTTAGCAGGGCGCAAATCCGGGAAAGGGACCTCCGGGCCTCGGGCTTAACCCTAACTCGGGGACGAACTCGAAGGGGCTCCCGAAGAGACCGCAAGACCCGCCCGGGGCGGATGTGCCAAATCAGAGTTTACTTCGTGATAGAATTAGCCACGCGATCTTGATTCGATGTCGGCGGATCCGGCCCGAGGGACAGGACCGAGATCCTTGACGAACTCTCGGCGAGACTTCTCCCCCCGGGAAAAATCAGGCAACTTCCCCCGCCCCGAAATTAGGGAAATTTATTAGAAATAAACGATAAGATCGATGATTTCGAAAACGTATAAGTGAAACGCCCGAACGATGGAGAAATCCTGTCGGAAGCGAGGACGAGACGACTCGGGGAAAATCGGTCGGGAAATTTTGGAAGTCGTTTCGCTAAAAGGCACCCCTCCCCCGTGACGGTAACACCGGGAGACGAACCCCGCGAGTCCCGGATCCATCTTTGGCCGCGACTCCACCCGCCCGCTACATTATGCTAAATCAGAAATGTCATTTTCCGCCCGGGCGGATCCTTAAGGCGCACCTCCGCCACCGGTGAGACGTCGCGACCCGGAAAGAAGGCGCGAAAGAATAGAAAGGGTGGAAAAGTGCCGGCCGGGGTGGGCGGAAAAAGAGGTGAGAAACGGACGGGGGAAATCACCCGGCCGACCCGGCCGACTCGGCCGGATACACGCTCCCGAATTGCTTTTCTCCCTCTGGAAACTCGGGGTACGTTTCCGCGGTGCCGAATACTTTTTACGGAAAAAAGGAGGAGAAAATTCGTACCCCCTTTGCAAATAACGCGGAGGATTCCTCGGCGTGGGATGATTTCTTCCCGTTCTTCTTTTGGTTCTTCTCGTCGAGTCGAGTAGTTTTTATTTGCAAGGACTCGTCGGAAGGAGACGTCGACGATGGGAGTCGGTCTTCGATTAGAGGATTCGAAAAATCGGGCGATATTCAAGATTATGGAGTTACGGTCCATATTTTCTACCTTGCGGGGTGGGGATATCAAGGACACGCGGCTCAAATTCTCCCCCGAATTTGCACACGAATGGGAATGGGGGCATCTTCGGTATTTCCATATTTTACCGATCTCTGCCGGGGGTCTCATGACTTCCAAAGCGCCAAATTCGGGGGAGAGAATACTCGTTCCCTCTCTATGCATGTCCCGAATTTATTTAGCTTACGCTCGGAGACCGAGTTTTTCGAGCACTCCGTGTTTCAATTTGAAATAAGTCTCCCGGATATTTTTCCCCATCTCGCCAAGATTCTTGACCAAGGGCGTTACAGGAAGTTCTCGCTTTGCGAATTTTTTGGACCGGAATTTTTATGCCAAATTCTTGCTTTACGGTTTTGATTATGGACATGGTTAACTTTACGTGGCGGATTTTACGAGCCCTCGATTTTTGTTTGCGAATTTTTTGATCAGTTATTGCCCACAAAATTCATCATCACCCGGTCCAGGGTTATTCCGCCGAATTCTCCCGACCCCTGCGAGGAAGTGCCGTAGTATTTTGCCAGGTAGCCTCCCCGAGGCGGGATTGCGGAATTCGGAGGGGCGTGTTCCTCGGTTCGCGGGGGGTCCCGCGTCCAGGAGGGCACGCGCTGAAGTGCGTACCCCGGCGAAGGTATACGCGTTATGTCGCCGCACAATGGCGGAGCCGGGGAGGGGCGCCATTATGCGCGAGTAATCCAAACGCGCGAGCGTTCTACATGCCTGGGCTTAAAAGCGTTCCTCGGCGTATATAAACGCGCCCCGGTCCTGCTTATATCGCGCCTCGCCGTAACCTACGGCGGATAAATTTACTGGCATTGTTATTTCACCTGCTGGACACGGCCCGAGGATGGCTCCCTTCCCGCCCTGCCAAAACCGCTCCCTTCCCGACCTTCTCGGAACGAGAGAATGGACCCGGTTTTCTTGCTTCAATTAATTCTCCATAATTCTTTGGCCTCGCTTCGAATCATCCAAAATTCGGTATTTCGGCCGTCTTGCTTGAATTCATTTTATTTCATTTTATCTCATTATTCGGCTCCGCTTAAAATCGTCCAAAATTGGATATTTCACGGTCTCGGTTCTCTTAAAAAAGAAGGCGATATTTAAGCTTCGCTTAATTTCCCATAATTTTCCTTCGATCGATACAATCCCAATTTTGCACGATTTATTCCGAAGAATTTCTTTTGGGCCCTATAAATAAAGGCAGCTGGATAAACGACGGCTCCTGGCGGCTCGAAGGTACGAGTCACTTAATTAAATCCCGAAAACGGATTACCTTCCGAGTAAGTGCGCGACCACGATATGTCGATTAATAATCATCGAGGCGATCGGGGGCGGCCTCGAGGCAATATCGGGCTTTTCACGTGCGACTGATCCACTCTCCAACATGGCCATACGTTATTTCGTCGTCATTAACACCCCACTCGGTGATATCCTTCCGCAATTTCCCAGGCCCAGCCATGTCGAATCGGCCTATTACGTTAATAGGAATCGCTGACGGTCGATGACTCGGGAATTTTTGCCCCACGAGACCGATATCTCCTTTCTAACCGACGCTTTAAATTCGATTTATTCGCGGTCCGCCCGGCCGCCATTTTCTTTCGATTCCTTGCAATTTTCCGGCAGACGCGTCTATACCCGGGAAAAAGATACGAGCGATGCATCGAACGTCGGTCTGTCGGTGGTTCCTTCCTTTTAAAAAAAAAATGCAATATCCCCCCGCGGCGGTCCGCGTATTGCGTCGTCTTATCGGGGCGGCCCATTATCAGGTTCGCGGTTTGAGGTTAGGCGAAGTCGTTTTTCCTTGGGCACCGGAGCCTAACGTATCCGGCGAGGGCGGTCCGCCGGGATATTATTAAACGTAAAAGTACGTCGAGTCATCGAAGATTATTGCGGACCCGCTGCGGAATGAAATCGAAACCGACGGGGCGAGCAGGCGGCGATGCGGGGCTCTCGGAGAGTGCACCGGTGCACCGGCCGGGACGGCGAGGGTAATACCGGCTTTGGGTTCGCGCACTCGACCATGACCGGAGCGGTATTACCTGTCCGTATGTCCATGACAGTCGGGACCTGGAGGGAGCCCGAGCGAGAGAGGATAGGGATAGGGAGACGCGAGAAATAGACGTCTCGCTAGACAGAGAGTTTCCTGGGATTTGGTCCGAGTCGCGAATGGAGCTCCCTTCTTTCGGAAATTCAATTACGGGAGGGAAGCCCTCCTCGTCATTTCGGACGGCGCGAACGAAGCCGCGAGCGTCGCTGGAATTTGTTAAAGAAGACTCTCGATTTGATCGAATTAGCGAAACGAACGATTCCGCTAAGCGAATCAATTTTGTTTTTCCGCGGGGACGAACATCGGTTTCTCTTCTCGGGGTTCGCGTCGAAGGACGTCTGGATCTCTTTGCCTCGGAAAATGGAAATTCGCGTCGGGGGAGGAAAGTGGGACCGAGACGAGCGACAAAAGACGTCGCCATGCGCGACGGGGTTGTCGCGGATTCTTAACGGACGATCGTCGCGGACGCGGGCAGCGGTGCGCTCCGTTGTGCGAGCGTTTACGATCCGCCGTTTCGCGGACGATGGCCCCTTCCGGGGCGAATATCCAACGTAGGCGCCGCTAGCGAATTTACGCAGCGATGACTTCCCCGATATCCATATTCAACGCTTCGGACAGAGCGCGTTAAATAATAAATTCATCCGTTGGTGCATTCGTTCATCTCGACGGTAAAACGGAGCAGATGACGCCGCGCGACCGTTCACCGGTCGGCCCTAACCTCTAACGACCCGAATCGGCCGGTCGCTCCTGCTCCGGGATTGGCCAATCCTTTCCTTCCACCCGGAAGGATTGGCTCGACCTACCCCTGGGATTATTGCCCGGAATATCGTTCCTCCGTCCGCGCGCGGAAAAAGAAATTCGTTTAATTTAACAATTGCGTCGATTCGATTAAATATCGTTCCGCGCGCACCTTTGGGCCAAAGTACGAGTAGTAAACGACCCCCCGCCAAGTGGCCGTTGTTCGTCGGTCAGTCCGCGATCGAGAATCGCCCGATCCTTTCTTCTCCGTCGCGGGATCGAGCCTCGGGATAATCCCTTGGAATCGTACCTCGCCCCGTGATACCCGAAAGGGGTGCTCGGTGCAACCCCGTCGCGGCGCTCGTCGTCATGCCGACAATGCGTGCGCCGACAAAGACAACGTCGAAAATTTCCGCGGATCGATAAATGCAAGAGCCGTATATCGCATCATTGTTCTCCAGCGGGCGCGTTCGACGTCGTGCCGCGCTGACTTTTCCTTTCTTCTCCAGAAAATCGAGAGCATGCTCGAGCCGTACGCGAGGGTCCGGCACGCCTCGTCGAGATGCATCTCATCGGCATGCGCCATTCGGAACGACGCCATTGTCGCGTCGTTTGTCCATTGTCTTCCTCGTCCCCGCGCCAAGATCCGGAAGAGAGGACTCCCGAGGAGGAGGAGGATGATCTCTAATCGATTAAGAGCCCCCGGACGAGATCTCTTCCGGTCCCCTGCGCGAATTTACCCCGTGAATGCCGTTTCAATTTTTTCGTTCCTCCTTTTTACGCCCTAACCTAACCTAACCGCGAGCAGTATTACGTCTTCGTACGTTACTATCGATAACCTCGCCGCGATGCGTCGTATGTATTAATTTATCAGAATTTCGTGGCAACGTTTCCACCCCTCGGTCGTTATCCGGAGGGTGAATGTCGTCGTTACGGGGCGATTTCACGCGTCTCACCTCCCGGGGGGGCAAAAAAGCCGAGATCGCCCGAATTCTGCGGGGTTGTCGGGCAAAAACTGGATTACCGGTCGAGTATCTTGAGTTCCTCCCCCTTTGCCACTTCTGGGCTCTCCTGCAACCCCTGTTTGCGTTTTCCCTCCGAGTTGCCCTCTTTTCCCCGGTTTTCCCCGGTTTTCCCCGGTTTTCCCCGGTTTTACTCGGGCACGTATCTTTCTAATCTCCCGCGTCTCGTTTCGCCCCTCTTCCGGCGTTTCTCTCGGATCTTTTTTCCGCTCCCTCCTCGATTTACCTAATGGCCAATTATTGCTTAATTCTGGGGGACACGAAATTATTTGAAAATGTCCGATTCATTTCATTTATTTCCATTTAATCGTGAGACTCGTCGCATTTTATTACCGATTCAATAATCATGACCCGCGCGTTTCCCTTGAAGTTGACGCCGATGCGTGTCCTTTTTAATACAGAGAATTAATTAATTTGGATAACGACTTAATTCGTTTGAAGTTAATTCCTGTTAAATAAAATTCGAGAGTCCTCAGGAGGGCGTCTAGATTTCTTGGCTCGTGGAATATCTCGTTTCCCGCCGTTTATCAATTATCGGCCGTAATAATAATCGCTCCAATTAGCAGTTTTATCTCGGAGCTAATGATCTACGCATTCCTGCCCGGAATTTGCGCGCAAAACGGGCTGGACTGGCCGCGCGAACTTTGCGGTTAAACGGTCCGAATTAACGATACCTGTTATTCCAAGCGCGGTCGTAATTAATTATTAACGCGTCTATTGTTGCACCCTACATTCTGCTCTCAAAGCTAGGCGAGAGGGACGAGGAGGAGATTATAATTGAACGTTCTTCCCGCGTCCATAGTCCGGGACCGGTTATGGAATTTTCGAGAAGTAGAACGCGATGATTATTGGACCATGGTCCGTATAATTAGCGGGTCCTCTCTTAATTAACCGACTTTTCTCGACGCGAACTTCCGACCGCGCAACGACGTGCACGCTCGTCCTCCGAGGATGAGCCTTTTGAGAAGAGGAGACCGATAACCAGTTCGAAACTGGTTCCGCGATTAAGGAGATGCGTGGGACACGGCCGACGAGGACGGGATGCGGGGATCCTTACGGCCGGAATGCCCCGGCGAGGAGATTCTCGGAAATTAAATTTCAAAATTAACTATACCATTTGATCATAAATTAACTATATCATTTATCATCGTTAAATGCCGATGATGTAAAGAGGACATTTTCGTGGCCGATCGGGGAAAATTCTCCTCCGCGAGAGATAAATATCATCCGGCGCGGCGGATAGGACGTCGTCGTAATTAGCCGTAATTAAAATTGACCGGGACTCCCTTTGGAAGGGCTCCCGAAGGCTTTGGCGACGAACGGGCCTCATTATCGACACGAGGAACGAGGCAAAAACTCGCCTTCCGCCTCTTCAGGGTCGGGACGAATGGCAACATAAATTACGATCGAGCCGTTCCGAGCGATTTACAACGCGCCCGGAGCGTCCTCGCCGCCTTGTAAATCATCCAAAATGTCCGGTCGGATGCGCGATGCATCGGCCATGCCGAGAAAAAGTCTCCTTACGGGACGAGGAGCCAAGGCCCCGATTAATTGCACCTTCCGTTGCAGCTCCGACAGGAGTAAGCCCTCCGGATGCCCTTTCGATGCCCTTTCGGTGCCCTCGATACCCCGGTTCGATTTTAATCCTCGGTCACCCCGAGCTACCGAATTCGAAAACCACTTTTACGTTCGACTCCGTTAAATCTCGTACGATTTTAATATACCGAAATTACGAATTTGCTGTAACGAATTAAATTAACCCGCAATATTTGTCGCGACTTACTATTTTTTTTTTTTTTTTTTTTAACAGCGACAGGCGAAATTCACCGTTACATTCAATTGCACGAATTACGTCGCACCTCGAGGCGTTACCGGAGTTGGGTTTTAATTGCACCCACCGTGGCAGGAATTTTGCGGGTAATTCCCATTCGCGGGATCGCAAAATGAATTGCTTTTGGGTGGATTCGTCATTTTGGTCGGAAAATTTAAGATATTCTGCGGTGTATTTAAATTTCAGGGATTTTTATTAATTGTAAGGGTATTACGCGTAATTACGAGAGGTATTTAAGTGTCCCGCTTTATAGGGATTTTTCCCTTTCGAGCGATCGGACCGAGGTGGAGGGCAACCCGTTCGCACGTGCGCACGTCGGCTCTCGTGATTCGTGAATAATGCGTGCTCTGGTACATTTGGCTTCGCGGGGGGTCCGAAAGCTCCGCCGAATGAATCTCTAATAGGTTTTCACGCCGTGCGAGGGGAAAGCCGGACTACCGAGGCGCCATATTCGCTATTATCTCCGTCTCGCCCCACGTAACCCATAAGCCGAAAATGTAGAGAATGTAAACGGCATCGAGGATTACCGCTCCGCGATGGCTGCGGCTTCCTCTTTCGGTGCCCAAAGGTATTCGAAAAGATCGCGTATCTTCCCCGAAGCGGAGAAGGAAAGGTCTTCGATCGCTCCCCGGTCGGCGGCGAGGACTCAATTTGCAGGTACACGAAAGTGATTTTATCCGGGGCGTTTACTTTAAGTGGAGCCGTTAATCCCCGAATCGTGGAGTCCGTGGCAACACGGCGACCTCCTGTTTTCCTTGGGCGACGTAAGCTCGCGCGAGATCGTCGGGTTACGAGCGGATCGATCCGAATAGATCCGAATCGATCGATCGGTCGCGCGGCGTCGCCGGAGACCGCCTCCGGTAATCGCTAAATCCGTGGACAACGATCCAATATTTAGGAGCTCGATCAAATTGAATTTCGGAATTGCCGCCTCGAGATTATGGCCTCGGCGAGCTCACCCTTTATTGCCCTCGTCGGCGGTCCTCCGGTCCTCCGTCTTTGCGGTCGCGCCAGAGAAGACCGGATACCGAGGACAACGGTTCTTTGATTCAATGAAAACGATCTCCTTGAACGATGCTTATTTGGATCGAGTGATCAAACGGGAGAAAGAACCACTATTTTACGGGGAACCGGAAAGTCGGCTGTTCAAATTTCATTTCTATCTTCTCGTTCAGCCCCGCAATTCGCGATCTTCAAAGTCGCGTGGCCGTGTAACCGATAATTGCGGAACGGACCGTTCCCTCGTCCTTAGCGAAGCTCGAGCTTACTTTTCCGCAATTATGGCAATAACGGAGATCCTCTGCTTTCGGAAAGTACATCTTATATTTACGAGAAGGCTACTCAACGTACAATAAATAGTCGACGAATCTGGACGGATCGAATGGAGTAGAACGAAAGCAGGATTTTCCCATCGCTGCTATCAAGGGAGATCGCTCGAAGATTACTCTGGTACGCGTACCGTCGTTATTACGCAGTCAATAGACCGCACTTTCCCGACCAATGGTGTGTCTACTGCCGATTGAAATCGATGTTCGATACATTTTCTTTTCCATTCGCCCACCCTCTTCCCGGTTCCGATCGTAACTCCGGAATAGCGTTTCGTCCTTCCATTTTTTCATCGCATAAATTACGATCATCCTCGATTATCGGTACACCCGAAATCGTCAATTTCCCTTATTAAATAGAAATACCCCGGATTGTTCTTAAATTCTTGAAAATGAGTCCCGCCTAATCGTGGATTTTTACAATTTCGTCTATGGAGAGAAGTGAAAATTTCGACGTTGGTGCCTTAATTAAATTTCTGACGGTCATTAATTCGAGCGAAATTGGTCCCACCTAATTAGGATTTTTTATAATTTCGTCCCTGATGAAAAGTGAGAATTCGACGTTGGGGCCCTAATTAAGTTTATCACGGGCATTAATTCGAGTTAATCGGGCAGGCCAGACGCCTAATTGCTGCTCGATCGACGACTCGTAATTCGAAGTCACGGATACACAATAGACGGCGATATTTATGCCCGGAAGTATCGATCGGCAGGTGGAGGCCGGGTTTATCGGAGGCCGCAACCGAACATATCGGTGATTATTATGGAATCGCAATTAGTCTCCCTAAAATTAAGGCTGACCAAGCGTTAGCTGCTAATCCCAAGTGTAGGTGTGCGGTTAGTTACGTAGGTATTTGCCGTACCTACATATGTCGAAATATAGGAACACACGGGGAGGCCTATACGCGTAGCGAAGTAGTGGTCAAATATTTGGCCAAGTCTAGGCGGTAGCCAGAGGCTCTCCGACCACGATATCGACCCACATATCACCCAGGGTGTGGGGTATAATGTCGCCGTGAAAGTAACGGAGCTGAACCTCGACCGAACTTTTATACCGTGCCGATCGCCGACGCGCGCGATTCTTCAATTTCCAAAACGGTTAGTCTCGGAAAGCAGCCTCGATTCTCTCGTTAACGCAACCCCGAAACTCCGCGAAACAACCCGCAGGAGATGGAAAAGGTGGGAATTCTTCCGGGAAACGTTTACCGCGAGCCTCCTCGGGACCTGCCCTGGGAAAAATAGAGATACAGGGGAAAAACGTAAATTCTTTCTGGCGTCGCGATTAACGCAGGCAGGAGTCGTTCCAAAGTAATCGTCGCGCGTTGTTAACAAACAATTCCAGATGAGACGGAGCCCAAAGTGGATCCGGTCACGATAGTCGCGAGTCCCCCGAAGTACGGAGTGCGCGATGGACTTATCGACCCTCGCCGGAAATACTTGGAGCGTTCGCGCCGGCTACACCGGAAACGAGGTCTCCCATTCGCCAGGTGCGAGTCCAGGGGAAATAATCGAGCGCGGACGTCGCGGCGACGCGATGACGAATTGCCCTCCACGAGCCCTCTCCTCAAAAATG
Source organism: Orussus abietinus (assembly GCF_000612105.2). Lineage (NCBI taxonomy): Eukaryota > Metazoa > Arthropoda > Insecta > Hymenoptera > Orussidae > Orussus > Orussus abietinus. The sequence goes on from NW_019394321.1 coordinate 317,130, forward strand.
CGGCTTATCCAACGACTCCTCGTCGCGATCTCTCGTCACCGTCTTATCGATCGCGTCGAGCCTGGGCGAGAACGATTCGCGTCTCCGAAACAATGGGACGATCTGTCGATAAAACGATTCGCGAATGAAAACTGTCAAGAAAAAGGGACAGATCGGCCGTCGAGGGGCGGTTCGGCGGAAAACGTTTACGGAGGATATTGGACGCAACGTTTTTTCGCCTTAAAGTTTCTCATCGAATTCTGCATACAATTTCCAGCCTCCCTAACCCCTTTACAGATTCCATAAAATTCGGTACTCTTCTAAACTTACGTATACTTAAGAAACCAGAATTTTTTCGACGTTACTTCTAATCGCCCTAAATCCCTTAAATTTCTCCGACATTTTTATAAACATATTTGTAAAATCAATTACTCCTAGCAATTATTTTATAGAGGGCGGGTTCGGCGACAGGTTTATAGCGCCAACATCGACGACGGAGAAGAGCGTTAACAACTAATCCGGGCTATTTAAATTCATCCCTAATACCCAATTTGCAATTCGAGTCGGCCGTAGGAGACGCATCCCGCTCGCCGTGCGTTTCCATGCGCGCTCTTAATCCCGTATCGAATTCCGACCAGCGTCTTTGTCCGGTCATTAACGGATCCTAATCCAACGTGATCGGTCGGGGCCGCGGAGTCCCTAGATTTCCCTAGGAATCGCCGGCCGATCCGCGAGACCCGATTTTACGAGGGCTCCCGGGCCCCCCTCTAATTTATCTCGGCCTAATCTTCCGCATATGCCGGAGGTCGGCATAAACCCGGCATCCCTCCTCGTCCCATGATTCCACGTGGCCGTAACCGACGGAATTAAGGGCGAGAAAACTGGAAAGGGGTGCGCCACTCGAGGTCCCGACGCTAATTTTTCTAATTACTTCCCCGCTCGCTATAATATTTGCAGCAAGGCGGTCCTCAAATTCGCATCGAGGAAACGGTAAGGCGAGTTTTCGCGGTTCGCGACATCTCGCTCGTACGGCATACGAGTATGGCGTACTTATACTTGCTCCATTTAAAGTGGAGTACCTTTGACCGCTATTTTCGGTAAATGTTAATATCACCATTTTTAGAGGGGAATTAATGACGCTTTCATCGGCCCCGTACAAATTTATGAAAATTTCTTTACTCCATTCGGAGTGGAGCACTCGGGCACCGGGAGACAGTACCTTGATTTGAGTTCATTAAAAAATACGCGCACCTTCGGGCACTAAATCCTAGTTTTTATTAGACTTGCCCTGTACACACGTGCGGTATGTACACGTCTAAAACCTCCGTACACGTTCACCCGAGTTAAAAAAGCTCACGGTAACGAAGTAATCACCGCGGTAACCCAGCTTCACGGCGACGAAATTGGAGTGAATTTGGACACTTCCGAGTCGCGGGTAAACCGAGTCGATTTTAATGCCCCGCGAGACGGCGGAATTTTTCCGCGCTTTAATTGCGGGTACTCTCGGAGTCTCGAATTTTCAGGACGCGTCGAAAAATCGGGCGGAAGTAAACGCGGTTTTTTTCCGGAAAGGGGGGATTTCGCTTTCCGTCTTCCGGTGCCGAATCCTTCCCCCTTTCTCCCCATGAATTAAAGCCCCAAATTCGGTGGCCCACTTTCCGCTAATTGCGACCAGTTTTCTGGCTTATTGAATTTTCCGTGCGTTTCGCCGACTCTCGCGAGGACCGGTCGGCCTTCCCCCCTGGATCCGCGCCGACCGACCAATGGCCACCGCCCTGGAGCCGTTTTCCCTGGAGCCGCGCGCTTCGAAAATCTCGCGTCTCTCGTTTCAACGAAATTCACCGAAATTCACCGAAATTCGACTACTCCAGGAATTCCGGTTAAACCGGGCCGAACCCCAACTTTGATTACAGCGTAATGGATGTTTATAGTAACTTGCGGGGGGGCTTTAAAGATAAAAATATTAGCAATGTTTAATGGTTTTGGAATTTTCAGAGTGGCGGTTAATCGGGAAATCTTTATTTAGTTTCATTTTGAGTGAATTTAAGTGATCGCGATAATTTAAATTTTCTATTTGCCCCGTAACGGCCGGGCATCCGGCTTTTATTACGTTCTTTAGAATGTACGTAGATCGAACGACTCGCAAAGTCATCCGCTTGGTAGTTGCATCGAATTCGAGTTACGCCAGAAATCCCTTAAACGACGCGTACATTTGTACGATTTCGCTTGTAGAGCCGAGGAAGCCCTCTCGGAATCGCATTACGATCGGTTGGACGGTCTTTCGCAAACCTGTCGTTGTAAGACTGTCGGACGAAATTGCATTCCCTTGTAATCTCGTAGCCATTCTAGTTTCTATTACAAGTAACGCCGGGCAGGCGCTCGTGGCGTTTAAAGAGTCTTACCGGCGCTCAAAGAAAGCCGCACGTCGAGTGCACTCGTTGCCCTCCGTACCTACCTTACCGCATACGCAAATATAACCATTCTCCCTTTCCCTCGATTTTTTCACCTCGTCACTTATCAACCTTTGAACGTACACGAATTCACGCGAAATGCACCATTTCAACTTGCTATTTTCCGCGCCAACCCTCGGAAAAATTATTCACAGTTTTCATGCAAAATTTCACTTGCCACGATAAACTCGCAAACTCATCTCATATGTTCATTTATAATTTCGTAATTTCATTTTTCCGCGATGAAATTCACAAGAAATTTCGCTCTTGCCACGGGGAAGTTTAAAGAAATTTCGTTATCTCTAATGAATGCTCCCCGCGGTTGCATCCACGTTCGATACGCTTGCATTTACCCCATTAGTGCAGCCGGTAGGGGGGGAGCGAGACTTTGTCGGCAATATCGTTTACTGCTGTCAATGTAAATGTATATTTTTTTCCGTACGCGGGGAATTCGTGGAACGCGGAATTCCCGAGGAATTCGACCTGGAAATCCGCAATCTCGATGCAACGGGCGCACTCGATGACTCGAGCCCTGACCTTAGCAAATGCACTCCACGTTGCGTCGGTGCACTTTCTCGGTCCCTTCGCTCGAGGCGACGATCACGCGCGATCTTCTGATTCGTAGAGAGGGAAAAAGCCGAAGTAGCCGTTCAATCCCGCCGTGCGAGTTTCCGAGCGTAATGAGCAAGACCGTACTCCGACATTAAGCTGGCCACACACCTCGCGGCGCTCCGCAACATCATACTTTCGAGGCATTAAAGCGTTCCGCGTAGGGGCAAAAATCATTTTTACTCCGTGATCATCGCCCCGTCGATCACCGTCCCTTAGTAATAGTCCTGGAAACTACCGCCAACATTCCGCGCTATTAACGAAATTAACCGTAAGAAATTTGTGAAGGAACTTTGCTGGTTTAAAAACGCTGACCCGAAAAATTCGAAACCACTACGGTCATTCGGATAAATCGTGATCTTAAAGTTCGGTACGTTTGTATACATATGTTTTTGTGAAAATTACAATCATTTTTAACGGACCGAAGGGCTCCACCGCGTACCAGTATTTTTATTTATTTTTTTTGTCACGATTCGTTCTCACGTGAACATAATTTTCGATTATTACGTATCCGATTCGAAAAAAAATTTGGTTAGATACTCTTCAATAACTTGTTTTATTTTTTGAAAATTAAATGAAATTTAATTTTTGTTTCCCAAATTCTGAGGGATATTTTTCAGTTTATTACATTTATGGCGACGATAACGGCGGTCTCGGCTCTTCTTGCGGAAACGTAGAAAGGAGGGAAGGTTGCGTCGACGATATAGGTCACCGACTTTTACATTTCAATTAGCATTTGCATCTCAAAGGGCTGCGAGTGCGGAGTCGCCGTCGCGACGACCGCGGAGTAATCGCGGCGGCCGCGCCGGAGGCTCCGGCGCTTCCTGGCCGCCATTGTTTCCGCGGAATCGCGTCGTTCGACCAAATATAAGGAGTCGCCTGCTGAATATCGTCTCGTCGTTAATAATTGTACGGTCACTCGAACCGTTCCGTAAAGATACTTCAGACTCCACCGTAAAGCAAAGTAAGGATCGCTGGGGGTAACGAGAGATGGCGGCGAGAAATCCGTGCCAAACCCATGGAATAATTATACGAGTCGTCATAGAATTTCTTGTTAATATTCAACAAATCACAAACTACGAGTAGAATTCCTTGCACCCGAAAGATCACACACGGTGATAAGAGAAGATTAAAAATTGGGTTTTAAAAAGTTGAAAGTCGCGACTTGCCCTTCGAGGAGAAGCGCAGTCGCGGAGGTCGGTTATCCTCCTCGAGTCGGCCAACGGGGATTTGAGAATCCCCCTGCCGATAGTTGGTAGGAAGTCGTTCTTCGAATTTCGAGTTCCTCGTTAGAGGTTATGTTCCGTCGTAACCGGGTTGAGCCGCCCTTAAGCCGATCCGTCCTCTGTGGAGGGTTTCAACCCCGTTCAACCGCGTTCAAAGGATGGCTCGTCGAGCCCTTTAAACATGGATCTCCATCTCTCTGGAGAGATTATCCAGAAATGCATAAATTATCAAAGGACCCGACGCGCCGGCCTGCCGAGGATAAAGTGCCCCACGTGGTCCGCAAAGAACTCGGGCAGGGTTCGATCGTGACGTCACAAAAAGCTCGATAGTATAATTTATATTTTACTCGACATCTTTTATGGGGAAACAGGTGAACGGAGTCCTCGTTATTCCCTGTTTACCAAATGCTTCCGTCAATGCTTCGACTTTTAACGAGGTGATCGCGTGTCCCGACCCTCGCAATTACTGTATCGCTCTTACTTTCGGACTTGGCGGTGTTACCGCGAATTTCTCACGAAAAATTATCGGATCGCGTGCTCGCCGGATTATGACAGTCCATCGATTCGTTATCTCGAGTGAAGCCATCGTTCTCATTTCCCTCCATTTTTTTTTCTTCCTTTTTTTTTAATCCCTAGAACGCGTATAACCGCCTATCGCGTTATCGAGGAGCCGTTTCGCGGATACAAAATGGCGGACGTTATCGGATCGATCCTGGAAACCGCTTTTCCTGTTTCCTTTTCAATTTCTTCCCTCCCAGAAAAACCCAAACACCGTTTTTTCGAGGCTCCATGGGGATCGCGTTGCGTGCCTTGAAATTCAATCTCTCCCTCTCTCAAGATGGCATTTATATCGCGGAATTTTCTCAAAGCCCTCCTCTCTGATTACAGCCCATTGTCTGCGGTCCACCCTGAATATTTCACCTTATTGTTATTTCGCCATTCGAGCTGTCTTATTCCGCCCGGTTAAAAAAAGTCCGCAATATATTCTCAAAACCTTCGACATTTTATGTACAAGCGTTTCAACGTCACAAGCTGGCCTTAATTATTCCCAATGGATTACAAAATTCGATTCGTTACGTGTTAACCTAAATTTTCGTATAAAATGTATAATTTTGAGGGAAATTGAAATACAGTGCTTATTTATTGAATATTTGAAATCTTTTTCAGTGGGCATGTGCAAGACCGAGGGCGACTCGTTCGACGCGTTGTGCTACGTCGTCAGGTCCGACGAGATCCTGTACTCCATGTTCAGGCTGGACTCGAAACCGATCGCGTGTCCATTTAATGGGCCCCCCTTCACGTTTTCCTACAACCGAGGGGATTCCAAGGAGTGTCTCAACCCCGTCAGCCACGCGGAAAGCTGCACCGACGAGAGCAAGTTGCTTCTCAAGTACCAGGCCTGCCCCGACGTCGAGGGCACCGAGAGCAACAGTCAGTACTTTTGCTCATTCTTCTCCGACTCGTCGATCGATTCGTTTCTTGACACTTGACCACTTTTTGCCACCTTTTCGGTAGCATCGTTCAAACGTGCAGTGACCAAAGGAAAATCAACCGTTCGATGCTCTTATTTAGTTTATTTGCGAGAAGCAAAAGGCGAGATTTCTCGTTCGCCTTCTTTCTCGTGGCGGGAAGGAAATGGCAAAAACGTGCTTCCGGGGGAACAAATAGATTTACGGGAGGAATTTGACTGGAGGAGGCATCCCGTTTGTCGGTCTCCACGGGGAAGTAGCGAAACGTGTTCTTAAGCTCATTACCTCGCTAATGTAGGAAAGTAAGGGACTTCGATGGGTCTTAATGCACGTACCTCCCCCGACGGAAGGGAGGAGAGTCGGGAGGGAAACGTCTCGGGGAACGCCGGATCGTCGTCGCCGGAAAGCACTCTTGGCTCTAAACGAATTTCTATTAACAATGGCGGTTTAACGGGTAGTTAGAATAATAGGTCCTTTATATATCGAGCCGTGGCTCCGTTTGTCGTGGCATGCCTCGGGACGAAACCACACGCTCATAAAGTCCGCCTCTTAATACAACGAAATTACGTCAAGGGGCTTCGAAACGGGGACGTGCGTTATACGGGGTGTCCTCTTTCGGCTTTATTCCTCCTCTTAAATCCAGACGTTAAATCCCTCGTCGATGAATTTTTCCGTGGATATCCCGGAGACGGGGCGTCGATTTTTCTCCCTGGAAAAATGAGGAAGGAATTTTGCTTCGGTAATTAAAAAAAAAAGAGGGGGGGTTTAATTTTAACCGATCGAAGGGGGAAGTTTAATTGAACGGATGGAGTGAATTTTCGTCAGCGGGAAACGCGAAACCGCATCAGCTAAGAGGTGTCACTCCCTTAAAGCCCATCGGAGCTTTCATCGGTTTTAGGCAAAAGCCAGCTGTACTTATAAGACCCGCGAAAAACAGACTTTACGAGGGGAAATCGCGTAAAAGAACGGGTAATTCGGCGTTCCACGAGATGAGTCGTAAAGGCGCGATAAAGCGACCAGGCTGGTTGTCGCGAGGCCGTAAACTTAATATCGTTGGGTCGCAAGTCCCGGAAGGTCGTCAAAAAGAGAGAGCTTTGTCATTTCGCGGTAGCTTTTGGAGCTTGCAGCCCGCCCAGGGAAGCCCGGAAGATGGGGCTGAATTAAAACGGTGGGAAGAGTAATTATACGACGCGACCTGCCATTTCCCGCGATCTTTTCCTCCTTTTTCCCGCTACTTTGCGGAATTCGATCGCCAATCCGAAGTCTCGTAAAGTAAAGAAAGGGCAAACAATTTCTGGGGATTTTCTGCAGGAATTGCATGATTTATTTTTCATCTTCTTATCGGATTATCGTATTATCATATTATCATATTATCATATAAAACGCAGAGATTTCGGAAGAAAGTTATTTGCTTTTGTTTTCGAAAGAGGATTCGGAAATTCGAGGGGGTGTCGTTCGTTAAGCCGAAAAGAAAAGTGGCCCCGGGATCGAAGCGGAAGCATCCGCGGGCTTCTGTGGACTGTAGCTTGATAAAACAACGAAGAGACGCGCCCGTGGGGGCCTCATCCGGATCGAAGTCGCTAAACGGATTATAAAAGTAATTCAATTATCATTCTTTCACGGCGCGTCGACTCTGACAGGATTTCAGGTCTGAAATATCCCCCGCCTTTGGCGATCCGCGATCGACCTCCAAGGGAACGTAACCTCCAAATTTCCAAGCTTCTCGCTGATACGTGATTTTCATTTTTCATTCTCTGGCATGTTAACGGGAAAAAATCACGACAAAAAATGACAAGTTCGCGACAATATTTACTTGAAAAAAGAATCTATCCTCGAATACACGCATGGTCAAGGCACGACCGCTATAAATTAAAGAGACAACCGCAAACGCGTTCGACTCCTCGCGTTAAATAAATGGATTGAAAACTTGGACGACTTATTTCTTTGTACGTGTGTTAATTAACAATTGATTTTGCTCGATCCTCCAGCCGAAGAACTGCAGTGCCTGGCGACGTGGAAAGATGGCAGGATGAAATACCTGGTGGGGACCCTGAAAGTCTTCGGAAGAGGTGCCTTGGGCTACGAGAAATCTTACAGGTAGCGAAATTCGTTTCGACTCTTTGCGGTGTTTTTCGAGTTCCCACGATTTTCCATGCCGAAGGGCGGTTATCGTTAACGTTTGGACTCGACCGTTCGGGTATAGAACCAGTCCCCGAAATAGGAATTAATTAAGGAAGAATTAGAAGGCACCGGGGCGAGACCTGCACCCCCGAGTGAATTAGGAGAGTCCCCGCAATTATACAAATTACCGGCATCCCGGCACGATGGATCGATAAATGAAACAATTAACGACCCCGACTTCCGGTGTCCGCTGAGCCCCCTTCCGGGGATGGCCGGAAGTTTCCGGAATCGATAAGCGAAAACTCGATGGAACTTTCCCTCGCTTTTTTGCTCCGGTCCCTTGAAAGTTTCTGCCCCTTTCGGGAAGCTTCTCTTCCAGGTCCTTGCCCGTCAAAAATTCAGTAAACCATTATCTCGGGATTTTCGCCATCCTTCCGATGACTCTGAAAATTGAAAAAAATCAGATATTGACAATGGGAGCGATTCGTAATGATTTTTAGGGACCTTCCTTATTTTATCTCGCTTCTGGTGTTTCGACCGAGACGCGAAGCATTACATCGAAAACGTTGTCGAGTACCGAATTACCCTCCAAAAAATGAATCTCTCCCCAGTTATGATCGTGCGACAAAAATGAATTCATATCACGGATGTCCGATCCTCCTTTTATCTTGCTTCAGATGTTTCGTCTACGACGTGAAGCATCACGAGGGTCGGATAACTTATCAGCTCGCCGATTCGGGAGATCCGACATGCAACGGCCTGAATTCGGTCTCGGAGGGATCTCGAGCTCTGAAATTCACTAAAGGTACGTAAGGCCATTAATCGATCCCCCGAGCTTTTCGCCTCGAAAGTTGAGCCCAAAATCTATGCCGAAGTTCCTGCCGATGTTGCAGTGGACAGGGAGCACAGCCGCTGCAAGTATCCTTCCTGGGTGACCCAACACCACGACTGGCACTCTTTGGACGGCTCGAGGAGCTACCATTTCACCAGTGGAAACGCCACGTTGAAAGTGACGCTACAAGACAACACCGGGGACGTCCCTTACGAGGAGAAAATCGTCTGTCACAATCTGGAGAACGACAACGTGCAAGGCCACAGAGTGAAGTTGGTCGCGCACTTCACCAGCGGCTGGTAAGTTACGACCTCGAAAATTACCGATATTGGTCGCAATTAATTTACCTTTAAATGTGACATCAATCGCAATTCATTTATCCATAAACATGCAATCATTCTAAAGAAACGTGTACCCGGAAATATCGAAGGGAATCGATGAGTCATTTTCAGAGGAAGTTTGTTAAGCTCGTCGAGGTAGTCGTAAGGGGATGTCCGTGCTTTTGAAGCTTCGTTCTTACGTTCGTTATTTCGATTACAGCGACAGTGGTTACGTCTGCATGATCTTCCACAGAAGGGACGGCCATGTAATCGAGCTGCAGCAGTCGAGTAAGTTTTCGATAACGCCCTCAATGCAATACCGTCGATAGGGATTTTTGGAAGTAGGTTGCTTCGAGGCAACCCGATCGCTCTTATCTAATCGGATTTCCCTGTACCGTTGCAGATCAAAAAGCAATTATGCCAGACGAGGCGTGCACCTTATCGGATCCGTCATTAATGCCATACACGACCCTGATAAGTAAGCCCATCGTTGTATTACTTTTTCAATGGTCGTTACCTCCTGAAACTAAAATATGTCATGGAAAATAATCCACGCTAATGGATAACGTGGTTGAATTAATTTTTTTTAAGTGTAAAAAAATTCAACGGGATCGTTAATGTACAATTAATGACCGATTGAATTTTGTTTACAGCTTCGACGCTTCACCAAAGAAAGTGTCCTCAGCCGGGGAGATATTCGATCCTAGATTTTGAACAATCGCGAGTCTTGTCCACGATGTCGAGGAGACATCGACGCGGGGTCAAAATGACAAGACCGGTCGAAAGAACGGCATGGCAAGAAGAAAGCGACGAAGAGGACTGCAGAAATACCGATATTCAAATCGGTTGCAGCACGCCTGGCCAAAATGAAATGATCATAGCCAACACGTGCGAACGCGAGGAAGTGGGTGAGTTATAATTACGATTGCCTGTACGATCGGTACCGAGGTAAAGTTCATATGTCAATAGACATCGAGGGGATCGGGTGTTATCGATTGCCCGTTCGATCGCTGCCGAATTCGCCAACGAATTACTTTCAACCGAGACATCGGGGCGGAATCGACTCCCCGATTAAACAAATCAATTCGCCGGCGAATTAGCCAATCACCCCCGGCCGCTAATATTATTAAATAAATCGAAGGTGATCGATAACCAATTCCAAGCCGATTACTCGCGTAAAGTAATCCGATAAGTATGTCGAAACCAGTAAACCGATTGAAAATAAACGAGCGATCCCCAAGCCGATTACTCCGTTCGCGGTAATCGTTTAATCAATCGATAGGCCGATCAATCGAACGATCGATCGGGGTCCGTCTCACCCCTAAAAACTTTCCTCTCGGTTGATTTTCGAGTAACTCCCCGGGTTTCGAATCGGCACCGTTAATTATAAATCCGATTAACGTCCGTCTACTCTTTCCTTACTTTCGATTCTTCCTCCACTTTCGTATCGTTTTTCACCATCGGATTCATTTGAACTCGCGGGAACAAACCCTGAAAATAATATCACTACTGCAAATTTGTTTATACAATTAATATTTAGATAATCGGCAGTAGCGAAGAAGAAAAAAAAACTTGTTGTATAAATGGACCCGAAGCCATTCGTGACCGCCAGGGTACGTGTACACGGGGGTACCCGTAACGTAAATGCCGATCCGCTTTGCAGCGTACTCCTGTCACGGCAGCTGGGAAGAAAAGGGAACATGGTACACGATAGTCTCCCAAAGGAGCACAGAGTTGACAGTGGGCCTTGGACAGACGTTTTGCTTCTCCATGCGCATGGCCGATGCCATGGAGAAATTATCCGCCAGAGGAACCAGGCTCCAGCAACGCGAACAAGAATTATGGCTGACGAGACCAGCTCGCACTTGTCAGAGAGAAACGGCCGATCAATGGACTTACAGGCTAGCCAGCCAAGGTAACCAACAGCCCCTCTTGGTATCCGATACAACGAGTCCATCCCCTCGTTTCTCCTCCCTACCCTGCAAAGAGATAAAAGTACAGTTCACATTTATTTCCGATTACAGGTGTCTGCGAGGACCTGACCAAGGCAGCCTCCAGCGCGGCATCCTCGTCGTCGTTGTCGAGAGTCTCGCTGGTGTTGTCGGCAGGTGCGGCGCTCTTGTGTATTTTGCTCTCGAGGTGATGTGCGTCGACGGCCGTGAACCCCGCTCGCTACGTCAAACCGGAGGCGTGAAAAGATACGAACGGATCATCGAATATCGGTCACTCGTCGAACTACGACCAACAGTATTTACGCGTCCCTTTGGCGAAAGCTAATGGAAGTGGGACGTCGCCCCCGCCGTTTGGGGGGTCAACGATGGAGGTCGGGGGACTTCGGATCGCCAAGGTCCGGACCACCGTTGACGGCATGGCGCGGAAAGACCCGCTCACAGGCTGTTGCGCTTCGTTTTATTTTTCTACGCGTCTTGTCTGCGGGTCGTGACGGAAAAGACGGATACTCGTTGCCCGCATCATTTACCGATAGTCGTTACCTCGTTTCCATTGCTCTTTGCGAGCGTCCTTAAGCGGCGAGGACGTAAAGGCTTGCACGGACATCTCGAGTAGCGGTAACGATAGGCACGGCGGTAAGAATCGATGCAAACTGCCGAAATACGACGCCATTTGACATTTTCGCGGTACCGTTGCCAGAGGTAGCCGCGAAGACCTTAAGGTGACGCGAAGATGGCATCGAAGGAGCCTCGTTCGTGAAACTTTTCTCTGAACTGGGCTTACCGAATCGTTTTACCGAACTTTACCCCGTCAATATGGAAGCTATAAGGCAGGTCCCGACCGCCATGAAATTTCATTCTTTATACAACATTTTTTAAATGTCTACAAACGAATTAAAAAAATTTTAATTCACGGGGGTCAGGATCTCCCTTCCGGCCTCTGTATCTACGCTGTAAAATCTGAAACGATTCGGCACATCCGGTACGAAAAAAAAAAAAGTTTCACAAAGGAGAGCTCCTCCACGCCACCCAGTACTTGACATTTCGCGTTGGATTTGGTCACGTTTATTTACCTTTACGCGTTCCTGTCGAGTAAAAGGGAGATTACGGGAGTCTCGCGACGTCGAGCGCGGAAAAGGGGGGCATTTTGTTACATCGAGTCGGTCGTGGAATTGAGGCGACAGGCCGTTGTGCCTTGCGAAGCGTACGTTTTAGAAGTGCGGGGTTACTTCGCTTGCCTACGGAATGAAGGGATAAATCGCGACAACAGTCTTTGAATGCGAGCCGTTCCGGGGTTTAAGTGCTACGAGTTCGTGGGTATTTAAAGGCCGCTGTAAATATAATCAGGGTATGGTGGACGAGGTTCCGACAAGGCTAATCAGGAGGGGACTTAAAACAATGAGGATTTCGAGTAACTAGGTAGGTTAGGTTCTCGACTGCCAAGTCGGAGGCGAGGGGCGGAAACAATTTTTATTCTCTAGCTAGTTGCACATGTGTATATAATAATTTAAATACTGTATAAAGACTGTTTTTAAGAAGTGAAACTAATGTACATGCTGCCTAAAGGCCTTTGGTTGGTGGTCGCTTGTCCACTGCAAGGTGCCTGGAGTGCATTTTCATTTCTCGAGGTACTTCGTGTGGAAATTCTCAAGTATTAAAAGCACCGAGGGGCTGTTCGCTCGGAAATCGGTGAAAACCATTCCTTTCCTTCAAAACCGATTGCCTTTGATTCGATACGACAAACGGAGACGCGATTCGGTAACGAGCGGGGACGCAAAAGTGACGTCCGAGGGGTCGATCGTTCGTGAAATTTTTCTCCGGACCTGGGGCACCGAATCTTTTCACCCTTTACAACGTAAATATGGAGACTATAAGAAAGGACCTGGCATCCATGAAATTTCGATTTTTTTTTTCCTAATTAGTTAAATGTTTTATACAACGTGACGCTTTATGGATGTCAAGACCTTCCTCGTAGTTTCCGTATGCGCGTTGTAAACGATGAAACGATTTGCTACTCCTAGTTCGTTTCGTAAGAAACGTTTCATAAACGAGACCTCTTTGACGCCACCTTCGCGTCACCTTGAAATCGTGACAATATTTCAGTTATTTCCGACTTCCAATAATTTCTGCACGTTGACGATGTCCACGTGATTTGTAGTTTTAAATCCATGATTTCCCGAGTAAACGGCCCCTCGGAATGCGCACTACGAGAGCCAAAGGCTTCGGACGCGGTCCTATCGCCGGCAACCCCTGTGGTCCTTCTCTTTCGTTTCTCTCTCTTTCTCTCCTCTCCTCTCTCCCTTTTTAAGAAACTCCGACGAGTCAACTGTACTTATTAAGCATGCTGCTTTACGTCCCCACCCCGGAGCGAAGGGACGTTACAACCGCCCCTTGCACTTCCGCTATACATTTTTCAATTCCGCGAGTCGTCGTCGGTTTCAACGTGTCTAAATAATCCCAATCGATGTCCCGTTTTCTCATTGTCACGACTGTAACGAATTATCACAGAGATGGATGTAATATTTCTTAGTTTCGGTCATTAAGCTCCGGGGTGGGCGGCACGTAGAAAAGCACGAGCAGCGCAGCCAAAAACGATGTTAAGGTGATGCGAAAGTGGCGTCAACTAGGTCTCGTTTGTGACTTTTCTCCAAACTGAGGGTACCAAATCGTTTCAACATTTATAATGTGAATATGCAACGTATGCGTGCTGCAGGGGAGGTCCCGCCACCCATCAGATTTCAATTTTTTTTTTTTAACATTTGTTCAAAATTTTGTATGAAAAATGAAATTTGATGGGGTCAGAACCTTCTTTATAGCTTCCACATTCCCGTTGAGGAATTCCGAGCTGAGGAAACAATTTGATACACCCCGGAAAAAGTTTCACGAACGATCGACCCCTCGGATGCCACTTTCACGTTCCTGTAAGCTCTGAACCGTTTTAAAAAGTGTACATATTAGGTATCTCTCAGTCGGTGGTCTGTGTTCCGGGCTTTGTAGCACGTAAAGGTTCCATCAAATCTGTAAATTGACGTCCTAGCATAATTCCGTAACGAATAATTCCCCGAGTGGCGGAGAGCTCCTGCAGTGGCAAAAAGGTATATATCCTGTCCTGTAAAAGAGGCATGTACAATGTCTCTCTAAAGAGACTGCCTTCAGGCTGAAGGACTGCAGTCCGCTCCTGCGCAACGGCGACCGTGTCGTATAAAATGGATATTTTTACAAAAAGTTATAACATGTAACACGACCGAGGCATCTCGACCCTTCTTTCTTCCCTTTCCATTTTTTTTTTCTGCCTTTTACTCTTTCTCCCTCTTTCCCTCTGTACAGTGATAAAAGTAACTTTACCACTTTAGGATGTGCCCGGAAAACGGGCGCTACGGGCGATGTAACTGTAATGCAGCTGAAAGTTTCTCAGCGGGGAGGAAAGGGCACATGCAGCCGAGAGAATTGTCAGGCTGTATGGAGAGCAATCGCGACTTTTGCCGTTTAAGATTTAGCGCTTTTTTCAAATCATTCTGCTTTTCCTTCGCGGCCGTGTTATCGTTTTAAGGCTTTCGACTTTTTGCGATCTTCCATCTTCAATTAAATCGCGCGATAAAACAGAAATTACTATTTGAAGCGCGATTACCGTTTAAAAATACGGATCAAAGTCTGGCGCTTTAAAACTTGGGAACGTGGACGCGAAGGAAATACAACTTTATTTCAAATCAACGCATCGAATCTTGAACGACAAAACCTGTAATTACTTTCCGGACAACCTGATACAAGGAACAAACGTGTAAAGAAACTAAAAAGGTGTGGGTAAAGTGCCACTGTCAGACGCTCCATTAAGTGATTACCTAATTACAAAAACTAAACGGATGAAGAAAAAAAATGGAAACCACAGAATTAAACTGAGCAAAAAGTATATACGTATATATATATATACATGTATGTATATATACATATGTTTTTTGTTTATCACTGTGATGATTACACGATTATTATAAATATTAGAGGTTAAGGCGATTTGAGTGTTGTTTTTCTTGCCACCGTATAGGAACGAGGTATGGATTAATTGTATCCTAAGGGTTTCGGGGCTTTTAAGGAAATCGTACGTGGGCTTCTGCTTGCCTACATTATTACTTTCGATCTAATTATGTCATTAATGGACTATGTATTATATTGCAGTACTCGTAAGGGATGAGAGTCGAAGCTAACGTCTAGCAACATGCAGATACATTATCGGTTCGTTATTACGCGATTAGTTTCTTAATGCATGAGAGAGGCGATGGGAGTCAGGGAAAGAGAGCGTGACTAACTTTTTCTAATCGTATTAGAGGAAGAATGCGGTGCGAAGATATCCTGGATACGATAGATTTTTCATATCGAGAAAAATCGACTTCCCCCCCGTTCACCCTTTAACGTTTCCACGTTTCATGCGCATAGGAACGGGCACACGGATGTTCAGTGAATATTTTTATGAGCGTACCTATTGTATTTCCAAGATGTTTTGTATGGCATTCGCTGAAGGCATCGTAATAATAATATTTAATAGTTTACTTTTTAGGTCGAGCGGTGTACTCGTTTCTTCGCCAAAAGGTATTCTTATGCGTTCGTTCTCAACTTTCATTGCGCGTGGATTCCCCGCGTTACAAGTTGAGCGACAGAGATTTCTTCTGAAAATGTTTGGCCGATCTCCGACCTGCGGATTTTTTATCCTTTTTTGAGATTAAGGAGTAAGTTGAGATTTTTCCCGCGAACCAATGAATCGACGTTCCCAACCGGTGGGAACGTCGCGGACGACCCCACGCAACGATCTACATTCGAGCTACAGTCTATTCGACCTGGCTACTTACGTTTGCCAATTTTTTAACAAACGCAAAAGCCACTGAGTAGCCTTCTGTATCTTCGATCTCATATCTGCCTTTTCCAGACGCTAGCCGTTCAACTTGTTTATTACACGGTACCACTGTAAGTGCCAGTCAGTGCTGATTGTCACGATACGAGCTAGCATCATGTGTAATGTTCATTATTATATTTTGAATACGAAATATATATATTGAAAAGAAACCTCTCCCCTTTGCCTTTTTCTCGCTAAGGACCGCTTTGAGGCGACGCGCCGAAAAACTTGATCGTCGTTGGTAAAAACGAGTCCTTCCGTCGGATATACCATCCAAAACGGAACGTAAAATGGACTCAAAAGATACAATTTCCTTCGTTCCGCAGGAATCGAAACCGGTAATATTTCTATAGTTTAAACGAGAACACCGGAGAGTACAGTAGTCGAGTCGTACTTTATTGATACATAAACCGAGTGCCCTAAACGGACATCCCAGAAAGGACTTACGTAAGACGTTAGAGGGTAATTCGTTATAACACGATAAAGTATACCGTGTTGACTCGACGTAAAAAATAATACGCTTGTAGATTAACCGAAAGAGCACTCATCGATGATGTCGATTCGTATTTACACATCTTTTACAATACTGCTTACAACGGTTCCGACGCGACAAAGCCCGCGAGTCCTTTCGAAATCCGAAACAAAAAGTGACACTATGAACAGGGACCTTTCGAAGAAGTCACTCGATTTATTTCCTACATCTTGGAATTACAGTTAACTACAATATTATCACATGACGAGACGTTTGATTTGGTATTTCAAATTTTATTCGAAGATTCGTACATCGACGGAGACCGGTCCATTTTCGATATTGAACTTTTATTTACCGTTGTCGTATTGAACTTTATTCTATCGCTTCAGGGGAAACTAGAGCTTTAGGAAGTCAACGAGACGAAACCGTGTTTAATTATACTTATCGTTAGTTAATAATATTTAAGTTCGATATGTGCATCTTTGCCATGCCTTGTCCGACGGAACGATTCGGTAAGAATCTAAGGGTTAGAGGTTTAAAGTAAATTTATCAAAGTAGAGCGGAACTCTCGTAACAAACTGTAAAGGTTATTAAATTACTTCTAGGAGCTCGATCGACTTCCTTGGAATTGACATTCGAATAACATTTGAAATATTCGATGGAAGCAAATTATTAAGTATCCGGTTATATTACTCCAAAAAATGGGTAAATACGGTTAAGGGGAACTTATTTACGAAACCTGCGGATACTTCGGTTTGGGGGATAATCGTCTACGATACGCCTAAATCTTTTTTTCTTTATAATATATACATAGACAAAAAAGGTACGGACTCTACGATTTCATCCGTTTATCTCCCTTCAAATAATTTCACTTCATTTAGACAGTTGTTTCGGAAACCTCCTGCTGTTATAAATATTTATCTCTACTGGCTAGACGGTACAAATCTAAATGCTACAAAAAATAATATTTTATAGACTTTAACGTTACTCTATAATATATATCGGAGAATCGCCACCGTTAACAATCTTCATAGGGCAATGGTCAAATAAAAGGTACCGTTCCGAACGACCGGTGAACCAAATGTTTACGTTTTAAGATACGAACGTCCGAAAAAACCAAAGAAACTCCCCGAAACGATTACCTAATGTCTGTACTTATCGCAATCATTCGAGTAATGGGTGAGAAACTAAAGTAATCATCGCTTTTATGATTAAGGAATCTTAAGGATTGCGTCCTACTTTCTATGTTTTATCAAATTTCAGATTTTTACCAATATACCAATAACGATGCTTATAAAGTGGAATCGAGTCGAATTTAAATTAATTATATCTAACTTCTAAGACTGACTATTTGTACCAATATTTAAGTTTACACACATTAAGTACCGCGCAATGTTTCTACCTCGAGGTGGATTCCACGGTCAGTACTCGACTATATAAAAATTTTGGCAGTTTGATCATTCGGTATACCTACCGTTCCTGCAAAGTTAGATATACCTTTTAGGATCAAAGATACGTTAACGTTCCAGCGGGATAAAAGACGAGTCTAAATATTTGCGCGAGCGTGAGCACTTATTACAAGTCTTGGCGAATTGTAAATATGGCAAGAAACCGAGCCAATCGTTTTCGCTCCTGGTTAAGATTCACCGTTCGATGAAATCTCAAGGACAGGAACGTAATCCGATGTTTAAGGTTTAGCTTCGGGACGAATTTTAGTTGCGAGTAAAGTCGAGGAGGGAATTTCCAAAACGTACCGAGTGGAGCATCGCATTTTGGTAAAAAAAGAGACGTCCAGTCCCTCCGGCGTCAAAAACACTAGGAGAGGGTATTTTAACCACTTCTTAACGCGTTCGGTCTTCTAGGGTTATTTTAGAATTTTTGGAAGCTCGTAAAAATGTTTGTAAAAATTCATAGACTTTTCCCTTATACATCAACCAAACGTTTCTAGACTTTAAAGTAGTATCGTAGTCCCTCTGTCTAGAAAATATTGGCAAGGCGTGTTCGATGAACTCAAACCCCATAAAGTACGCTCTGGAAAATTTCAGTTGTATAGCAATAAAGTTCCTGACCGTTTTAGCCTTCGTCTACCCAACGAACACCGAGACAGGGTCGTTGGTTCCTAAAAAAAGTAACAACGGTGCCGAAATGTCTACATACTGGACGAATCACGAGTGCACTAATATACCCAATTTCTCTCTCTCTACACCCTTTATCCGACGTAAATCATAACGAAAGGAATACGTTAATACGATAAACTAATCGTCACGAGAGACCGATGCAACTCCTTAACCGACGACGCCACTCTCCGTCGTCTAAATTCTTTGACGGTTGTCTCACAATATATTCTCTTCGAGGATGGTAACCAGCAGCAACCGTTATCTAGTTAATATCTCTGAATTCTGACTTTGTATATCTTGATTGAGGGTGTCTCCTTGCCCGTTTTGCGCCTGGAATCTCATCGGTTTGATGCACTTGAGCTTCGTAGTGCCCCCGTACTTGAAGTTAACTTCGCTGCAGTTATCGAGCGGATGCACAGTTCCCATAACACTGGTTACGTTATCGCTGCACGTGTCTTCCAACTTCGTCGTGGGAATCTTCTTAACGGAACCCAGCTCGTACGACGATTTCGACGGTTTCAGCTTAATCTTAGCATTCGACAACGGCAACGAAATTGATTTTTCCAAACCGATCGTGTCGATTTTAAGATTAGCCTCGCTTTGAGGTCGGGTCTCGTTGGCGGTATTGACCGTATCGGTTATCCGAATGTCAATGTTTACAGTTTTCTGATCGTTTTCATCGTTACCGCGAATGCCAAATTTTTCTTCGCCGGATTCACCGGATTCGCCGGATTCGCTTCTGATCGCAGCCATTTGCGCGCGTTGCTGGCGAATGTGATTATGCGAATTGGCAAAGAAAGACGACACCTTCTCAAGTCGAGCACCAAGATTGGGCTGACTCAAGGTGGACTTTAGTGGATAAGGTGCATCCGTCAGATTGTTGCCACTCTTTAAGAACCTCTGGGACTCTCTGCCGGTTGAACTGCTTTTTATCGGTTCGTACTTGTTGTTGTTATCTTCGATCACTTTCAAAGGATACGCCTTGCCGATACTGTTGGATCGCTTCTCCGCGGTGCTCAGTTGGGCCACTATTCTACGCACGTCCCCTGGAATCTCTATGTCGGTTCGAGTATCTACCAATTGCTGGATAAAGGCTCCCAATGTCGTGACGGTCACCAAGAGACTTCGGTTCTGCGACTCCAATTTGTGGACGTTGGAACCTTGCATGGATCGGGTCGTTTCGAGACTGTGTAAGTTGCTCATGGCAATCTGAAAGTTTATTATATTAAACGTAGTAAACGTTTCGATGCTTCGGGGATACCGAATGTTAAATGTAGCTCCATCGCTTACTTCGAGCTGTTCGCTGAGATGTGCGTTTTGCTGGGCGAGCTGCTTGTTAAGTAACTCAAGTTTCTCCATGTTCTCTATCTGTGGTTTCACGGAAAGCATTTCTTCCTGTAATACGTGGTACTCCACTCTGTACTCGTTCAACTGTTTACCCATCTCCGTGTCCGGATAGAACACCCTCTTCATCACTCTATCTAAAATATTCTTATCCACGGCTGGCACTCGAACCTGAAACCCAGTTATTTATTAAATACTCTCCCCCCGTAATAAATTCATTTTTTGTAAAAGAAATAATTAATACGTACCTTAAGATACTCCATGATTTCCTCAAAACTATCGCAACAAATTAAACGATCCTGATGTTCCTCCAGTAAGGCCATAGCTACGCGAAAGATCACTTCCGAGCTTTCGAGGAAAAGTAAATCTGTGAAAAATAAAATAGAGTATAGGTTAAAAAGTATAACATTAGATAAAATGCATATTATTAATAAGATATACGTTATATAGGACTCACCGAATACTTTAGTTACAAATCCCAGAGGGAACTGACTGGCGAACAAAGTCAGCAACCAGGGGGCCGCGTACAACGTAGGCGACACTTCGTGTTTGTCAAAGTGATCGTAAATAGTCGGCAATCGGTCGTGAAGAAGTCTCGACAACTGGTACAGATGCAACTGAAGTGCAGCCATGTCCGGGAGATACAACTTCCTCAAACCTCTCTCGAACATCAAGTGCCTCAGCAGGAAGAACGCCTGATCCTCTGCCATCTGATAAAATGAAAATCTTAGAAACGGAAAAACCTCCCCTCCGTATCCGACTACCGTTCGATTAAAAATCAAATTACGTGTAGAAGGAGCACTCCAGCCACGAAGCTGAGTCCTTGACAATATCCAACTTCGTGGTCGAGAAGAGAATAGGCCTTTAATAGATTAAAAAGAGCTAGTTGTCCAGGTCCCAATGGCGAGCTGAAATACGGATGATTCGGAAACGTCCTTCCCAAATCAATGAGAATTGCGTGTTGCTGCGACGTCAATTGCTTCAGCAACAAGTCATAGGGCACGTTGTAATTCGGGAAGTTCCTCGTATCCATCGGAGGCTGCTTTAGACAAAATTGCTCGGCCAAGAATTGCCAGACTTCGCCGCGTTTGCCTCTAGGAACACCTGAAGAAGGGAAGATAAAAATGCATGAAATTCCCTAGCAATGCCACCTGCGTACAAAATGGTTGTCACGGAGGTTCCCGATCTTGTACCTTGTTTTATAGCTTGCAGCAGCATCTGGTTGTCGCATTTTGTGGAGATCCTGGACTCTTTGCTGACCAGAAGATCCCAAACTTCGATCAGCTCTCTCGCGCAACTACTTAACTCGTCGTATTCTAATTTAATTCTCTTCACGGTCGCTTCTTCCTGGCGCACTGCAACGATTAATTCACGTTGAAGGTGGAGAAAAGTTGGACCCAAAGTGTTGCCTAAGTTGCACGAGAGCGTACCTCTAAGTCGAGCATTTTCTTTCTCCATCCGAATGAGAATGAGCTGCTGATTGATCGCCTTCTTCCAGAGCGCCCTCAATTCTTCTTTAGTCCGGCGAGCGGCCGGTGCTTGGCTTTTCTTATTCGCGTTGCTACCCACGGAACCGTCGCTCTCCTTGTTCTCTTTATCCTTACCAGGAGTTACGACACGATTTAGAATCGCTTGTCTCCACGATCCGCTGGATTGTAGTCGACTGCTCTCGTCCACTACCGTGGGAGACGTTTTCGGGGAATTGCCCACTTTTAAAAAGCTAAATCATAAGACAAAATTACGTAACTCATGTATAACGCATCGGCAGGTTATTTTATGTCCTTCGGACTAGAAGGACGAAGAAAATATCAATTATTAAGTACAATTTGTTGTTTGGAAAGGTTTTTTAAATTCACAACCCCGGAAATTATAAAATTTCGAAATTTCCTGCCCTGTACAGGATCCCAGGGAGGTCCCATTCAAAAGGTAACGATCTCTCTTAAATCAGCGACACGAATTAAGGGGGACGTCTTTTTCTGATTTTTGATACCTACTCGTTAAGCTTCGAATCCAGTGACAATTATTTCTTTGCCAACGAATAAATAAATGAACGAGTTAACGAACGGTGTTATAGAAAAGTATCACGTGTCCTACACTATACACTCACATGTCCATCATGGGACTCTTTGGTCCAGTGTTAACGGTCAGCTGCTGCTCCGGAGAGACTCTCAAGGATTTCGGTCTTCCGGCCTCCGAAGGACCATCGACTATCGAAGAAGGTCCCGAACTTACAGGACTCTGACTTCCGTTTCTTTGATTCATAGAATTCGAGTCGCGCAATTGCGGACCCAAGCCGAAATCATCTCTCGACCCCTTCCTTTTCATGAGGTTGTCGAAGCTGTTCGTCAAAGAACGCTTCGCCTTCATGAAAATTGTACTTCCCACTCCCACGCTTAAATACTGATTGAGAAACTCGCTCCTGGAACAGTACCATTCGGTTCGGAAAAAAGTTTTATAAACGAGATCAGGTTTTATGTAGGAAAATAGAGGTGGTTTTCGAAACGATGGGTCTCTCGAAAGAAAAACAGAATTCTATAAATTGTCACCTGTTCTCCGCCGTGTCGTGGACGTGTCTCGCCTGTTTCGCCTCGCAATGTGCCCGGAGGAGCATCACGAGGAATTGATTCTGCTCCCGCAAACTGGTAACGGTGCCGGAACCCCCCGCTGCTTCCGCTCCTTTGTACTTGGTAACGACGATCTCCTGCTCGTCTTCCGGTAGCATCTCCAGCCGAGAGAATATTATACTTTGAGTCTTCCTGTCATTTTGTCCTGGAATGAAAAGACCATGACCGGGCGTTACTTCTTCGAATACCTCTTCGACGCGAGTTCAAGGTACCTTCGATCTCCTGGCACAATTTGTTGTACCAAACCATGGGACAGTGATCGCAGGAGAACACCGGGTGATGCCTCTCTCTCCTCGAATTGTCGCACGCGACGAATGCTTGCTTAATCGCTGTTTCACAGAAATAATTGCACGTCGAATTAATTGAAAATGGCAGATCAAGAAACTCGTCCTAGCAACGTTTACGTACCTCCGACTAGATCATCGGCAACGGATTCGGACTGGCACTTGAAGACGTAGCCGACGTAGTACTCGACCCCAGCCTCTCTGCAGACGAAGCCGAAGTGTTCCGGATTTTGTATGCCCTGGACGCAGCTCGCCACATCCTTGAGCTGTTTATGAAGCAGCACTTGTTTCTTATCGGGACTGATCAGCCTTAGATCCTGCCGACCGACCTGAGATGCGAAAAAATCATTAACGCGTCCCGTTAACCGGTTGTTTCCTAAACTCGAGCAAAGCGGAATTACCTGAAACAGCATTGTACGATTGTGCTCGTAGCCGCCCTTCGAGTCTCTCCTGTCTATCGTTACGCTGCCGGTAGACGAGGCCCGGTTCCTCATCACGTCGGGCAACGGCATACCGGAGTTATCGTTTCTCTTTGGCACTTGATTACCTTCCTGACCGTCGTTTTCGAAATTGTTGTTCGCAGGCGGGATGGCCTCGACGGAACCTCCTATGGCCGTTGCGGACCCCAGGGGACTAGTTGCGGACAAAACGTTGCTTCCCGACAAGTTCTCCATACTTCCCAGCTCGCTGGCGCTCGAATCCTGGAAAAAAAGAAATTAATATTTAATATGGGATGAAAGTGGCGGCTGAGGAATCGATCGTTTACGAAAATTTTCGTCAAGCCGGATGCACCGAATCGTTTCAAATTTTACCTCACGGATACGAAGGCCTCACCCATAGAATTTCATTTTTGATATCGTCTAAAATGAATTGTTTGTAAAAAAAAAATTAAAATGGAAGTTTCATGGGTGTTAGGACAATTAAACGATTGATTTCTAAGATGCCACTTTCGCAACACGCTTAAGAAAAGCGATGCAAATGAAAATGTCGATACGACCCGACCGCGGGGCAAAACGAGGGCCTTAATCGAGGCTTCTCGGGTGACACTCGGGAGGAATGTCGGAAAACCGATCTACCCACCATGCTGTCTCTCCTGTTACCAGCGGAGGAACTCGACTTCATGGTGGCGTGTTTCTGCAGTCGTTGACACTCCGCGAGCAGATTGTTCGCCGAGGATTTGGACTTCTCCAGCCCGTGGGCCCGGATCTTCGTGAGGGCATTGTCGATGAACGACTCGGGTACTTTTTGGTAATTCACTTTGATTTTCCCGACGTACAGCACCTAGGAATACAAGAAAGAATCATCCTGGAACGAGACTCAATTTTCGAGTTCGCCCTCGCCACCGTTTTTTTTTTTCTTTTTTTTTAACGAAGCTAGAGCATTTTGGAACGAACAATAAGTAGCAACGATTCCTGAACAAAAAACGAAGCGACAAAAGTGAAAGCGTCATTTTTTGCATAATTTAGGTGGAGGGATATTCCGGATATATACGGTCAATAATAACAGGGAAAAATGAATATAAATAATAATTAACCGGAAGAGAATATAATAAAATACGTGTTTCACTTTACCTTACACCTAATTTCTTAACAGGCGAGCGCTTACGTTACCGCGACGCGAGAAATTTCGCTGAAAAAATGTTTGCGGGTTCGTTATCGCGTTTTTTTCCCCAGGAATCGCGCTCATTTTGTAAGGGCCCGTGCTTCTCTCTATTTAGAAACACTTGCCTCGAAGAAATGGGACGAACTGGGAGATATGTCAGCGCCTATTGTCGTCAGAGTAGCTGCGCTGCTGTAAGACCTTTGAGGAAGGTCTTTATCCCTCTCGAGTTTGGAAGCCGAGGCCTGCTCCTTCATCGCGTTGAACAGTTCTTGAACCTGAAAACAAACGAAAACGCGGTCTTGAGCACCCCGCAAAGTCGCTCCTTCGCTGAAAACGTCGAAAAACAACGTCGACCCAATTTGCGAGAACGAGGTCTCCTAGACGAGCCTTGCCCGATCCAACGAGGATAAATGTCGCTTCGAAAAATGATCGACTTGCACTTTGTCCTTGACAAATCGGACAGTTCATTTGACCGATCAATTGGCATTGCCTGGACTTCAATTTAAAGTGCACCCAAGAATTGCATAGTGCATTCGAATCGTAGATGAAGTGGCATAGTTCAATCGCGTTGTTGTTCGCGATCGCGTAAACTCGTGACTACCGTCTTTGGACAGAAATAGAATTCAGCGATTGAGTCCTCAAAAGTCCTACGATCCTAAAAACTCTCCTTATATTTTGTCATAAACGCAATTGTTCAAGTCTAAGACGAATTAACACGCCTACCTACAATTAGTGACGTAAAGGTACGTCTACAACTTTTAAATATTTTTTATCGTTATTAAATACCGACGTATATCGCGATTTAATAACATTCAACGATTGCAGGTTGGACAAGCTTGCTCTCTTGTAGACCATACCCTGACTTATGTGTCATGCGTCAAAATATTAATTATGAGTCGGTAAACAATGGGAGGGTGTTTTCAACCGAACGATGCTCCACTCGTTCGATCGGACTTTTTTAACATTGCAAACTTTTATTCCGCATCGGCATCGGGGAATTACGTGAAAATTGGTAAATAAATAGATATTGATGATCGGCTTCGACCTAATCGGAAATATTTTATTCATTTGGATCAATGAAACTTTTTTCTGAGGGTATCGGTGCTACCGCACCGATCGACGAGTATCGTTATACCGATATTTGAGGATCAAACCGCGACGTTTCCCGTATCGATCGCGATATCGATCGCCAAATGGCCATCGATCTTTAATACGATCGATAAATAACACCCTATAAAGCCATCTTTTCACCGCGTGACTTAACCACTCGCGACCGAGAATATCCGATACCGCATAAACCTCAATTGAATCGTCCATTCGTACATGTCGTACCACAAGGGTCGTATCACTGCATTCCCGATGCATTCCCGGTGACACGTTCGAGTCTTCCCGTGAAATCGACTTACAAGTAAAATCGATATCGAGTCGAGGCGTACACAAAAGTTACGATCAGAAGTCGACTCGATATCTCGGAAAAATATAAGGCCTGAAAAAATTCAAGTGTTCCCTATTTGACGAATCTCGTAAAAAATGAAAAAAAAAAAATCAGGCAAATGAATCCGTAGACGAAGCACGCGCAAAAGTAATTCGGACACGCATTGCCATTCAAAATGGTGAATAGTTCCCAGCCTTGACAACGAATGGGAGATCGGGGAACCGCCTTTCCCCTACGCGAGACGCAATTTACCGTTCCCGGGACCGAGAACGGTGTGCGGACACGAGCGACAGTTAAATGGCATTATAATATATAGGATTGTTCCCGATGTCGGGCCATACGAGCGGTAACGACCCGTCTATGAAGTAGTTCGTTCAACTCGAGGCATTATTTGTCCCACGGCCTCTCCTTGAAACCAGAGACGCCCTCCGTCTGATTTTCTCGTGACGACCCGACCGTGACGACGGTGACGAACGATTTTTAACCGAATTTTCAGAATTTCTCCGGGTGTCAAAAATGGAACGCGGGAAAAATGACGGAGTAAACCGCAAGGTGAAAAATTGATTTAAAAATCGTATAATTTGTTAGTTCTTTTAATTTTATTTCATGGTTTATCTCGGGGATGAAAGGAGGTTTTCCTTCGGGGCTTTTGGTCGCACGTTATCTCGGGGAAAATACGGACTCGTTCCAGACCCACCGTTAATGGCGGGCATACTTGACACCTCGCTTATCTCGTCTCCTGCCCGCGTCTCTCGAAAACACTTTGCGACACCCAAAGTGCTCGGGTAAATTTCCAGCGCTAATTGTACTCGATTCAATTCCAAGGTCGACGAGCGAAACGGCGATTAAGGATTTCCGAAAGAGATTAGTTTCGGTTCACGAGGAACGGCGCGACCCCTCGGCAAGAAGGAAAATTCATAAACTTGCATTCATGGACTTGGAAATTCTTGGAGCACCTTTAACGCGTACCAGGGGGAGTCCTGAATACCCGAGATAACAAAGGAACTATTTCCCCGTGAGAAAAATCCAGACGAACTTTTCCATCCCACCAACCTTGACGTATGCCGGAAACTTTTGCGAGTGGACGTCAAAGAAACTTTTTGAAAAATCCTGCCTCCAGACTTAAATTCCGATTCACATCGAGAAAGGCCAAAAGCGAACGAGCGTCCCAGATACGATATAAATTGCTTTTTTAATAAAATCGCGTAAACCTCGACTGTACGTAACTCGGATCAGCGAGGAATAATTCAATTTTTCAATTAAAACTGCTCTGGAATAAATGTGCGGTTTATCCTCCAGACTCTTTATTCGGTCGGATTAAATTCGATTATGCCGGAGGTATAAACGTTCGTAATAGAAATTCGTAGGAAAAGTCTCCGATTACAAATAAAATGTATTAGTATCGCAAAGATGTCGGGCTGTAGAATAAAATGTATCGGGAAGTCGTCGCAAAAATTTCGGGATGTTCGGAGGCAATTAGGCGAGGTAACTCTCCTCGAGGACGGAAAATTAATTCGAGATCGTATTTAATCGATCGATTCGACGCTCGCGGCTGCCTCGTAATTTTAATCGGCCGATTACGCGTCATTATTCTTTGCCTCTCGTTTTTGTCGTCTCTTTTTCTCCCTCGACATTATATTCATGGTAATAACTTCGATCTCGCGGTGTACTTGGCCGTGTTCTTCCGTTGCAGCTTTTTGTCTTTTTCAAGGAAACGGTGGGTGTTCCAGAGAAACGATTTTCTCGGAGCGAACGATGGCTTTTGAACGATCATTAAAAATGACAAAAACCAATAATAAATGACGATAATTTTTTTTTTCATTGAAGGAATAAAGTCACCAGTTTTGATGGCGACTCGGTAATCGAACGTTTAAATACCCATCCACGTACAATTGCAACTTAAATATCGGTGCAACGACCTCGGGACATCCTATGATGTATCGTGCACGTCGAGCTATTTAAATACCCTCGTAATTAGACGATCGTTAGATGGGCTTCTTTCGGTGAGATGCCTCGAGAGTATTCCTACACTAAGAAGAAATGTTCATTATACCGGAGAAATATTTCGTTAATTCAAAGAATAATTATTTGCTTCGGATAAATTCGAATGAATCGAATGCGACGTCTCTTCTAAATGATGGCAATTTCCTTGCGTCTATTTGAGCCAAATAATTATTCTTTGAATTAATAAAATATATCTTTGGTTCAATGAACGTTTCTTTTCGCGGGGTAAGATCGCACGGTTAAAATATCCCTACGAAAATTTGACACCCGAGGGGGTATTCGATAAGTATTCCCACTAATACAGGATAATATGGAAATAATGCAGGAGGCATATATCGATGCCATTTAAAATTCATCGCGCTTTGTGCTTCCCGAGCAACAAGAAACCTGATCTTTTCGTTTCACTTCGCGCACGCAATATGGAGATGTGCCCCGCAGAAAGGAGCACGTGTTATTAAAGGCCGTGCATGACCTCCTTGAAACGTTTCTCGTGCACTTTTTTTTGGACGTTTCCGCGAGGCATGTTTTGCAATTGCGGTAATAAGTCAGGATCTCGCTGCCGCACTTTCGAAAAATCTCCTGCTTACGATGAATTAGGAAATATTCTATTTTAACCGCGAAATTTCCGTTTCGAATGCGAAATGTCTACCGTTAAATGAATTCCCGAAGACTGATTCGCGAGGGCAGTAATCTTCGATTCTCACGCCTCGCGACCGAAGAAAAGAGTCGATTTACCTAGAGATGAATTACTTTTCGACCCACCGTCACGTCAGCGATATCAATGCACGGTTGAAACACACAAACGATCAATAAACAATTTCGATTTCGCAAGGAAACGTGCTCGGAGCGTGTCCGATGGCCGGCCATGGACCAAAATATCTTCTTCGAGCCGACCTCGCTCGAGCCGTTTTCTCCTTCCCTCGCTAATATCTCGCGTCCTGCTCTGGCTTTCAAAACACAATGATTCATCCTGAAAACAATCCCCCATGAAATGGTGCCCGATTAAAATCGTATCGTCGCCTAAACGGAAAAGAACGTATCGCCGCTCTTTTTTACATTTGTGACTGAATTGCGTTTCCGAGTTTAGAAAAAAAAATTAAAAAAAAAGGAAAATCGCAGCAAAATTGCGGGATTACGAAAAGTAGCTCGACGGTTATGTAAGATCTTGCATCATCGCGCCGTTTTCCCGTAAACTTTGCGGGGGGCCTTTTCGCTCCTCGAGGAGGTTTCTTGCAAATCGGCGGCCGAGTGTGCGGAAAAAGTTAACGACGACGGATTATACCGTCCGCTAAGCCCGACTGCAGCTTCTTCGGGCTGACTTTCGACTTTTCCTGCAACGAGTTGCAGCTCCACGCCAATATTCCCGAAAGATAAGATTTTGGTACGACATCGTATAGTTAGACCGCATGAAAATAAAAAATGTTTAACGGGGCATCGATCATCGGCGACGGAACGCGTTTTAACGGACTTCCTTCCCCCTTTTCACCCTTCCTATTTCGCCACTCCCATGTCTCGTGAAACCATCGTCTCGATTTTTATCGGCAGTCAATAACTGGGAGAGATTCTCACCCAGTTGCTGACACAGAAAGAGTATCATTAGCTGACGGGGCTTCCTCGATCCAATTACGAGTCGAGCCTTTCATCGTTATATGGCGGTCGGCGAGGAAGTCCACGTGCGTGCACCATTTTTTGTAATCCCCTTTTATTTTTTTTCTACCCTCCCCGATGCACCGCCAATTCGTTGACACGCTTCGACGTTTCCCCGACGACCGAGGGAATTAATCCCGAGGGACGTTTTGAGGGAGAAAATGATAGAAAAAGGGAAAACGAGACCCCGATAAACCTCCCGACTCATCGGCGCACTACCGAGCCTTGACATGAATTTTGTGTGATAAAATGCAATGTTTATGATCGCATACGACCGAGTTATGGCTGCCTGCATAGGTGCCTGCAGTCAATGGCGAAGTATCG
Organism: Orussus abietinus; assembly: GCF_000612105.2. NCBI lineage: Eukaryota > Metazoa > Arthropoda > Insecta > Hymenoptera > Orussidae > Orussus > Orussus abietinus. The sequence continues at coordinate 346,820 of NW_019394321.1, forward strand.
ATGCCTCCTCTGGAAACGGTGAAATTGTAAAAGTCAAGTTGCAATTTTTACGTATTTGGCGTCCAGCGGGAGTGACCTCCGTCGCCATTTTTGGGAAACGTTGCGTTACATGTTTAATTAGGTAATTAAATAATTTAAACAAATTTTCGCCTCGATTAGGAGGTTTAGGAAATTTTGTTGAATTTCATCGAGCGTAAAAATATCTCAAAATTGTCCGAAGATTTGAAATAGGTTTAGGGAACATTTCCTTGGCTTTGCACAATTTGAGACTTCGGCGGATGATAAACGATGCCGGAAGCCTTTTCCCCTTGGTCTCGTAATTTCCCCGAGAGTTTTGACGAGTTACGCTGCCGATCCCATCGAAGAATTTCCTCGGGTCTCAAAGTTTAACGATCGAACGGGGTGGCAGATTCCGTAGAATATCTGCGGTCTCAAAGTCTGATGATCGTACACGCTGGTTGATTCCGGGAGGAACGACACAGCCTGCGTTGCGGATTATTACGACTTTGACGACTCGATTTCGCGGAGCCGCCCACTCGGTCGCGTATTGGATTTCAAAAGGGAATCATCCGGACGTATCCCAGCCGAGGCTAGCGATACATCCGACAAATTGATAACTCACCCCCAGGGGACCTTTCCGTACGAGACGTCATTTTTATTTGGAACGTACGGAGGACAAATATCCAGATATATACTTATCGATTCCTGGCTAGGCTAGGTACTAGTTGCCAATGAATCGATAAATCAGCTGAAATGGGCTTTCTTTCTTTCCTTCTTTCTTTCTTTCGAGTGAGAAAAAAAATGGAAAAAATGGAAAATATTAGACGACGATCAATTGATACGAGACAAATAGGAGACGGTCTCGTACGAATCCGGTCACCCAACGAGGGCTGGCACGAACATTGGATTCTTTGGCAGCCACGAATACGAAATTAGACCAGCGTTTCTGCGATTTATTACGGCCGCTCCCTCGGCTTTGTTTGTTGTCGCGGAGCCCGAGTCGCCCTCGAACAAAAGTAAAACTACTTTCCACAAAATTGTCACGATCTGCAGAAATTTGAAAAAAGTGTACAGGTAGAATCTGCTTACCGATGGCCTTTTATTCAGAGTACTGGCGTCGCTATAAGACGTGATCGTCACGTACGGACTGGATGCCGCGATCGGTACGGTCATCATCTTGACCGCTCTCCGTAGCTCCCTCTCGAGAAATATTTCCCAAAAGTCGACTCCCCTCAAATTCTCAAAAAACTACCCCTCGACGAGGAACGCGAAATCTCTAAGGCAAACGTCATTCCTCGAAGAACGTCTCCTTCGGAAACTCGAAGATCCTTCAGGATATCGAGTTGCTCCAGGTACGGTCCATCGGAACGGACAGGTTAAAACCTCGATTCCCGCTCCACAGATTTTCTTCAGAATTTTACGCCCCGGTGGGAAAATTATTTTAACACAATTTTAATATCATTTTCCCTGTTAAGGGAGCAATCAACCTCTTCCCGTTTCACTCGAGTCGTTCGATTATTGCACTTTCCGCTGGATCTTATCCGTGATATCGGACGCCGATTGTTATCGACCGTATTGTAACGAATCGAGAGGTTTGTAAGCTCTCCTAGAGTTTCAAGTATAACACCACGTTCCTGTCCACAGGATGATTCGAAAGTCCAAGAAGCAAAATCGTGAAATTAATTCGTAAAAATATTTTTAAATATTAAAAAATTTACAAAATTCTCTTCTCCATTTCCTTCTCTCCTCTTCCTTTACTAAACGCGATATTTCCGCAAAGAATAATAATCTCCTTTGATTTTGTTTTCTTTTTTATTTGAATTTCAAGCTCAAGGGAGTTGTCCGTCCAATCTCCGCGACCCTTGAAAATAAATTCAAGGCCCCTCGATAAATATACTTGGTCACCGATAGGGGTTAACGGAGAAGACTCGCGACCGATTACACTTCTCGAGATCAACTGAGGAGTCCGCAAGCTGCCCAGAGCTTAGCCTCGTATCCCCCCGTCAAAACGAGCGTCGTGACGTCCTCTGACGTCGGCAGCCTGCCTACCCGGACGAGTACCTAAACGAGCGCAATAACGAATGCACGGGCGCGAATTTCGATTATTCGCGATCGCAGAAAAATTCCAGGAGATCCGGGCGAAAGCTTAATGCGCGTCTACGGTGGTATGATAAAGCCCGATCAAGGCTACCGGCCGCGAGTTCTCGATCTCGCGTGCTCTGCGAGTTCGGAGCATCCATATCGAGTTACGCCCCGACTTGAAAATTTCGGGAAGCCTCAGAACCTCGGCGTTCCCAAAGCTCGGACTTTGTCCGGCTTCGACGTGCGTTCCTCGCCAACGCGGAGAATCCGCGATATCGATCCTCCGGAGTCCGATCGGAGTCTGGATTTTCTTTTATATCCTATTTCGAGGAGCTCTCAAAAAGACGATAATTCGAGGAATCCAAAAAAATCGGTCCTCGAGTGAATTTTCCATCAACCCCGACTTTTCTCGAGCGTCCCGGCCTGATGTTACTTTTAGATAATTTTCATATTTCGACGTTATCTTGAATTTGATTTTCGCGACTTCGACCCGCTCGCCGACCCGCGACGTCGACTCGCGGTCGGGCCGGCTTGCGCGTCGCGACGAACCGAGGAGCTTGCGAGCCTCTCCTCCGTTCTAGGGTGGCCACGTCCCGACGCCGACCGCCGTCGGGGAAGGGGAATACCGAGACGAGGGCTTTCGATCCAGTCCTGCTCGATCGCATCCGCTGACCCGTACATTTTTAAGGTACCAAGATATTTTTCACCGTGCCGTACGAGCTTTCCACGAGTGCACGAAGTGAACTTTCGCAAGGTACCGAGTAACCCTTTCAAAGAGAACAAATAAATGTTGGTTAAAACCCTAACCTCGTGCCTAAGGTACAAAATAAATTTCCCCGCCACAAAGTCACCGCTTCTCGCGGACAAAACGGATTTTCCTAAGGTACCCACTGAACTCTACTTAACATCCGATCGGACAAGACGCAGGGACAAAGCCGCCACGATGCATCCATAAACCTGTTTAACGAGCGCTGATTACCAATTAAGCCGTTTTTTCTTCCCACCTCTTGCATCTTTGGGCATCGTTTGAATTTTTTCCCGGAATAAGTAGGTCGCTCTCCGTGCAATGACGATACGAAATTAAGGTATCGACGCCTGATCGGGTTAGAGCAATCACTACCGCACGCCCTATCGAACGCCTTTTCGAGCTTCCCACCATTGTCTCGTACGTTATCCAAGAATATAATAAGAACTCTCGAATACCATTTCTTTATAATTTTGCTCCGTATATACATTTTTACGAGTTAAAATGTTGATGAATTGACAACGTATATCAATTTGTATGAATTAAAATGTTAATAAATTTACGTTCAGATGCCAGGAAAATCGAATGAAACGTGAAAAAAATAATCGATGCCCCGGTACGAGACTTCGGCGTCACGCGGCAAGGAAGGGTAAATGATAAACGTGGAAATGCATGAGCAAGCGAGAGGAAAAGTCGAAAGCGACGTCATAAATCTGCCCTCCGCGGTTCTTCGTCCCCAGGAAACGGAAGGGAAAGGAAGGGAAAGAAATGGCATGCCAAAACTAGGCGCACCGATCACGCGTGCGGACCGCACGGGTCGGTGCATCCGCCTGCACTTTACGTAACGCGCCTTCGTCGACGGAAACCCTCCTTCGCGGGAAAATACACGGTTGTATAACCGAGCACCCGTGCGAGCGACCTTCTGGACGATGGGAAGATCGTTGAAAATAATACCGACATTGCAAAAGGCACCATCGAGTCCCGAAAGAGTACAAATTCATCTTTCCGGTTCCTGCTTCCTCTTGTAGATATCAAACTTATTTTTAAACTCTAACGTATTTAATTGCTACAATTAACGGTAGAATATTTTATTCGAACTATCGGAAGAAATTGTTCATCGGGCATAAAAACATATTTCATTTAATCGAACCGAGAGGAAAATTTCTGGAGAAACGAAAGCAATTATTTCTCCGAGAGAAAAAAAAAGAATATTTTTGCTCGTTACTCGAATATCCTTATTGTTCGTACGAGATGCTCCGGCACGGAAGGAAAAACATCAACTTGACAAGAAACCGTCTTTCCGGGTAGTGACGAACGATCGTCGCGGTCGTATCTCCTGGGCGCGTGACATTTGGCGTTAAAATTCTTTTTTTATCTAAAACGGCAGCTAATAACTTTCGAATTCCAGGTATCGCTCGCGTTTAATTTCCCAGCTCACGCAAAAGAAGAAGCGGATCTCCCGTGGTCAAAGTGAAAGGTAACAGCTGGAAGAAGTACCCCGTTAAAAATTGTTCGTCATCGTTACACACTTTAGAATGTAAATATACCATACGGCTCGTGTAGATTTCTTGCTTTTGGTCCCAAAAAAACCCGAAATTTAAGGCCATAAAGGGTACAGAAAAAATCTGTTGAACCCTTTAAAAGGAAATGTCAAAATTTAGTATTTAGTAAAGCAATATTTCTGTGGTTCAACGAGATTTTTTCAAAATGAAGCGTGCCGATTTCCTCGAATCCGCGCAAATATGGTGCACCGAGGGAATCTTGTCACGTACAAGAGAGTCGTCATTACGTCACCATTTCTCTGGCAAAACCAGGCCTTGGCACGTTAAGGCGACCTCAAGGAGCTCGACATGCTCGTAAAAAGAGTCCACTCGATTTTCCGCGACGCAATATTGCTCCACCTTGCACCTTCTTTACCAATTTAAAAATCATTGCTACCGCAAAAGACCCGAAAGAAACGTTCAAAATATATTCTGTTATCGAAAACTGACTGCCAAGATACCTTCATAAATCGTTCATAATAAAAACCGTGTATAGCAGGTATTTATATATTACAGTATTTTAATCTCAAGAGATACGACTCACCCGTTAGAAGCGACGAGATGATATATATTTATAATTCAGTTTTCATGCGCACACTATCCGCAAAAACATTGGAACTGTTAAATTCTCCGAGAACACTTGCAGCGCAGCTGACAGCGTGCTGTCAAACCGCCACCGCAGCACTGCGCTCCGTGGCACTGTCGCGCCGGTCGCGCTGTCATCCTCGAAATGACAAGGAGCGCCAAGGAGCGCCAAGGAGCGCCGAGCTTAATAATAGACCGGCGACTCCCGATTGGCCAAGGCCCGGCGCGCCGAGCTCTCCGATTGGGCGGCGCGACTAGGCGCGCGCCGATCCGAGTCGGCGCGGTTCAGATGCAAGTGCACGGTTCATTCCGCGCTGCGCCTTGCAGCGAGCAGGTCGGCATGTGTCGACCTCCCGCAGAAAGGAGGCGATGCCGAGTCCTGCCGAGTCCTCGCGAGTGACACGTCGAATTTAATTTGAGAATATTAATTCACTTGCAAGGTTAAAGCATCGCATCTTCATCCGGAAGAGTGGATGACACATACCAAGGTGGTGCGGGTGTAGAAAGGGTAATCTATCTAAGAAAGGGGTACCCTGCCAAATTCTCGCGAGGGCCATCCCGAGTTTCCTGAATTTATTTTTCCTGACATCGGGAGGCGATCGAGCGTACGTAACCGTTTAAAATGGAAGACTAATTTTTATTTTGCATTTGTTAAATATATAGTTACGGTGAGATTCCAATATCCTTTCCCTTTGGTGTTTACCTTAATTTCCTGATTTCAAGGAAAGCGGGTTCACCTTTTATCGGAATTTCCTTCCGATGGTTGGCGTCACCTTGGATACTCCGATGTCTCGATCGGTTTTCGATAGCCCCGCCCAACGGGGTGGACATAAGTACGATTTACGCGAAAAGTTCGACTTGCATTCTCTCGGGGAGGTGTCGACCTTCCGGAGATTCTTCTTCGGCCTCCCCTGACAAGCCGAACACGGGACGGACGTGTTTGCGGCGTCTTCCGAAGTAAATCCAGGGAGGATTTGCGCCGAAGCCCCGAAGGAAGAACCGCTTCCTCGACCGGGATAAAATGATTAATATTTACTCGCGATCGTTCCTTACGGTGGATTAAGGCATTACGAAAGGGTCATTCCATATATGTATATCGAGACTTCAAATTATGTATAAAACTTTTATTCCAACAGGGTCCCCCTAATCGTTTAAATTTTCGGCACTTGATCATGGAGGCTCATAAGAAAGGTATCTCTAATGAGCGCATCTCCTCCAATTTCACCCGATGCAAATACTTAGCACACAAAAATCACTCGTTAACGGTTCCAACTTTCTTGAAACGTTACCTGCCCAAGGGAGCAACGCTCCGGACGAAAATAAACCTGTACACTTTTTTAAATTTATTTCCAGAGTTTCTTTCTCCGGGCACGAAAACACCGAGCCCCGTTCGCCTTGGTATGAGCAAGGTGGAAAGTGTGAATACCAAGTGTACACCGTTGAACATGAATACCTTTCCAATTATCGACATGCTATCGGTACGATCGATGCACGATCGAGAGGCATTAAGTTGTTACGAAAGGGTCATTCTATATATACATCAGAACATAAAAATATTTATTAAACTTTTCTCCAACCTGGGTGCACCAAATCAAAAATTTTCAACGGACGCTTATGGCAGCCCTAAGGAAGAACGCGATGCTCAAGGAATTACATTTTTCGACAAAAAAAAATATGTCCTTGGTTCTAGCCCAGAATAAATGCGTTTCATTTTTTTTTTTTTTTTTAATGAAATTTCATGAACATCGCGTTCTTTCTTACGGCCTCCATAATCACGTGTTCAAGTTTGAAATGATTCGGCACGCCCAATTTAGAGAAAAATTTTATAAATATCATGACGTCTCGATATATATCGAACTACCCTTTCGTAACACCTTAATGTCCGCCACTGTAAACCAGGTAAGCGAAAGTGAAAGTTCAACGATAGGCCTCGGCACGTGAAACGCTGATAAAACGATGCGGAGACTTTACATAACCTCAAAGTGGTTACCGGTAATGTCAGTGCACCAGGCCGCACCGCGAACGCGAGCGAGCCGCATTTCGGTCGCAACACGCAATTCTCGTGGCGACACATTGTGCACTCGTTATTTCGATCTGGCAGCAATTGACATTCGGTTTCTCCGCATGTCGGGTATGTCGAGAAAATCCGTATCAAAGACATTCAAGATTACTGCACTTGCTAAATTGGCAAAGCCGCGAATCCGAACTTGTCCTCGAGAAGCGGAGACTTTGAACTTGCGATTCGCGCCCCAAAATGTATTCATAGAAGTCTAATCCCAGCATTGTGCCGATCTCGACGAGCAAACCCGGAATCGAACGCACCGTTATTCCCTGCACTTTTATATTAATAAGTTTTGGCACGAGACGTCGACTCGTCATTCGGAAGAGACTTTGAACTCGCGGTCCAAAACGCTTCGAGGAACTCGAAATTGGCGAACGCGCCGAAAAGGGAAACGAGGATCGCGTTCTTCCATGTTACGCGGTACGGTGTTTACCGAGAATTCATTGGGGGTTCGGTAATATTAGTTTTCTACCTTATCGGCCGCCTACCGTGCCAGCCCTCGATCACCATAACGTGACCCAAATAGGCCAACGCTACGACTGCAAGACTCGTTACACCGGAGAGTATGGCCTGGTTTTCCGTTACCCCAAAATTGCTCCGATGTATTCGTATCGACCCTCCGGATGGTTATCCAGGTCTCCTTTGCCCTCTTCTTCCCTTGGAGAGAACTTCTAACGTGGGGAAAAAATTCTAAACGGCTACGGACAATATTTCATGATTTTACCATCGACATCGTTCCAAACCACTCCCCTTTTCCATTTCCCAAAGCTGAAGAATTACGGCAATGCGCGATACTCAAGATCGAAGGATCGATAAGATCAGCGACGTCCAATGACGAAAACGAATAGGCTGAAAGGATGAATAAGTTCCCTTCAACCAATAAAAGCGCGATACGTCCCGATCGACCCAATCACGCGCGACTCGCGTGGGACGCGAGATCGACCCCACTGGGTCGTTATCGATAATTATATTAATTAGCCAGTCGAGGTGTGGGTCGTGGAAATTTTCCCGGGTTGGCGCGAGAAAATCGCTGGCGAAACCGCGGCCTTGCCGAACTGTCTGCCGCGAGTGGCTCCACAAATAGCATGAACAACACGTGGGAATAATCTCATTCACCGTCGAGTCCTCTCTCCCTCTCTTCGTCTCCATTTCCTGGGATTGCGTAACGTGCCGCGACGTCGCGCGAAGCAGGAATCGGCGAGTGCATCTTCGATGACAAAACGATAAGGCATCGTCGTGGAGCGAGATAAGTTCTTTGCCGATGACGCCAGGAAAGGACGAACGAGGACGACCACCGGACCACCTCTTCTTACATTCGTCGGTAAACGTTTGCCTTGGCACAGCATTTGGCGACACCGGTCCAAAGTGTGCGAGCAGACGATTCCGTTTTCGCGGATTGCGCGATTTGTTGGAGCGTTAGACTTCCACTTGCGCTTGAATTTCCTGTGATTTTTTTCCTACTCACGCGTGATTTTTCCGTGATTCTGGTATACTCGGGCGTGATTTTTTTCGTAGTTCTAGTCTGCTCGTTCGTAATTTTCCTGTAGTTCTCGTCTACTCGCGCCACCTCGCGCCCCCTCGCGCCTCCTCGCGCCTCCTCGCGCCTCCTCGCGCCTCCTCGCGCCTACTCGCGCCTACTCGCGCCTCCTCGCGCCTACTCACGCGAAGAGAAACCCACTCGATCTTCTCGCTTCGCTAATGAACGGAACGGGCGTCGTTAATCGTCCCGGCGATGTGATTACTTTGTATTGTCTGAGGACAGCTGCTATCTGGGTCGTTTTTTATATTCTTCCGGGGACGATCCAACGAATTAATTTTTTTTTTCTACGACTTGTGCCTATACGTGTAAAAATTGGCAATTTTCCGGTTTAAGGGGGTTAAAGACGATGGACGCTGCCTAAAATTCTTCCGGATAAACGGCAGTCTATTCCGTAGAATGGCAAGAATTCGTAATATGAAAATATAAAATAAAATGTGGCTCAAAATGCACGTGGCGCGAAACTCGGGCAAGCTCTTTGATCAAAGGAACCTCCGCGACGAGGAAATGGAGATGAAAAGTACAGCCTCTAATTGAATAAAAATAGGATCCTTTCAATTCTGGGCAGTTGAGAATTTTCGCGAGGAACTTTGCGACCCTTTTCCGCAGATATTCGCTCGATTGGCGACAAGGAGCAATCATGGCATGCGATAACTTACGGTTTCCGAGTCTTTGGCCTTGAAGAGATGATAGTAATAGAGGCCATCGTAGCCTTTGATGAGATGAAGGAAGCTGCCGCCCTTCGAGTCCTGCAAGGCTGGCGGAACCATCTGCGGCTTCGACGAGCCGTTCAGGAGGTGTCTGAACAAAGGCTGCTCCTTGTAATTCGTGTATGCAGAAATGCAGCCAGAAGCCACCAACAAGTTCACCTAAAATGCCAAAATACCCGAAATTCAAACGCTTACTTCAACGAGGCGGAATATAACGAGTGAGCCAAAACGCGTAAAACTGACAAACAGCTCACTAAATCGCCGTATGGGAACAACAAACAAAATTCCTCGCCGGGTCCTCTTTATCCGGCGGAATTTACGAGTATGCTGGGATGCCCGCGAAAAGTGCCACTTAAAGCGTAATGCATGTTGCAACCGCTGACATACTGCGATATAGTAATCTCGAATTAAAGAGGAATACCGCGAGTCATAAAGTGCTCGGTTTACTTGGACGTGCGTCGTAATCACGCTTCTGCGTTTATGTCTCGGTTCTTCGCTTAATAAAAACAAGGAAACAGAAAAATGGAAAACCTTGAAATTGACCCGCCACTCGGGACGCCATTTCAAATTCACGAAGTAAACGATTTCCTACGTAATTGCATTATGCTCCATGTAAAAGAAGAAGATTACTTCGACTGTAAAAAAAAAACTCTTCTAGGAAATCTGAAAAATTCAGGAAAAAATATTGTATACTAAAATATTAATTTAACTCGCGATCGCGGGCCTTTGCCATTTTTTGAAGACGCTAAATTAAGAGCGCTGAAATTATTAATTAAAAATTATGCGTAAGAAAAATATATTGAGTGCAACTCTAAAAAAAAAATATTGAAAGTGCATCGATAAAGAACGTCTCCTTGAAAGTCAGTTCTTAGTTGGTCGAATCGATTAAAATTCCCCTTTTACGTCTGAAAAATGGCGATAGGGCAAAAAATGTCCTCACCGACGAAACGAACGAGCCGCCTTGACAAGAGCGCATTTCCATTTCTCTTCATTTTTCCTCTATCCGTGACATTTAGAGCGTCTCCTAGGCGAAGGTGCCTAGCACAAACGGTGTTGTTTACCCGCCTTATCCATAGGTGACTCGGCGATATAACGTTCTTATCACAAAAAGAGGTATACAGGCCACGCACGAGGCCGCGGCCATTTCCACGGCGATCGCCGGGGTACGGGTAGCAAAAGTTAAGAAATTTCGTTGCTCCACATTAATCAGTAGTCCCCGAAGTAATAGGAATAATGCAACTTGTCGCGTGACGCGATCTCTACGTTCGTGCGCGGTGATTCCATCTTTCCTGGCGAACCTCGTTACGGGTGATCATGTGATGTCCGTAAAATTAGCCCCAACTTTCCCCGAAAATTAAATATTTTTCTTGTACCAAATTGTACTCACTTTGTATCGTGTTGTATCGTTGAAACAATTATCCCAACTTCAATAATTAATTAACAAATTAAAAAAAAAAACTGTTTTTTGAACTAGCCCCCTCTTGATCGAAAACCGATATTTATCGGCGGGTACGGGCAGGTACGAGCGGGGACGAACGGATGAAGTTTTAGATTTTCGAAAAAAAACAAATTATTTTCTTGATATAACTTTCTTTTTAAGTTTTCTAAAAATGTATTATATTTATATAATTTTTTTCAAAGGTACTATTTTTGGTACAATTAGCACAATCCGGTACAACTAAAAAAATATGGAATTTCGACAAAGTAGGGGCTAGCTCAAAAACTTGGAACAAAGTGTTAGGAAAAAAATGAATTTTTCTTTACGTCACTCACGATGCACTCGCAAGCCCCCTGCAAGTGCATCCTCCGCTGCGTTTCCCGTGATTCACGGACTTCAGCCGACATGCGCGCGTGCATCGATTGCATTCTCCGAACTGTGCCGCGAAATCCGGCGGCGTGTTAATTATTATTCGTGGTGATTACGGGACGGCGATTGCAGGCCACGCCGAATTATTGCTATTTCGGCGATTTCTGGGACTGCGCAATCAAGTTATCACGAGAGCCCGATATCGGTGCGAGGAGGTTGACGTTTTTATTTCACTAATGTAATCCCTCTAATTGTAAGCTTGAATGCTTAAAAAAAGACGTAACTTTATAAGATATTAAAAAATAATGACTAACCCGCGTTATTAATTTCTTGCACGAGCCTATTCATTTTCCAACCCAATTTCACGAAAATTCTAACGTCATCGAAACAAAGTTATTTGAAGATTTATTTTAAATGTATACCAATTCACCTTCAAAACGCCACATATATAATTTCACTACTCTACTCAAAGTGTACGAATTTTAAGAATATTATTAACATCGTAAAGTGAGACTTAACTCGTTTTAAGTAGAACGTAAATAAATCGAAGGCTGGACATAAAGAATGAAATAGGACCAAAAAGGGTTCTACTTAGGTTCGAAATAGGGGTGAATTTTTACCTGGATTTGTTCAACGGCATCGTTGCGCAAAAAAGGCCGAGGAAAACGTACGAATGTGGCGATCGAAGAGAATAGGTCTCGTGGAACAAGAAAGTGGGAACTCCCCGAAGAATGCCGAGGCATTATTTCGTGAGCCGATTGCGCAAGTGGCCATTATCAAGCTCGGTAAGAAATACGATGCACACACGGAAAGGAGATAAAAGAGAAAATAAAAAACCGCAAACCGATCTTAGTATGCGTTCGTAGTCATCTCGAGGGGCGACGTGCCGGACCTCGTTACCCTTCTAAGGTGAAAGGTTTTCCTCGGAAATCCTTGCGAGCGTATTTGCAATACATGCCTCTTTTTCGTCTTTTTTTTTTCTACAAACGTGCAGACGTTTCACGAGAAGCATACGAATCACTACATGGCTACAAGACATTAATAACTCGTTACGATCCGTATGAACAATGTTTTGAAATAATAGAATGGAATTTAGAATTTAAAATGTAGAATATCGTTCGTATGAAAAATCCCCTCGTACGTGCATTACTCGATGCATTCATCCAGGATCCCGGTTCGTACTCGCGGGAGCCCTAATCCATGCATGCCTGCACAAAGCTGCGTATTTCTTCGGCACGTGATACGAGACACGCGGCACTGCATGTGCAAGTGCAGCAGTTATCGCAAGTATTCTCCTTCCAAGGATAAGGAAAGGAAGATACGTCTTATCGTTCCATAATTAAAAGGGTTCCCGCCTCCGCGATCAAATTCTAATCAGCCGTTAAAAGGTGCCGCTGAGCGATGATCATTCCCGGCAGATTTGTCTACAAAGTCTCGGAAAATTCATCACTAATTTACGTTTATCGCGGAAACTGTTAAGAGAATTCTCGAGAAGCAAGCGAGCAAAAACGACGACGCGGTGCATCGAGGTACTACTTCCCGGTCCGTAACTCAATCCGTGCAAGTGCAGTCGTAATGCATCCCGAGGGTTCTACAGCGTGATTTTTCAGTTTTTCGGATACACCTTATCTCCAGGTATCAAGAGATTCGTTAACGTCAATCTTATCGCGACGATCTACTCGATAACGCGATCGCGTCAATGACGCTCCCACTTGTCTACAAACGGAAAGTGCACCTAATAAAATTATGCCTTGCACTGAATTTATAAATTTACATAAGAATGGAATTATCTGATTAATTGCGATTCCATTTTAAATAAAAAATCCAACGGGGCCTTGACATGCTAAGCTTAAAGTTCTTCCATTGTGCCGGGGGAAAAAAAAAACTGACATATATTTCGTCTAGTGTTTTTTTTTTTCTCGTAAGTGGAAAACCTGCAAATCTGCTGATTTTCCAGGATGAATGTCCGATTCGGCAGGGAGACGCCAATGAAAAGCAACGCTCTATTGAACTTGATAGACCACCTCGTTATCGGGTTCGAAATAATGCGTAATTACCTACGCCTCGCTAATTGCCTAACCAGGCCGCTATCTCGCACCTTAACGCACCCAACGACGAGCAAACTCGGTCTTGGTCTTGCAGAAAGTGAGAAGGAGCAAGAATTAAACCTGATCGTATTTGCGAGACCAAGACCGAGCCCTGAATCTGACCATGCATACAAGACCACGGCTCCAAAACCAATATCAATCTTGCTCGTTTGCCCTTCTTGCAAAACAAGACCAAGAGCTACAATTGACCGTATCTGCAAGATCAAGTCCAAGGCCGACCTCTCGCATGACCGATCTCGCCTCAAGGCCTCACCTGCTCGGAAATCCCACGCTTCTTGATCTCGCTGATGATCCAGGGCAACATAGGACCGCTGAATCTGCGATCCATGGCCGTGAAGCCGAGATAATCCACGGGAACGAGCTTCATCGTGGATTATCCCCTTCGACCTTCGACCTAGCAATGGATGTCGAGCGCTTTCGGGCCACTCCCTTCTTCGATTTTCACATTTTCATCCGATGGAGGACCAGCTGTGAGACCAGCTGATCGGCCGACGGTGCAGCCACCTCGAAAAGTCCTGGATTTTCTCTTCGGATCCTCGCTCCCGAGTCCAGCCTAGGAACAAAATAGTCACGATTTAATGGAGGTGCTTGAGAGAAACTTAATAGCCCTGTTATCGGCAACACCTCGCAATTGCATTGGCCAATCACCGATGACGTTTACGTCTTACTTTTTTTTTCCTCAGAGGTCGTGAAACTCTTCCGACCCCTCCCTTCTCCCGCATTTTTTGGTGCAAAGAAAAACTCACGCGGTATCCTCCCAGGAGATTCTCTGCATTTTTATGTTAATTTATGAATACTTAGCTTTAGGAATGTCTAACACTTGAATAATCGAAAAAAAAAAGTTGGGCTTTTTTCTCCTTTTCGCGATTATGTCAATGTAGAAATGTTCAACCATTCGATGATTGAGAAAAAGACGATTTTCTTTCCGAATAATTTTAAAGGCTCTGATGATTTTGGTGGATCGATAGGGTACCTCGTGACGGGACGTTTTCGATGACAAGGACAGACCCGAGGAGGAAGGAACAACCTCGATTCCGAGCACGGCACCTTTGAACTCAGTCACGGGGACTTCTTCAAGACAACGTTCTCCTGATGATGCACGACCCATTTTTCATGAGGCGGCATAATTATCTTTGGTACCCTTGAGTCACGATGTACTTGACATAAACCGAGACAATGAGAGAGGCCGCGAGATTTTGAATGCAAGGAGAGAACCAACTCGGCCGCGTCCGATGTGCATTTTCGTTTAAAAATACGACACCATCGAGCACGGACGCCCTAAGGTTGCCGAAAGTGTCATCCAAAAATGGCACTAGTTAACGAGAAGGGAAAAAAATACAACAACGGAAAAGCCTTCGTTCCCGGTAATAATATTATTCAACGTTCACGTAATGCTCGCAGGGACAGCTCTCGATTTTACTTTCATGAACCGATCTTTATGCCACCGAGTACGAATATTCAAGGTCGACGGGATGGAAGATCCTGCACTCGAGTCGATAAATGATCGCATCGTTGCATCGTTGTTATCGTTGTATGCAAATTTGGAGAAATTTGGAGAAATTTGGAGAAATTTGTCGAGCTACTCGGCCGAGTTGAATCGAAAGCCTGCACGCGGGACGGACGGACCTCGAGAAGGATGGAAGAAATCGGCAGCGATCTACATCGGGAACTTCTCCAGATGATTGGATTACGTCGGAGCGAACGGATGCAGAACCGCTCCGCGTCCTTGGACCGTTCTCTGCACCAGTCCGGTTCTCGATTACACCCACAGGACGTCATCGGTTCCGTTCGTGCACCGAACCGGAGTAAACCGCGATCCAGCCTCGCGCGTATTTCATTTCTCTCAAGTTAATCGTTAATAAACGGCTTTACGCGTTTACCATGTTTCTCTCGACTTTGCTCGTCCTCCGGAAGTTTAGAGCCAAATACCCTCGAACGAGAAACTCGCAGCGTGGATATCCTTTCACTTGATCTATATCCTGGACGAAATGATAATCCATCGTGAAAGCGGTGCCCAACGGAGCACAAAGTTGGACGGTGCGATTACGTTCTTATCGTAGGCGAAAAATTTTAAAAGGAAAAACTCGTAATTAGTTATAGGCACGGACGTCACGCTCGTCATCGTTAAATTCTAATAAGTAAAACTGTAAAATATGTTTGAAATACCCACCCCTTGACTGTCGATTGCGATATAACAAATGTATTTTGGAAAATGAGTTTTTCGCCTTTGACGAGAACTGGCCGTTCGAGCGAGAATAGAACCCGTTTCGCAGATATTCAACGCTAACGAAGCATTTCGGGGGGGGAACGGTAGACTAAAAGGAGAGGAAAGAAACGCACGGTCGTAATAAAAGGAAATGTATTCACGCCATCCGTTGCGTCTGGGCGCAAAGGGGATGGAAGAGAAAACGGAAAACCTCTAAGCGTTCCAACTCGAAGAAACGAACCTCCGAAACGCCAACAAAAGCCAGACGGTAAACAACATTGACTTATTCCAGCATGCGAATGATAAATATTAATGGGTCATCCCGAACGAACGACCGACCCAAGAGATCTCTCCTGGAAAAACTGGTAATACGTCCGTCGCAACGAGCGCGTGGCAATAAGAGTACCTCATGCGAGAAAATTATGCAAAACATCTCCATTATTTACACCTGTCCGTGCCTCCCCTTCCTCGAGAAATATTCATTTCGGATGGGAATCTAACGTCAACATTGGTGGGCATTCCGATTTCTGGAAAAGAGAAGAAAAAGTGAAAGAAAGGAATTCAAGGATCGTCCCAACGAGTGACCTCATCGGTCGATGCTGCAAATAAGGTAGAGAGTGCATTCCTTTACGGTAAGGTTAGGTTTTGAGGCCCTTTGTGACATAACCCAGAAAAGGACGAAGTAACCCTTTTTGGCGAAAGTTGGAGAAAAGCGCTCGTTTTGCAAAACATTAAAATGGGAAGACTCACCGGGGTGGCTGTCTGCTCTTATCGAGGAATTTGCGGAAGATTTGGATACACAAAACGGAACGACCGCATACGCACTTCCCGGAGTCGCGATCTATCAGGCGTCGACGTTATTGGAATCCTCGGCAGCGGGCAGGCCGTTCGCCGGCAGAATTTCTCACATCCTTACACCCGTGGTCGCAGTCCTCCGCGAGAAGAGCTCGGAAATCGACTCAAAACCGAGAGAAGAGCGGAGAAACCACGGGACGCTGCCAGACGCGACAGCTGAGCAAGCATGCCATTTTACGACTGACGTTCATTAAAGTGTCAGTCGGTCCAACCGGCCCAACGGCTTTCGCGACGCGAACGACCTTGTCTCGCGCTTCCGAGATAGCTCGAAAGAGCTGGCTTCCCTTAATGGCCCGAAACGGCACTTGACACTTTCGAGGAAGCACTCGAGGCCGTCCTAACTCTTCGAAACGCGGGCAATTACTGGAAAACCGTTTTCTTCGGTTATGGATCGTTTCTCCAGCTGGCGCCGCAGCGCCATCTTGCAGCGGTCCGCGAAACTACGAAACGAAATGACGCGGCCGCGAAATAATGGTACAGAAGGGATCGAACAAGATCGAATGACTGTAAGGAATTTTAACAAGTTGTAAAGTGGAAGTATAATTCTGCTTGATTTTCGCATCTCTCGTTCAAATTCTGGAATGTAGAATTTTACTGCTCTTGTAGAATCGAGACGAAGGATTCATTTTCCGGGTAAGTAGGGACTTTTTGAAGATGCCCCAATTTGTCTCAAATTATTGATGAAATTTTACCCGCAACATATAGTAGCGTCATGAAAACGGAATTGATTACTTTTTAGTTACCGAGACGTACAAAGCTTTTCTAATTTCATGTACATTTAGTTTTAGGTACTACTTTTATTTTACAACCTTATCGAACCGAAGAGAACTACAGCCACGACATGAAGGAGCACAATTTTCCACAATTATTAAATAACAAGCTGCTGAAGGCAGCTCGTGGTGAAAAAGTCGATACGGTACCTGTATGGATAATGAGACAAGCGGGACGATATTTGCCAGAGTTCAGAGAATTTCGTACAAAACATGATTTCTTTTCTATTTGTCAAACACCAACATTGGCATGTGAAGTTACGTTACAGCCAATTAAGCGATTTCAATTAGATGCAAGCATTATATTCTCTGATATCTTAGTAATTCCTCAAGCTATGGGATTGACCGTCGAAATGAGGCCAGGAGTTGTAAGTTACCGCTAACGCGCTTTACGTTATGTTATTAACTTGTTTTTTTGTTCGGATTTAGGATAATTTTTGTATTAACGATTGTACGCATTGAAATACTTTCTAATATTTACAGGGTCCCGTGCTTCCTCGACCACTTGTACTTCCGGCAGATATGTCTAGATTAAGAAAGCCTAACGTCAATGAAGATCTTGGCTATGTGGGCGAAGCCATAACTCTTACTCGTCAATCTCTTCAGGGAAAAGTACCACTTATTGGTTTTACCGGAGCACCTGTAAGCACTGAATTATAAATGGAGAATAATTGAAAATTGTTTGATAATTGTTCCTCCATTTTTCATAATGAAATTACAATTTGTAGTAGGTTTTTGGGAGTCAGTTCCTTCTCTGGTAGAAATTTTGATCTCTACTAAAATCGCACATTAATTTTAGTGGACGCTAATGAGCTACATGGTCCAAGGAAGCGGCAGCTCAACGATGGCACAAGCTCGCTCTTGGCTGTACAAATATCCAGAAGCTTCCCATAAACTTTTACAGATGATTACGGATGTAGTCATTGAATACCTTGTAATGCAAGTGACTGCTGGAGCCCAAGTGCGTCTCATTATATTTTCAATATTTTGTATTTACTAATAGTTACTTACTGTCATACTTAATTTCAGGTATTGCAAGTTTTTGAAAGTCATGCCGACTATTTTGACGATATTTTATTTGAGGAATTCTCCTTAAAATACTTCAAGCAAATTAGTGAAGGAGTAAGAAAACAAGTGAAAGAGAAAAATCTTCCTGAAGTTCCGATGGTAAATTTACAAGGAACATTCTGTTCTTTTTCCAAGCCTGGTTGAGTTCATTACAAAGTAATGTGCAATAATTTTTTTCAGATCGCATTTCCAAAAGGTGCAACATTGACTTCGTTAGAAGTTTTGGCAAAACTCGAACTGTATGAAGTCATTGGGCTCGATTGGACCATTGATCCTGTCCTAGCTAGGAGTCGGTTGGGTCCTAATGTCACTTTACAAGGAAATCTGGATCCCTGTGCATTATACGCTTCCGAGGTATGAAACTTAAAGAAGTCATTTCAAGTCATTTCAAGGCACTTCAAGACGTTACTTAAAGAGTTCATTTATCACTTTAAAACTTGTAAACTCTGATAGAGTTTTATTTTCACCAAACATGCTTGTCTAACGGCACAATAAATATATAAACATATAATAACATACAACATATTTTCAGGACAAAGTGTACGAGTACGCAAGAAAAATGGTGAAGGCATTTGGAAAGGATCGATACATCGCCAACTTGGGACATGGTATTCTTCCAGATATACCGATTAAATCGGTAGAAGCATTTATACGAGGAGTGCACTCGGTTTGAAATTCCAACTTACACAATTAAAAATATGTACAAAACAGATTGTCAAAATAAAAATTATACATTGTTTACAAATGATAGAGAGTGTCCTTAGAATTAAACTTCATAAAAATGTAATAAAAGAAGATAAAAGGATCGACCAATCACGGTCCTTGCTCATCTCTGGTGAAAGCGAACGTAGGAAACCAGAGGGCAGCACACAATGCGATCGCGCGACCTTACCCGTGAGCAATCTCCCAACTCATCTCTGTGAATAAATCAGATTGTCAGAATGATGTACCTAGTTGAGACAATGTAGCGTCATAATCGTTCTGAAAAATTGACTACTTAAACCTCTCTAGTAACAGATAAGTTTCAGGGGAACATCCCAGAACTGCTGCTGCCTACCTTGATCGTTTCATGAATTAATTTATGTAAACTTTACTAGAAATTCCAAGATTTATATTGCGATTCTCCTCGTCCCAGATATTTTTGTTAAATTCAAGGAATGCTAGAAAATCGGTTAATCAGTAACAATCAGTAACATGAGAGATGTGAAAGGAAACATGAAGGCTGCCATAGATCCTTGGGGATACAGTAATTGTCCATCTGGCGATTCGAACGTTTGCAATAGTTTCGAGGATTGTTTCGTTGAAAACATAACACTAACGGATCAATTACGGCTATCCGACTCTGAGCAATATCTTGAGCGACTTTGTGAGTATATTAAATGAATAATATAAATAACGTGAAAACAATAGCGATAAATAAATGATCGATTGACTGAAAAAAAGTTGGTACCTACATATCAATTGACACTTGTCGAGCAAGTCGAGAGTTCGGGCTGATGTAGATAGCTCTCAATCTAATGCTATGTATCCGTTCTGATTAGGATACATTTATCTTTCGGAATTGACATGTTTTATGTTATGGGTGACTTAATATTATGACTGTGATAACTATTATTTAATATTAGACTCACGACTTAAAGCGATTAAAGGAGGTACAACAAAAAAGGATCTGGTTACTTCTTTATCGAACGTCAAGGAAGATTATATTGCCAGGTTTATAACTGCTGGACAAAGTTTGGAATCCGTGGAAGAGGATCAGCTAACTAGTAATCCATTGTTACGTCATATAGTACCACATCTGCAGGTTCGTGTGAATGTAAATTATATCGTTAAACTAGCGATTTAAATAATTAAGTACTCTGTACTAATTTGTGGTTAAATATTTCTATAGGCTTTAACCGTGTGCGAGCTGGTTCACTTATTAAAAGCAGACATATTAGAAATAGTAACGAACGAACAAAAGGAAGAATTAGCAGCGTCTGAAGACAAAGAAAGTGAAGTAAAACAGTTAGAAAAAACGGAAAGTTAAATTTTATCACGGATAAAGAAATGGCAGTCAACCAGCTGTCAGGGAAAACATTTTTGCTTGTTACTGGTGCAAGCCAGGGAATTGGCAGACAAATCGCACAAACCTTTGGTTCGTTTTTAGGAAATGATTCACATGTAGTTCTATTTGCAAGGAATGTAGATGGGTTAAAGGAAACTGCTAGTAAATTACCTTCCCATGTGAAAAGTAATTGTTATAGCGTTGATATGAGTACTGCAACATCTGAGCAATTTGAAGGTAAAGATTTTTATGTAAGGATGTGACACGTATGAATGTGTGCTTAAGCAATTATACTTAATAAATTTTAGGCTTAATAAGGGAATCACTGAAAAATGCTGGTCCAACGCCATTCGAACGAGCAGTGGTAGTACATAATGCTGCTTCACTTGGTGATCTGAAACGTACTATCGGATTAACAGATTGTGAAGAATGGCAAAAATATTACCATCTTAATGTAATTTCTGCTGCTGTATTGAATGGCGTTTTCATGAAAATATTCAATGACGAACATAAAGCAAAAATACTCGTAATCAACATTACATCTTTGTGTGGTATTCAACCGATGCAAACCATGGCATATTATTGTACTGGGAAAGCTGCCAGAGAAATGTTTTTCAAGGTAAAATATTACGATACATCAGAAGTTACGAATCTCTCATCTATAAATTGATGTAAATTTTTTTTTAACATTAAATAACTGTACTTTATACAGCTGTGTTCATATTGGTTTTGTAGG
This sequence comes from Orussus abietinus, assembly GCF_000612105.2. NCBI lineage: Eukaryota > Metazoa > Arthropoda > Insecta > Hymenoptera > Orussidae > Orussus > Orussus abietinus. The sequence continues at coordinate 367,679 of NW_019394321.1, forward strand.
TATTTGCATTAGAACATGCGGATATTAATGTATTAAATTACTCTCCTGGTCCTGTTCGAACTGAAATGTTTCATAAAGTTTGGAACTCAGCTGAGGGTGACGTAAAGGAATCGTTAATCGGAACTAAAGAGACAATGACAGTGTTAACAACGGAACAAACAGCATATCGATTAATAGAAATATTGAAGTTGCAAAAGTACAAGTCGGGAGACCATGTGGATTATTTTGATGAGTTATAAAACTATGAAATTGTCATAACATCTGCAGCTTGAAAAATCAGTGTACATCAAATAGCATAAATAAGTAACGATGTGTCGAAATACTCTGGATCGTTCTATTGTTATTGGTATAATTAGTGTAAATAAATGTATCAAGAAGAAAGTATGCAGATATGTAATCAAGAAATAAATCATAACTTTGCTCTCGTACATTATCTATTTCATTTAATATTCTCTTACAATTGTATTTATTTTACAACTGTGTTTAAAAGTGTTGATTTTACGTACAATATTGTTAATATTTCATATCTATTAAAAAACCATCCAAAATCTACATCCGTTAATAAAAATATTTGTAGTCAATTCTTTTTATTTTCTATTACTACATGCTAGATATGTGATCGAATTTGTATAACACATAAATCATTTATCACAGTTTTTCTTCTTAACTGCATTATTTCCTGTTAAATCTGCCTTTACAAATCTATATAGAATTATTTCAATACTTTATTTTAGGTACTTTTGCCTGAGATTACTTAGACATTATTTTCGTATGAAATGAAAAAATGTTCACCTCAAATAAAATTAAAACGTTCAGTGTTCAGTTTTAAAATTAGAAAGCACCATATAATATTATGACTTAAAGCAAAGTAGGCATATGCGGCTTCCCTTTAAACGATTTATTTTTAAAAGAAACATCCTAAAAAAAAAAAGAAACAAAAAGTCTTAACAAGCACCTTATTGTTCGCGCGTTCAAAGATGATCTTAAATGTAACGTACATCTTTGAAAAATTAGGACCTTATTTAAAACTGATATTTGGTTCTTCAACTATAATAAATTGTGCGTTTTAAATTTAACATCACAATAAGTAAATCCTGCTTAAAAACCCACAGGATATCCATTCACTTTATCACATTTAAATTTGAATGATTTGTTCCATGCCTTTTACCGTATCCAGTCGAAACATCTCGTGCAATTATTCATTCTCTTGAATAAGCGGTTCATATCGATCACTACTGAATTTTGCTAGCTGCTGTTCCACTTTAATTATGATTAAAATCATGATTATATAAAATCCTGCCGACACTAACCAGATAGGTGACGGATATAGAGGTGGCATAAAACTAGAATATATTAAAGTGTACAGCGGTGCTGCTCCCAGTGGTGTTATCGTCTCCACTGAAGTTGTCAGAGAAAATACTTTTCCTGAGAACAAATAAACTCTAAGAAAGCGTCCATTCTGGAATATTTTTACGTTAAGGAAATATTTTCTTAGAAACTCCGACACTCAATTATGCTGTTTAATTGCCTACAGAGACGCAATAAAGACAACACTAGTACCACTGAATAATAATCTTACCAATGTCTTGCGTTGGTGCTGATTTCGATATTATGGCTCTTAATAAAGGTCTGTGAACTCCTCCAAACATTCCTAGACCTACCGATAAATACATGTGCCATGGTAGCCATGTAAAAGATTTTATACACGCACTGATGAAATTTGACAAGTATGCTAACACCGATAGAGCCGTGTTGGAGACACCTGGAAATGAAACCTTTGATAAATTGTGATCATTTTATGTCATTAATTAACGACAACGTTAACACCGAAATTGAGGGTACTCAAAAAACTTCTTTGTAACATACTTACCAACGTAATCTCCTAAAAGTTTAACGCCAAGAATAGTACCGAATATACCCATTATGACATTTGTACCCAAGTAATTTGAGAACTGCATTATGTCCCAACCCAGTCTCTCCCTTGCAAATAAAAATCCAATGGTGGACTCGCCTTCAAGTACCAAAATTGACAATGCAAGAGCAATTATACAACACCAGACTATGGTTCGATCGAAACCATTTCGACGCTTAATGCACGATCTAACCATCTCTTGCACTAGGGAAATGTTAAATAAACTGCCCCATGATGCCTGAGAAAAGAACGATTGGGTTAAAAAGATTCTTCATCCATACATGCCTATATGTTTAAACAAATAATAGTCAAAATCAGTTGAAGTGCATCTGCACACCTACAATGGGACAACTCACCGTAGATTGATTCCGTACAGGTTCGGGAACATAAAACAAAACGTAAAGTGTCGCTGTAATACAGCAGGCCGTTGCCACTATGAAGACAACGCTATAACCAAACTTGTCATAAACCAAGGGCCCTAAAAAGATACCCAATAAAAGTCCAATGGATATGCTCGCTTCTAACCATGCTAATTGCCACGCTCTGTCGACATCGGTTGTGATGTCTGAAATATAGCAATACGTCGCCAAAATAAGAGCACAGAAGCCTCCACAAAAAGCTGGAGGCACATATGCTAGTAGTAAAAACCACGGATCGATGTCCCAGTTGCAGAGAAAGGAAAATATGATAAACATTATTGTGAATCCTGGAATAAAAACATTAATCCATGTAAATGACATATGTACTAAACCTAAATTACTTTATACCAGAATTTAGTGACCTGTTTCAAGTGTCGGTTTAAATAAATTATATTACTACTAATTATGCAGTTGTTTCTGTATAAATATAAACGCACCGGCATATCCAGAAACAAGAAGAGGCTTACGCCCGTACTTATCACTCCATGGTCCCAAAAACAGGGACAGAAACGCAGGTAACATGCTCTCGATGAGAGATTTCACCATGAGGATAATACTAACACGAGGTTGTGCTTCAGCCTCTATACTGAATGCCATTTCGCTACTGCTATTCTGGTGCAGGACAAGGCACTCTGTCTTGTTTATTGCTAGCGTTACTCTACAAGTACGATATACTATTAAATCCGTCAAAATGGTCCCTAGAAAAGTAATATTTTAGTAAGCATTTATTTAAAACCATAACTCACCTGAATAAAAATCCTTACTAATAAGTGTTTAATCGACACTTTAAAAATTATTCCACCAAAAATCCATAAAACCAAAAAAAAGCGTTAAGGCCCTATTCGTTCCAATTCGGAATACAAATAGCAGATTAAAGAAAACTTTTTTTACATTTAAGTTGTCGCAACAAACATCGAGTAAAATTGAACAAAAATTAATAATTACATATCTAAGAATCCCGCTATCTTAGGATATTGTACTTCCCGCCAGAGATGAATTGGTTCCCACTTCCTCTTGAATTTAGAAATCGGGGTGATAACAAAAAGAAAACTACATATGATTAATTTTGGCGCCACATTTGTAGATACGTGTTCAAAATAAATCTAGAGTTCCACACGAGGGCAGCACTTGATAACACAAGTTGCTGCTTCAAATTCGCCTCCGCATCGATAAGCTATGAATTCGTGTACTTAATCGGAAGTCAGCTACCGAAATTCATTAATCATCGTCTGAATTCTTTGTCATTCCGAAATTTGCGTTTATATCCCGTTTAATTTATGTTAGGCAAAGCCGATAAAACATCCCATGCAGGGTAAAACTACCGATTTTAACGCGATTAAAGCCGTCCTCACATGGAACTCCATATGTTAAAATTATGAAATACCTGTGCTAATCCATAAATACAAAATAATCTATCATTGTAGCGTTCAGGGTATTTTAGATAAAGTTAATGACACATCGTCAATGATAACTTATCGGTCCAACATTCAGCATTCAAAAGCGAATGTCGTATCTTCAGATTGTAATAATTTATGTGCTCTACTGAATTATTAAAAACAGTTCCAGTAGATATCGTAACTATCTATACCACTAAAACTAGCCGAAGCATTCCACGAATTATGTAAATCACATTGTGTCAAGGACCGAGTCAAGCTTCCTTATCTCCCTGATGTTTCATATAAATTTATTAACTATCTTCCAACATTTGAATTTATTTCCCTTAAAACAAATTAGGAAGAAAGGGCAGTGAAATAATAATAATATAAATTTTTTTGCATGTGAATTTATTATTTTAGTATAACTATACCTGTTTCAAAAACTATTTATAAAATCAAAGCACAACTTTCTGTACAATTATCCAGATTTATTATTCACATGAATTCAAGTATTACAAATAAATCAATGAATAAAATAAATATCAATCTGAAAATCAGTTAAATACCACAATATGACCCTGGTTAGAAAAATAAATATACATCACACAGTAGTTTTATCATAAAGCATATTAGACATTTCATACTCTTACGATATCACATTATGGGAACAAATTATCTTAGATATGCAATCCTACATTTGTTCTAGCACAATAAGTAGAGCAAACAAAGACCAATGTTATTTACCCATGTTATTATATGATATGGTCGCATACGAAAACAGATTGGGGTTAGATCAGGTAATGACCAAATGAACCCTTTGATAAATTCTATCAATCAGTTGATAAGAGTACCTGTCATTGCTTGAGCGAAAAGTAACATCATCATAGGCGGTTGCACCAAGGCATATTTCTTCCAACCACCACTTATCCGGTCCATACTTTCACATCAACGAATTATGCTTTCGAGGCGTTGTCAACCTCTATCACTTCAGACTGGAATGTATTTCTTGAAGATTCAACAAGGATTTGTCTTCCTGAGGTAGAAATTGTTATTATACATAACGTAAATAGTAAATACGTACCTCGCTCGCAAGATAAAACGCTTGCAATTACACCATTTTGGGAAAACTGTTTATACTTCCGCCACTATTGTGAATGCATGTCCAAGCTAGATGGGAATACTTGGAGTTATTTTTCCGAGGTTACGTACAGTGGCGCCACAGTTTTATTTGAACTAAAACTACAGTATACATAGCTAAAACAAGAACCTAATTTTATGGAAACATCTGACGTCACTCCTCAACTTAAAAATGAAATACGCGCAGCACAAATTTCACTTGATGTCATTGATCCAATAGTTAATTGTATGTAATAAATGTATATATTAATGGGTTTTCGAATTTTTATTCAGGTTGATTCAAAACATTATTATTCATTCTCTTCCGAACGTAATCGGGCATTAGCATTGGTTACACGAATTGAGAGTTGCTGAGCTCGTTCTACGATAGCCTTTCGCTTCTTGCTACTCACGGCATGTGCAATTTCTGCACAGAATTTACGATTCTGCATCATTAAAACCTCTAACTCCTGTAAAGAATTTAATTAAACAAGCTTAAGCGATCAGACTATACCTCATCCTTAAAATTGATAAAATATATCAATAAGTATATGCAGTTTTGCATCGTAACTATAAAATTTGTTAGACCTTATAAACAACACATATACTAGACATATTTATTTACCTTGACATTATGTACCAAAACCTTACGGAATCCTGTGGGTAGCATATGACGCGTCTTTTTGTTGCTTCCATAACCAATATTAGGCATCAAATATTGACCTTTAAAACGTCTGCGCACCCTGTTGTCAATACCTTTTGGTTTTCTCCAGTTACGCTGTAGAATTCCAAAAATCATAAAAATTATGCCTAACAATGACAAGAGATAACGATAAACTGAACCTTCATCGTCGATACATGTTTCTCAAAATGTGTACAAACTCATTATTTCTTTTTCATTGAAGGCATTTGATGTATATTAAATCTACGGCATTTTACTATGTACACGAATGGGTAATCTGACACTATTCGGAAGAAAAAGTGAGGTTACCTTGAGCTTGTCATATCGATCACTCTGGTGACGGATAAACTTTTTCGTCCTCTTCTTGATGATTGTAGGCCTGTACACCGGACGTATTGACATGTTGACCGTTTAACTGAAACTGCACAAGACCGACGTATTAGCTCGGAGAATTCACGTTTACATGTAAACATCCACCATACGTAAAGAGTCACGTTTAAGCTATCATATCTTTATTAAACTTGGCATGAATTCGAAAAATAATTCAACCATGATAACAAACGAATGATTACGCTTCGACGATTATCGATGTTTATAACAATTTCAGAAGGATTCCACGGAAAATATTAGATTCCCTTATACATACAACTCCCGGCGAGAAACGTCCCACGGAAAGGTTAATTTTAGCACGAAGAAAAACATAGTTGCTGCAGAATCACTGAACCTGTCTAAATATAGTGGCGCCTCAAGGGAACTCATTAGAACTAAACCCACATTTGACCCAATGAAATAATGCTTAATATTCACTAACAAAATCAGTAATTTATTAATAAGTACCACGCCAAGCTTCTGTTATTAATTTACTAACAACGAATTCGATTAATAATAGTTAATACGTAAATTTAATATCTACGAACTGTCGTCGGTAAAATAGTTTACTGTCATAAATTTAGTTCTCGGTATGTCGATAAATATAATTTCAAGAATTCGACGCGATCAGCGCAGAATTCTGAAGTTGCGAATTATATCACGAACAATCGCTTATACTTACTTTTCACCCGCGTTTATACAGAGATTAGGTTAGGTGATCAAAGGCGGTCCAAGTGCCTGAATGATTTCGTAATAAAAGACAGAATTATAGGTAAACTCGATGCATTCTTGCGTATTGTCTTGGAAAGCGTACATGGTTAGGTGATAATTTTTTCAATCAATTTTCAGCATAATATGAAGAATTATTTTATGTACTCGATAAAGATATCTCAGGGATAATACTTCCTTCAAGAATGCTGGAAACTCCTGTTTATAGATGAAATGGTGGTTTGCAAGGTTTTTAGGATAACAAATTGTATAAGGTTTGCTATCATTTTCAATAGTAAAAATTGATTTATGCAACTATTACCATCCTGATTAAAGAAGTCGTTTTAGAATACCTGCTACAACGTTGAGACGTAAATGTCTCAGAAATTATGTGTCAAATGCTAGCACACCGAGGCAAAATAATAGTTTATGGGAGTCCTTTAAACGTAAATTAACATGGACTGTGCCCATTGGAATTGGAGTATCTTTAATCGCTTTATTACAATTGCGACATTTAAGAAGACATCCATATCCTAACAAAGAAATACAATTAAAGACACCTATTAATGAATTAGTGGTATGGTAGTTTTTATATCGCGTATTTAGCTGCTGAGTTTTGTCTTTTTATGTCATAATTTTTCTTTCTATATTATTATTTATCTTGATCCATTGAATGTCATCATTTCGGTATTATTTTTAGGTAAAATGCTATTGCGGATTACCACTTAGGATCTCTAGTCGAATATGGGGTTGGATTGCAAATACAGAAGTTCCAGTTGGCTTAAGGCCAGTCGTGTATGGATTTTATGCAAAGACATTTTCTGCCAATTTACAAGACATTGATACTGATCTTTCCGCTTTTCCCACTTTAGTGGACTTTTTCGTTAGACCTCTTAAAAGCGATGCCAGACCAATTGCTCAAAACACCAATATCGTAAGTATACATTTCTTTTTCTTAATTGCTGTTAATATCTACTTCTAAAGAATCATCGGAACCTCTAAGCTGAGCATTATAGTAGTTTTGACTGTCACAATTATCTATTTTATTTTCTGTTTCCTATGCAATACTTACATAAATAAATAAAATATAGGTTTCCCCTTCAGACGGCAAGGTGATCCATTTTGGACCAGTGACGTCCTGCCAGGTTGAGCAAGTAAAAGGAATGACATACAATTTAAAAAACTTTTTTGGTGAATTCAGTTGGTCAGAAATGGATAAGCTACATTCGGGTATAGAGCTTGAGGGTGATGAATACGTTACGTCGCTTCTAAAAAATCCTGAGAATCAAATGTATCAGCTGACAGTATACTTAGCTCCAGGGGATTATCATCGTTTTCATAGTTCAACCGATTGGAAAATAGAATTTAGAAGACATTTTCAGGGTGAGTTTTGTCACTATCTCCTGTTAAATTTAACTTACAGCTGCTTCAATTCCATTCCTACAGAAAATTGCAAATTTTCTTACAGGTAAATTGCTAAGCGTAAATCCAAGGGTAGCAAGTTGGCTGCCTGACTTATTTTCAATCAATGAGCGTGTTACTTATTTTGGCGAGTGGGTAGGTGGCTTTATGGCATACACTGCAGTTGGTGCAACTAATGTTGGCTCTATAAGAGTATATTCTGACGAGGCTTTAACAACAAATACTAGAAAATGGAAGAAAGGCAAACACAGTGATGACCTGTATCTGGATTACAAAGTAGGCAAGGGGGAATTATTTGGTGAATTTAGAATGGGCTCCACGGTCGTTCTGCTTTTTGAAGCTCCAAAGGATTTTCAATTCTGTGTGAAGCCTGGACAGTCTATCAAAGTTGGTCAAGCATTATCCGACTGTGCCGTTCAGGAAAACTAGTAATCATTTGCCCGAAGCAATTTTAATTGCGAAACAGTGATTTTGAATCTTTCTTTCATACGTATACTAAATAATTAATCGTGCGTCATTAGACAAGTAAGAAGATAGGTAAAGCGACAAAGTCTGAAAAAAATACGTGAAGCAGTTGGTGCAGCACCTTTCGTCTCATTGGGAACAATAACTGAGAAACAACATAAAAATAATTAAAAGAGTATATACCAGATGCAAATAATATCATCATTTTATACGTAACTTGGACTATCATGCTTTCTTTAATCCTTTCATTATACGAAATATAATTATTTTCAAATGATCAGGACTAGAGATTAATCGCGTAATTATTATTTTTGGCCTCAGCGACATAATTTTACAGACGATTATAAAATACAGTTCAGATTGTTAAGTTAAAATTATTAACACGTGAAGAATAATGCTCACAGCATAGCTTACCTTTTTTTTTGAAGGAATGCTCGGCAAACTATGCTGTATTGTGGTTTCATGCGTTGCCTTGATGTAGAAAGTTTTTACAATAAAAGAAAATCAGTTTTTTTTATTCAATATTAGTAAAAATGTATTTTTTAATTTTTTTACACAATAAAGATTCATTGGATGTGAAGTATCATAAATGAACTGCATGCGAATCTCTAAAAAATAGTCCATTTCACTTAACAGAGGTTAAGAACTATTAATTTTAATACCGACAATTATGAGTGTGTTCTGCCTGTGATAAATGAATTTAGAGCAATGTCTCCTTTAAATAGAGTAGCTTAAATATTGCAGTTTTCTATAACAATAAGTCAAATATCTGGTTAACTTCATGCTTGACTGTCATTTGTCGCAGACTCTTGTAAAAACTGTATCATCCTCGTTGTCAAATACAGCGCAGCAAAAAAAAAAAGAAGACATCGAAAATTCATTTTTCCGTGTTGCTACCACAAAATAATCCTGGAGCGTTCGTTAACAATTGGTGAAATACAGACGAATGATAACTCACTTGTCTCTGTGAATGTAAATAAAATTAAATACTAATCAATTATTCGCAGACGCTACGAGATGAAGCGTTGGGTGATCGAAAACAGTCGACGATACGATAACTCTTCCTGACACATGACATGTATAAAATAAATAACATTTATGATCATAACTGATCCATTCCTTTGCAAAACCCAAGAACGGTATCAAAGGGAAAAGTCCACCGTTTCACATCTCTTCCTTCCTCGATACGTACTATTTGACACGATGGGAACAGAAAGTTACGTCCTAAATTCCTTTCTTTGACTTAACTAATCGCTAAAATTCGCATAACAATCGCTTACTTAAATAGGACCATCCTTAAAGATACAGCTTCACTCTCTCTCTCTCTCTCTCAACGTCTTGGTTAAGTACTCATAGTAAGACTTATTTTTTCGCAGTACACGGTGCACAATAGTATACCAAGCCAGGTGCAAAAGTATGATTTCTATTGGAAAGAAATATATTTTCAACTGCTACTGCGTTTGCTCATCTTCAATGTCGATGACTTTCTCTTAGTCGACGTCTTTCTTCTCACGTTTTTCACGATACAACTCGTATACCACACCTCGTGACGCGTTGCCGTCGAGGTGCTTAGACTTGTACATCTTTTCTCCTTTTATTCTACGTCTCCGAGGTCAATTCCTCTTCACCATTCGTTCCCTGCAGAATCGGTGGAAAATTCGAATTCGTCACTTCGCATCTTTGTTCCTCTACAATGGCGGGATATCACATAGTTGCTCATTTCAAGATCACTTCCGTGTCTACTCTCCGTTGACTACTTCGGTTGTCGAATACCATCGGGGCAGATTTCGCCCCTTTAAGGAGTTCGATAATCGGGCTCGTGATCGACATTACTTTTTTCTCAGTCAGTCTGTGTGGTTTTTCTTTTGACCCCGCCATCTGGGAAAATCGGCCCAGACACCAGGATCTTCTCCTTCAAGTACTGGTAGTTCTTTAGTCTGGATACCGCATAATCCTGTAAAAAAAAAAGTCTTTCAATTCTAAGATAAAAATTAAAGCGACGTGAAAATGGCGTTGGAGAGGTTTCATTGGTGAAATTTTTCTTCGTACCGAGGGTACCCAATCGTTTCAAACTTTGCCTCGTGGACGAGGAGATGCTCTAGGGAAGATCCTAACAGCCATCAAATTTCAGTTTTTCTCAAATTCGTTTATAGACATTTAATATTTTTTTCCGGTTTATCAGATAATTGTATATGTATCTCTTTACCCAGTATCCGAAGGGGATCTGCGATAATTTAGCGTTGACAATACTCCAAAGACCCCAAAACAAGTGACTGGCCAAGGAGAACATTTTGATTTCCGCCAACATGCGCTGCTCTTCTGCCGGTCCCTGTTTGCCCATGGTCTTCAAGTAGCTCTTAATGAAGGTGAGCTGTTAAAAAAAAATAATCGTTAGCAAATCCAACGGAATAACAAATTAAGAAGGAACAGAGCCAGGACAGAAACGAGATCTCAATTGCGTCCGTATATACGGGGGAATATATGCACAAAAGCTGTTTCATATTTTTCTTATCTCCATTCTACACTTTACAGATAATTAACATTCGCAGAACGATTGATATCAATACAAAGATACTTCAGGATAGAAAAAAAATACTGAAGTTACTTCATCAGTTCTCTATCCTAATGTCCCTTAGTAGAGGTTCTTAAAAGTATATTGCGATAAAAATGGCCTTAAGCGTACGTCTAATCGTTATAGATATTTAATGTCTACGTAACTTCGTTCTTCAGCCGATCAGCGTGTAACAAAAGAAAGCGAGAAGAAAAATCATCCGAGGATGATGACACATGAAAGGGGTCAAAAGAATACTAATACTTATGGTGACAGTTGGCTGACATCATTTGTAGATGAGTTTTTTGGTCTGAATACATTCGTGTACAGCTTTGGTGCAAATTGAGCAATCATTTTTCAGTATTTCCACGTTTTCGTTGTGGCGACTCGAAAAAACACAAATGATTGGTAGCAGGAGCAACAAAAAAAGATTTCTTCTTTTGGAATTTCTTTTGGCTTTCACCAAAAGAAGAAGCCCATTGGTCCTCATTTGCGTTCGTTTGTAAATCACGTTTCAAAAACTTATTAAGACCTCGAGCAAAAAAATGCAATGCTTGGTCGGTGCAATTGTAGTACAAAAAAAAAGGATAAAGAGAAAATACACACTTTGGTAAAATCATTTCCTCTAGCGAATTAAACGTGACATCTATGCGGACCAAAGTTGCGTATCAATTGAAGATACGAGACGGATGCATCAATTTCCAAATTTCGCGGTTCATTAAATATTTTTAATATTTTATAGATAATTTATGTCAATCATTCGACGAGGCCTTAATAGTAAGATCGAAGCTTTAATAGCTCGACCGATAGTTGTCCAAGTCTCGAAATAATATCTATTAGTTAACAATTTGTCGAGAAAAAAAATGTTCCACAGCTGCTCGGGCTAATGTTTCGGCCTCAAATTGAAAGCTATTTCTTCGCGATTTTTTTTTCCGCAACTCCATTATCTATTTCCAGAAAATAAGTTTCGAATTGATACAATTACTAGCTGAGGATAAGGAGGAACATAAACAATTATAAGAGTAACACGCAGTGATAACAGATGATAAGAGGAAAATACGTATAACTACCTATAAAATAGAATGCAACCGCGAAACTCTGCAATTTACAATTTGTTCATTTCTTCAAAGAACTACGGGAGATAAAGACTCGAACACGTTAGAATGAAAAAGTGTTGCGCAATTACAAATTGATTATTTCGCTGGCATGTAGAGACAGGTGTCATTGCCTGGGGTTTACACGTATTTAAACAGATGTAGGACATTCTTTTAAGCATCCGGGGGGGGGGATCTTCGTGTCATCGGTCCGTACACTAAAACACGTACGGTATTAATATAAAATCTTTCTTAAACGATTGCGTAACTCGTGATACATTTCAATTTTTATCCACTCGTTAACCATGGTTTAGAAATGCGAAACCAATGGAGAAGTTGTCCGTTACTCGGAGAAATAAATAGGCAAGATTTTCCTGACATCAATGACGCCATTATCGAGTGTTCCTCGTGACCAGATCAACCATCACGTGCATAACGATGAAACTTACAACCAGCATTAAAATCAGAACATAAACAAGTAAATAATATTTTTATAAAATAAATTTTTTACCAAAGGCATCTACTTTTAAAACTGACCGAGCTTCCTCCTCCTAAAAATGTCCAAATTGCCAAATACATCCCAGTGATTAAATACAATCCTCTTAATTAATTGAAAAAGAAAATCACTCTCCGAATGAAATCCTTTGAATTGACAAAAAAGAAAGTGACCACTCATGAAGTCGTCTACATTAGCCCGAGAATCGCCGCTCTGAGCAGCAATGAACAGTCTTCTCGCGATGAACCTCAAAGAATAATGTAATTCCCGGTTACAAACATATCTGTATCTTGCAAGTAACCTTCGAGGCAGATAACGTGAAGAGCTTTCAAACATTTCGAGACTCGATATCTCAGCCCCGATGGCAGATTATACCATGGTACAATTCCTTCCGACGGTTTTTTATCGACATACCCGGTCCACGCAGATCGTACAAGCAGCATTGCCAGGACAAAGAAAAATCCAACTACCGATTAACGTTTAACAAGTGTGAAAAAGTCAGTCTCAAAATGAAATTTATCCACGAGTAAACGGCCCAAGAGAAGATCAGCCCAGCCATGGACCACCGCGGCAATAAATATCGCCAGGACACCAGCAACTTTTTCACCAAGCCCGATGCATCATTTCAAGAATGTCTTGCAAACCTAATTGCATTTTTTCTTACATCATTTTAACACTGCATCTCATAAGGAGTTCTCGAAATGACGCATCAGCCTGCGCAGAAAATTCGCTCGTTGGCGCTCCGACTGGTCCCCGCACCGATAAAAATGCACTAATACGATTAACATCCAATGCCACGTGTACTTGTACATTTTCTAATCCGTAATTCTTCCATTTTACGTGTTTCCATGTGAAACTTCGATCCCGAGGTTTGTGAAAATAGATGTAGATTTTCATCGGTTTTTTATCAGCGCGGCTGTCCTCATCTTCTTCGTCCCGGAATTGTCCACAAAAACAACTAGATCGAGTACACATTTATCCTACTGGCAATACCACGTACAAGACGAATGGCACGTAGCAGCTCGATTTCTGAAATACTCGTATAGCGTGGGGACGGCCTCTGCTTCGGAGTACGTGCGATCAAGATCGTACTTACTCGGTCGTTTAAACGCGTGCACACGTGTGCATGGACACGCGAATAAATACAAATATATATCTATGTATGTATGCATATATCAGGGAAAATAACATAGTGGATTGACTATTGAGAGTGCGTGGAGTGGTACTCTATTCTTGTAGAGGCGCAGATGCGGTACTGGTGTCGCCAAGTCCGGAGGCACCGGTTGCTTCTGGGTCCCACAAAAGTGCTCTCGGCGGGTCTCTCAGCGCCCAGTGCTCTCAGATTCTCTGACGGCAGTTTCATATTGCCCTCCCCGAATTGCCTTGCAGGCCTCAGCCTTGTCTCAGAGAATAGCGGTCCTGTGAAACTAATACATACACACGCAACACACGCCAAGGTGTCCTGCCCCTCTCCTCTAAAAACCCGGCGACGATACATCCCCGACTGGAATGTCATTTTCGCATCGAGACCGTACGCCAACCCCGAACCCAGGGTAGTCACTCGACGTAAGATCCAACGCGACCACCGAGATGCCCGATTACGATCGTTCGAGTTTAATGAAGCAAGTCGATAACGGACCCTTTTCGTCGCAACTGGGTCACGAACTGGAGTCAAAAGACCTCTTCGGAGAAGACGAATGATTTTTTAGGATGACGAGGAATTGGAAGGAAACGCCGAGCAGGAACCAGCATCGGCGAGGACCTGGAAACCCTTGGAGTTTCCGGATCTTGCCTTGATGCAGGGTTCCCTCGGGCGTCTCCCAGATTCGTTCGCTCCTCGGCTTGGAAGAGGTCTTTTGGAGCTCCTGCGATATCTGGGAGATGAAAGTTAACGAATGGCTTGAGAACTAAAGAGCATATGGGTACCGACAAAAGCGAACAAGGCAACGGTAAAACTACGATTTCGGTGATGATCCGGGTCGCGAGAACGGACTCGGGCCCCTGCGCCGGGGAGTTTGCACGTCCGAGAACGAGATGTGGAGAAAACGTAATTTGGTAGACGCGAGACGGGTCTAGGACATGCAACGGAGATGTCATGCATGACGAGTACATGTCTTACCAAGGTTTCATGGAACGTTCCCCGGAACCCTCCCCAACCCCAGGACTTACCTTTTGTTCCTTCGAAGGGCCCGCGTCTCCTCGCTCCCTGTAGAAGGGGTACTCGGCCTCGGTGTAGTCGTACTGCCACTCGACGAAGTGATTCGCCACGTCGAACCCTCGGTAATTGTAGGAACAGTACTCGAAGTCGATCAGCACAAGTTCGGACTTCCTCGTGTTCTGGCGCAGCAGGATGTTGCCCTCCTGCATGTCGTTGTGGCAGAAGACCACGGGATGCTTCTGCTGTTTCACGAACGATCTGGGAACGAGAGATTTCCATGATTGTAGAAAATTATTAGAATAGAGCAGAGCGTGATACTGGACGCCCCGGTTCGGATCCATATACCCTGGCGGAGCGAGTGCCCGATAGTTATAAACGCGAGGATCGGAAAACTTTACAGAGTTTCGAGCTAAATATATTTGCGGCGAGACGGCATCAAGTTCTATACGCCATGTTTTCTCAAACACCACAAGATGAAGAAACGAGAGTTTCGATGATTCGAAAAATTGGGCAAAAAATCGGGAATCCTCTTTGGCCTTACTTAAACCAGGATATCTCGTGCACCAAATCGATCGACTTGAGCACGTTCGCGTTCTCCGCCTGTCGCGGGTCCAAGTTCTCAACGTTCTCCAGGATGTTGGTGGTGGTGTCCAGCCACTTGGCCATGGTGTTCCAGAGCCACGTGGGTTCTTTACTGATGGGCACCTGCATCGAGTGTATCTGGGCCATTTTTTCGGCGATCATCGAGCTGAGAACCGGGTCGGCGAGTTCCTTGGTGAGCAGTGGTCTCGCCGGGATGTACTCCTCTATCCTACCCCCGGGAAAGATCCCGTGGAGTTTAGGACCGAGTCGCCTCTCCGACAGGAGGGTGAAGATGACGGACTCCGTGATGAGACCCTCCAGGGCTCTTTCTCCGTGCACCTGGCCGTATATTCGCAGCAACACCTGTCGGGGCTCCCCTCGGATGGGCACCGTGCCTTCCGGTAGCTGCACATTGTACAGCCAGTTGCTCAAGCCTCCGCTGAAACGGAATACAGTATCCGTTAAAGGATGCATCTCCTGATACCGCACGAGTCCCTGATGCTCCATTACGCTCCATTACGCTCCATTATGCGCCTCGATTACAGTTATAAGACAACTTGACTCTTCTCGACTCACTCAAACGGGGAATAAAAATACCTCCCTACCAAGGTTGGCGCTATGGGACCCTACATACCTGTAGATACCATCGATTGATAACACAACTAAAAATATAACTGCATGCACCGGTGCCCATTGAAATTGCAACGCTTAGGAATAGCGGGATATAAATATAAGAAATTGTGCCAGCTCTAAACGATGTATCGTCGATTTCTGTCGATTTCTGTCGATTTCTGTCGATTTCTTGCTTTTAATTACGTAATTCTCGGTGTCGGGATTATAGTAGCCCCCTGTACAGAAACCAGCAATCGTATATACCAACCTGATGCGCTTGAGGATGATGTTGTCCGCGGTAACGTGCTTCCAAACCCCGTGCAAATAATCGCGACATATCCTGGCTGCGGTTTCCCTCATTTCCGGACTTTGCTCAGACATCTGCAAAATGAGAACCTCGTTAAACAATTTCCGCAATTAACGTTGCATAATTTCTAGGACGAACTGGAAGGACGTTCTCGAAATTCGCATAATTTAATTGCCTCGTGGACAACGTCGACGTCGAAGGCTACTCGAATCTCGAAGAAGTACTCCCTGACCGACTTTAATTCCTTAATCATCGAGAGATCTCGAGTGCCAACGAGAGGAGTACATCCGCGTTTTCTCTCTCTTTCGAGTGGAAAAATCACAAAGTCGAGGCAAAGTAAAGACATTAAGGATTCGCCTCGTTAACGCGTTATGCTCCGAAGTTTCCATCGGAAGTTAATTACGTGGCCTGGGCGACCACGCCGACGAAACAAGCGAAGAGACCCCGAAACCCGTAAGCCTCGACCACGGGCATACCGGGCATACCGGGCATACCGGGCATACCGGGCATACGATCTAACCCCCGTCACCCTGATTCACCTCATTGCCCCAAACTTGCATTTCACTTGCGCATACCGACGTCGTTACGTTCGGTACATGCGTCTTACGTAACCTTATCGAAATCAGGTATTTCGTGGTTAGACGCCATTGGACTATCGATAAAAGGCAATACTTTGAAGGGTCAATCGTCCACGAATTTTTTCTTCGAGCTGGGCGTATCGAATCCTTTGAAACTTTACCACGTGACTATTGAGGATACGCGAAAGGTCCTAATTGAAATTTCATGGAAGTCGGGACCTCCCTTCCAGCCTCCGTGTACACGGTGTAAAGTAACATGATGGTATAACCCAGGTCGGAGAAAAGTTTGACCAAGTCTTCGACGGCACTTTCGCTGCTTCCGCTCGCGTGCACGATCGGGCCGGAAAGACGAACCTGCGACGGAAATGCAACATTTCGCCATCGCTCTAGCGGAGTTCGCGATGCGAAGCGCCCGACGGAGATAAGGTGAGATTTTCTTGGACAGGGATCTTGCGGATCGGCGGACGTTCGGAGACTGGACCGGAGTAAGTGCGCAGGTTCGCGCCATCGCGGTGGGCCCGGTCGATATCGGCGCCTCGCGTCGAGGAGCCTCGCATCGAGATGCCACGTATAGGGTGGGCCGAAGTAGCGGAAGAGTTTCGGTGGAAACGTGAAAATCCTTTCCTCCGAGAGAAAACTCGCACGGAGACGCGTTCGTCCACGGAGGACGAGGCGACCTTGGGCATAAACGTCACGTTTAACCGATAAAAGTGGACATTGCTTAAAGCGACTAGTTTTATTTAGCCCAATTTCTTATCCGAGTCCACTTTTATCGCTCCAGAGTCAATTCTGGAGCCTAAGGTCGCTCGTCCTCCCGCTTCCCTATCGTTTGATTTCCCTGGCGCGCAAGTTGAAATTCTATCGGTAAGTTTCCACTAGTCTCGCGTTTATCTACGCGTGAAATCGATAGGTGACATCATTCGGCAATTTGTCGTCAAATCGGGTCTCGACGTCGACTCCGTTCCGGTCGCGGCGCGAGCTCGTCGACAAGGTTTTCGAATAATCCTTGATAAAAGCCTTGAACGTTGCGGTATCTAGGCACGATGGAACTATAAAATCGCCATTGCTGAGCTAAATTTGCAGCCACTTACGTACGTATCCGCATCGCCTTGTCTTACACCGAGCAAGAAAAATTCAGCAAACCAAAGAAACGTTTTTTTCAAATAGTACCAAAGAAATATTTCATGGATTCAACGAATAATTAATTCGTTCAAACAAATTGTCAGAATTCCGAAGAAACGTCGCATCCAATTTATTCGAGGTTATTTTTAATCCGCGCGGTTAAATAGAATTTTTTGTACACCCTCCACCTGTCAATTGAATCCCTCCGTTCGGCTTGGCCGGGTTTACCGCGACGCGGATAGTTTGTTGGATGGCTGCACCCGCCCCAAAAAATCCTAACGATTTTTAATCCGGGAAATAAAATCGAATTTATTCCGCAACGTCCACGCGTCGACTGAAACCGTGCGGATCGGTCCGTCCGGATTTATCGTAACGCGTGTATCCATCTTTGGTCGATTTCCCTCGACAAAGTGTTTCGACTCGATCCATAGTCCAAACTTATTAATATCTCCACCCTCGTCCAGCCTTGTCCTCGAGAAGGACGCAATTCCATTTGGAGCCGACAAAGACGCGAGAGGAATAAAAAAAAGGGGACAAAAACGAGAGGAAAAATGAAAAATATCTTCCGGTAACATCGAGGCACGCAAAGAAACGACGAAGTATCGGTCACTTTGACGGGTGATGAGTCGCGGGTACTCACGACCGAGCATCTTCTGGCCGATGAAGAAGAAAAGTAAAAAAGAATACACGCCGAACGCGCAAATCGGAGAAGGAAAACGTTTAACCGTGAGTCACCGTGGGCGGAATGCCGCGAGCCGCAAAACACGTTACGACTTTCAATAAAACTGCCTGAAATGTGACGCCCGGACGGTGCGTTGCGTAATTCCCACGTTCATCGGATAGGAAGAAAAAATGATCTCGCTTCGCGTTCCTCCGCGGAAACGGTTGACTCTGCGCGAATGTGCATTTATGCGTCCTTTTCGGAGACATCGGTATGGTCGAAACGCTCGAAAAGTAAGTCGATCAGAAATCGATCGAGTGCCGAGCACAACCAAAGGAAGTAACTCGCTCGATTATCATCGACGAGTGTATATACCTTTTGATAGCATGCTGCTATGCACGTTCCCGCCGAGATACGAACTGTATTTGTTTGTCCTGATTTTTGTGCCGTTCAAACTCAGCCAGGCAGTCGTTACGATATAATGCGGTATCTGCGTCGAGAACGTAAAATATTTTCCGATTTACCCCGCTTTCGCGAGATCGTCTCGACGTCGAGAAAAAGTAACGAAAGTCACGAGGAACAATTTGGAATAGCGCAAAGTAGAGTCGAGTATCTAACGAAGAAGGGGTAAACAGCTTAGGCAGCTGTTTTCGAGCTCGTGATTTGGCTCGCGAGTACATTGATAGTAAGTACCAGAAATCGCGATTTACCCTTGACAAAAAACGTCTTACTTTGGCATCATTAACAAATGGATCCTAGTGGTCGCCTCACTTTTTTTTCACTCCAAAGCGCAAATAATGATTAAACGGTTTAAACGTTAACCCTTTTAGGGCTCAACCAACCATTTGTGTTTGGAAATAAAAATGGTCAAAATGTAAAGGCATTTCTCAGGTGCTCGCGAGCCGTGCAGGGAAATTCTATTCTATCCGGTGGAACCGACGAGCGCCTCGTTCGAATTGACCAATTTGAGGGTTTCTCGTCGCCTCAAAGGTAGAAATAAATTGAAATTTTATGTACGCCCGAGAGCCCCACCGCCCCCTCGCGTCTACGAAAACGAATTCGCTTATAAAAAATAATTTTCAAAACTCTATAAACACGTACGTGTATCCGATGTAGTCAAGTCGGGGAGGTATACAAGTTTGTCGGACGATACGTCGAGCGACTAAGTTCTGGACCACCTCGATCAAGTGATGCGTAATCGAAACACGCACTCGCAGGTCGCGAAGGACACGAGAGCCCCACCGCGTCTCGTCTACGACCCGTCTACGACCCGTCTACGAATGTTTCGATGGTTCGGTATCCGACGCTATGAAAATACTTCCACATTGACCAACCGTACGTCACGAGTCAGCCAAGGCTCTGCAGGTAGGAACGAGCAAACGTGCTCTCGAGAGTCCTTCCAGGTCTCTCCAGGTCACTCCAGCTAATCGCCGATACGTACTCTGCATCGCATCGCACCGATCAAAAAGAAAGTGAAGACGATTCAATTCCTCGACTCTCGGTCCATCGAAAATGCGGGAAAAAACGATGCAAAAAAACAAGTTGCACCAATGTCGCAGGTCCGATCTTTTTCTTTCTTTAAGTAGAGGAACTTGCCTGATAAATGGCCACTCAACGGGAATATACAGTGCTGGGTAAAAGGCGACAAATTTAGAATACGCAATGAGGTTATGCAACTGCACGCGACTTTTATGAAATTAAACCCTGCTACGTCGTTGCATTCGATCCCCTCGTATATTTTCTAATCACGCGCTCCGTTTTTCAATAATGCCTACCTAGAGAATATTACGTGACGATAAATCGCCGCGGTAAATCCATGCATATCTGGACAGCTTTAATGGTCGCAAAAATCGCTACGATTTATCGTAACGTGTGTAGCCTCCCTTGGACGCGATCTTATTCTACTTTTATTCGTTCATATGCCAAAATTTGGTTTAAGTACCCATCGGTTATCCGAAATTCTTCGTCGCCTTGAAATCCAACAAATATCTAATATAAGAAAATATCCTTGCTTAGGTTTAATTCGGGCTGCAGCCACCTAACCAACTAACGGCAACCGGGAACGTTCTCTCGGTCGGAGTTTTATCCCTCAGTTTTTACGATAAAACGTGGAGTCGAATCCAGCAGAATCTCGAAGTCGCCCACTGGATCGTTTTTGACCCATGTCGACGGAAATAACGACAGGAATGGTCTAAGTCGATTTTAACTTGCGACCTCGAGACAGCCTACTGAACTTGCATATTTTTGCATGCATCGAATTGGTGCATAATCAATACTCCACCTGGTTATTTTTTATTGCCGCGCAACACCTTTATTGGTTATATTTTATTCACCTTGCGGTGTTAATTATACCCCAGTATCATCATTATACAATTATGCATGCATAATACAAATTATTATTTTTTTACAGGCGATGTTTTATCCCTTCAAAAATGACGGAAAAATATTCAGCTAAGAGTGGCACGCCCAAGTGGATTCCCAACTTGATTTTTTTCTCTCCCAGAGTTTGGTCTAACCGAAACAACCGGTTTTTGGTCTTCGATCTACGATCTTAGGATCCATTTTTTTCGGAGACTTTAATGCACGAAAGAAACGTCTTCCCGACACGACGGCTTACAAAAAGAGAAACCGTTTATGCCGCCATGTTCTTTTATTTAAGGTTTTCCGTGACTCATATTCCAGGGTAGCCGATTAAAATTCCAAGAAGAGATTGTCCCGATTGAGACAAAATATTTGAACGATGCTCAACATCGTTCAGATTTATGGTACACGGTATCGTTACGGTTATCAAATTACCCAGAAAGCCTGCATTGTGTTCCTTAATAATTATCGATCGACTGCCTACAATAATAGTGTTCTCTTGCAGTCCACCCAAGCCTATTACTCACAAGAGATTAATAAGGAGGCATTAAAAAAATCCCCATAAAAACTCCCGATTTAAATAGCTTTAAAGTACTCATAAAATATTTCCCCGACAACTGAATCTCGTTGCTAACTCCAAAATGCCTTAAAAGTACATTTCAACGTCCTTTCTGTAATAAAAAATCGGGTGGTTCAGAAATTCTGTTCAAGATGAAAATTTTTAGTTATAAATTATGAAATATATCAAGACTATGAAAAGAAAACTATGAGCAGGTGTATAGTTAGTTCATACGCGTATTAAGTGATAAGGAGCGATACGCGAAATTCAAGGTGAAGGTATGGTCGCAACTGCGGACAAGAAGAGGTGAGAGTGCTGCGAGTCGGCTGTTCCGCGACCAAGCGGAAATACGTGGAAGCTGTATCTTATCTAGGTGACGTGTACTTACATACCTTGTTTCCGACACCCATTCTGTCGTCGTTTAATCGCGCAGGCGCAGGGTCTCGCGATCGAGCCACCGGTCGGTCCAGGTCGGTCCGGGTCCGTCCACAGGGCCGAATTGGTCGTCTTTGTCCTCGAAATAACCGCGAGGTGGGTTAACGTACCGAATTAGGGTGGCGATTTCACAAGAGGAAGAGCGGCGTGTGAGTCGGTTGAGTAGCGCCAAGTAATCTATGACCGATTTTCACGGGAGCGACGAGAGCAATCGAGCGGTGGACGACTTTGCGAGATATTCAGAGTAGAGATTCGAAAGAACTCGACGGTATTGCTTCCCGGTCGGGGCGCAAATGCGAATGATGCGAACGATGCGACTGAACGAAGGTACATGCACGCGATGTCACGAAGTTAAGGTTAGTTGCACCGTGCCGTGCCGTGCCGTGCCATGCCGTGGTGGGAGAGTCGACGGCGCACCGTGATTGGCCCACGAGGAGAGTCGCTCGACCAATCAGGAGTCGCGGATTTGACCGCGCTCGGCGTCTCTATACTCCGTGCTTAACCGTCGCTTGACGCTCCGATGACAAACGACGCGGCTCGGCCCTTCTTGAACTTGATTGGAAGCTTAACCAAAGTGTGCCGCTCGTTATCACGCGTTACCTGCATGTTGCAATGTATGTACATACATACCAGAGATTAAGCAGATGAGCGCTAACCGATCACTCAACAGTTGTCTCCTCTGAATGCACCCAATATTCTTTACAAACATGAAAATGCTCTATAGAATATTCGTACTTACCTTTGCGTAAGTTTCACAATTAATTTATTTTAAAGGTCAATTTTATTTGTCCTGTAAGAATCTTCCAGGATTGACTGTCTCTAAAGAAGAATAATATTGTATTGCATGTATGTCATACTGCTGGGCGACGAGAAAGAATGCTGAATTCTTTGGTGAGTCAAGTGTCCTTCGCTATTTTAACATTTTTCATATTTAATTCACAGAATCACCATGGGACTTGGAGAACATTGCCAGATACAAGTGGCAGATTGGGGATCCGTTGAGAGCGAGGTAGTAAAAAAATATACGTTAACAAATAGCATTGGCCAAGAAGTGACCGTTATTTCATATGGAGCAACAATAACGACTATAAGGACTCCGGATAAAAATGGACAAACTACAGACGTGGTACTTGGATTTGATAACATTGAAGGTAAAAATATTTCATGGCATGAAAATAATGGCAACGAAATTAAACAAATATACTCAAGCTGATTTTTATCATCGACAGGTTATCTCGCGAAGAACAATCCCTACTTTGGCGCAACAATAGGGCGGGTTGCAAATCGCATAGCCAACGCCCAGTTTATTTTAGATGGTGTTGAGTACAATTTGTCTAAAAATGTTGGAAATGATAGCCTCCATGGAGGAATAAAAGGTTGGAATGCGCGAGTGTGGAATTCTACGATAGAATCTAATAATGTCATCATGACATTACTGAGTGATGACGGAGAAGAAGGATATCCAGGAACTGTGATTGCTTCTGCAAAATTCTGCCTTACCGAAGAGGGACAACTTATCATTGAAATGAAGGCTTTTACGACGAAGGCAACACCAATTAATTTAACGAATCACAGTTACTTCAATTTGGCAGGACATGTAAAAATCATTACATTTATTTTGAAGTACACACAAGGCTGTCAGTTTGAAATTTGCATGCTACTTTACCAATGATTTTTGCTCTTAATATGATAACATTTAACTTGTTATTTTTTAGGATACCAACTCAAAGGAGCTCTACAATCATGTGTTTAAAATAAATGCTGATCGTTGGACAGTGACTGATTCAGAAAGTATTCCCACAGGAGAGATTAGATCCGTGGAAAATAGTGTGTTCGATCTGAGACATCCCACGGTCCTTGGTAAAATTATCTCTAGTGTACCAGGGGTTGGTTATGATTATAACTTTTGCTTACTCGAGGATAGCGAGGCAACAAAAGAAAGATTTGTCGCGAAAGTTTTGCATCCAGCTTCCGGCAGATACTTGGAAGTGTTTTCTGATCAACCTGGTGTTCAGTTCTATACATCTAATTACTTTCCAACTACGATCGACAGTGCAATCATAGGAAAAGAAGGCAAGAAATATTTAAAACACGGTGCATTCTGCCTAGAAACTCAAAACTATCCAGATGCTGTAAATCATGTAAGTGTTGTAGAATGAATATAGTTACATATAGTAATCAGATGTTAATGACACTTTCTAAATTTCAGGCCAATTTTCCAAATAGCATTTTGAGACCTGGCAAAATATATTCTCATACAGTTATTTACAAATTTGGAGTGGAAGCATGAATTTTATTCACGTGGTTCCTTCTGTATGCATGCAATATGAACTTTAAAATAATGCATTCTACGCATATATTTCTTACCGAATAATCTGTATAGTTGTCATATGTATTTTTTATATTCTCAATTTATGATTGCAATGTTCATATTTATGTTGAATATTCTGTAATCAGATATTCGTGGACCAATAAAAAAGCAATGAATTTAATTGTCCAGATAACAAATCTGATTTATTATATTTATCAGATCGGATGGGACAATCGTGTCACTGTACAAATAAGTGATATCTGATTTCACATGCTGTTCTCAATGCATAATCCAAGTCTGTGTTTAATAAGCTTTTGAAAAGACTTCACGTCTTGATAAAGGTCATGAAAATTATCTGCATTTAATCTTAGGGGGTACAAATTGAAAAATGATAATAAGATGAAATATTAGAGTGGAACTAATAGTCTACATAAATTGTTAATCTAGGAAACATATCTAATACTCTTACATTGCCTGTTAGTCATATTTCATATATTTTAACTTCAGGTATAAACAACTTCAAGCCAGATCTGAAGTCTCAAGTAAAATGACATTTCTGAACGTATAATAAAATTTATCATAGAATAGTTACTTTGTTAATATAACATTATTCTAGAATCGAAGTATAAACTGTAATCAGATAATGCATTCACCTACAGTGTTTGATTAAATGTATTTATTTTACACATGGTATTATAGTACTTCAAAATATAATCATTTTGGAATTATATACAAAAGGCCTTAAAAGCCATAACCTTTAAGTCACTTTCAAACTAAAGTTAATAATTACTTACTTATAATGCCGTATAATCTTTAGTACTGATAGCTATGACAGTGATGGAGAAAGATTCACTTCTAGTGGATTGTGCTTCTTTTTCGATGTCGTCGAATCAATAGTATCTAGTAGTCGGTCTTGACGTTGTTGAGTTATAGGTGCTGTTGCTGGGGTATAGCGATCAGAAATCCAGCCTTCTATATAGTACCCGCAACATCCGATAACAGCAGCAAATGGTAGTATTACAATTGGTGCATAACTCCGGAGAGCTCCCATAACAATGGGCCACATTTTCTTAAAAAAAATCCAATAAACACTCCTATGAATATATAAATTAATTCTCTGGTTGGTTAATAGAAACATGTAGATACAAAATAATCGACACGATGAAGTGACAAAAGTTCACAACAGATGTACTGCAACATAACCTCTCTCGATATAATGTTGGATTTGGCTTAATCTCTTTATGTTTAAATACTAGTGTTTACTTACCAATGATTCTCTTTACCACTGCAGATCGTTTTATTCTTAAAGTCACAAAAATTATGACATGGACTTGGGTAATTGAATGAATGCAATTAATAAAAGGAACATCACGTTTTTGGTGGGGTTAAAAATGTCAAGGGTATGAACTCAGAGGTCCCTATAGACAGATTCTCGGGTATTATATCGGAGTGTGATGTTCACAAAATAATTATCGTATGCGTCGTGTGTCTCATAGAGCGCGTTGCGTCAACGTATCGAGGAAGTCCAATCAGAACTACCTGGACTGACCAGGACGGTCGACGCGCCACGCTGTATGACACCCGAAATGCTCAGTAGGACTTTAACCTCACTCTTTGGAAAATACCCGCAGAGACCTCTAACAAAAATTAGTAAAAGTACAGTCGACTTTTGTTATCCTGCAGGAATAGTGAGAGACGTTATCCAATATTGTTGCTTATAAGT
Organism: Orussus abietinus; assembly: GCF_000612105.2. Taxonomy (NCBI): domain Eukaryota; kingdom Metazoa; phylum Arthropoda; class Insecta; order Hymenoptera; family Orussidae; genus Orussus; species Orussus abietinus. The sequence goes on from NW_019394321.1 coordinate 393,698, forward strand.
TAATAAACGAAAAATAATTATTAAGGAACATGCCAGTTTTTCAAGAATCATGTGCTGAAGTAAGTAAACCAGTGATTTTACACTCATTGTATTTTTTTTATTCAGTAATGCAGTAAAGATTTTACGTTAATTTATGTTATGGTTTTTAGCAAATTCAAGCCCAGACAATAATTATAATCCATCCCGGATCTATGTATCTTCGAATGGGACGAGCATCAGATTTAAATCCTTTCACGTTGTTAAACGCAGTGGCCAGACGGAGGTTACCTGGAGGTACTGTGCACCGAGATTCGTTTCTTCCAAATCTTGTGCCTAAAGTAAGATTTCCATTGCTTCTATAAAAATTTATATCTATTGCCAAGTGTATATTGAAAATGTGTCTTATATAAATAATGAATAGACTAAGGAACTGACACAAGCGATGGAAGAATCACGCCTTCAAGTATCGCATACTTTGCAATCCTGTTTGCAATCCGATGGTCGAAGACGGTATGCTACACCTCCGCAACAAATTGCAGCGTTTAATCGTAGATCAAATCCAGAGGTATTATCCCCACCCAGCGGGGAGTGGATTACAAGGGATCAAGAGGTGATCATTGGAGATGACATTCTGTCTTTAAATCCAGAAGAAGACTATAACATCCATTTTCCTTATAAAAGAGGGGATTTAAATATACATTCTGGTGCTGGTGGCAGCTTGCGAGCCGTCCTTGCAGATCTGAAAACAATTTGGGAATATGTATTGACAAATAAAATGGATATTCCGTTACGTGACTTGCGACATTATCGTGCAGTACTCATCATACCTGATATATATAACAGACTATACCTGAAAGAACTGACAACGTTAATGTTGTGTGATATAGGTTTTGGAGGATGTTTTCTATTACAGGTATGATTTTCTTTAAAACACGGTGTACATTTCACTTTAAAAAGAGATTGTTTCGTTATCAATTGATTAACTTTCATGTCCTCAGGATCACGTTGCAGCTACATTTGGCGCTGGCTTAGGTTATGCATGTGTAGTCGATGTAGGGGACCAAAAAACGTCAGTATCTTGCGTGGAAGATGGTATTTCTCATAGAAACACACGAGTACGCATGGATTATGGAGGCGGTGACATTACTCAAACCTTCTTTTGGCTACTTCAGAAGTGTGCGTTTCCTTATAAAGCTTGTGACCCTTCTGACAAATTAGATGCTCTACTTTTGGGCCAATTGAAGAAAGACTTTTGTCACGTTGACTTAAATGTTTGTGGCTCACAAGAGAAAACGTTTATTGTAAAGAAACCTAAAACATCAACACAGAAATTCACCCTTCAGGTATTTATTTAATGTAGAGATTAGTTGGGTCAAAGTTAATAAATTATCTATAGTTTTTAACATATCTCCTCAGGTTGGTGATGAATGCATAGTTGCACCATTGAGTCTATTTCAACCAGAATTATTTAAAGTAACTGGAACGCACAATGTTCATACTCAAAAGCGCTCGATGGGAGATTCTGAAGATCCTCACGATGAAAACTATTTACGCGAGACAAGTGTGAGTTTTTCCATTATTTGAGAACGGTGTAAAATCAATACATAAAAAACAAACTTACAATTATTTCAGCGAAGAGGTATGAAAGAAAACTTGGAGCAAACTTTGGAAATGCAAGAAGAGGTAGTTACCCCAGCGGTTGCTGGAGAGGAAGAAGTGGTAGTCGATGCAGTTGATTCTGCTCCCATCACGTTATCAAATCGTGATCTTGATGCACCGCGAGATTTCGTTGTCGGTCCTCAACAATTGCTTGGACTAGATCATGCCGTGTTACAAAGTATTGATCGATGTCGTAAGTATCATAAGTAATGCGTATTAATTGTATAATTTGAGATCAAGATTTTGTTGTGATATAAACTAATATATCTTATAGCAACCGAGGATTTAAAACGAAAAATGTACAGCTGTGTATTGGTTGTGGGATCAGGAATGAAATTTGAAGGCATCGGTATGTGGCTTCACAATAGGATATCCCTTCAAATTCCTTATATGTATCGAGCCGGTGAGTTCAAAAGCACATATCAAACTAATCTTAATAAACCTTTTTTCATTAATATAATTGTATCGTATACCTGCAAATATTTTTACCTTTAAATTAGAACAATTGGATATAATAACACATCCAAAAGAAATGGATCCAGGAATGACAGCATGGAAGGGTGCTGCAATTTTAAGTTGTTTAGAATCCGCTCAAGAATTATGGATTGGACGCCAAGAATGGGAAAGAATTGGAGTTAGGATATTACGAGAAAGAGCACCATTTATGTGGTAATTAATTTTGTACATTCCAAGGTATCCTCAATCGAGAAATGCACTCTTGCATGTATATTTTCTAGTATGAATAAATTAGCACTGATACTTCTTTATTACATTGAAAAAAAAATAACATTAAATTAACAATTAATAGTTTGTGTTCAGCGGTTAATTTATTCCTCTAAGTAAATTAAATTTAGGTATACTTTCAGGTAGAAATGTATGATAAATAAATAGATTGTTAGCACATTCTTTTAAAGTATCTATGTGTAAAATTTAATTAACGCATTCAACATGCATAGAATGTTTCTTAGCATTGATATATTATTTACAATTGAATAAGTGAAAAAGTGAAACTAGCACTGCATTAAAAAAATTGTATTAATACTATTAATATAATTAAAAATTAGAATATAAAATATTAAAAATAGTACCCTAATTCATAATAATTGTGCCAATTTAATTTTATTTGTATCGTTAGGATGATAAACAGCAATGTCACCTTCTATTAAAAACGTAGCACATAGCAATGTTTCAGGAATCAAATCTATATAAATATCATCACCTCCATTAGTATATGCGGTCGTTAATGCCTGCAATTATTATTAAGGTCAGATTTAGTTAACATCCTGTAAAAATACATGACTCGTAAAGAACAATGGAACACTTACTCCTAGTAAATCTTTAAAGTCTTCGTTATTAGGGAAAAGTGTATCCACTACCAAGTGCTGCAAGGAATAATGGCATTTTCTTGTTTTATCTTTCATTATTTAACTAAAAGATCTTGTTCCCATAATACTCACCAAATCAGTTTTAACTGATTTGAACAAACGATTCACAAGAGCAAGTTCATCCATGTATGTCTTACTAACAGCTTTCTGACTTTCACCTTGATAAGCTTTTCTCATATTTTCTAAACCTTGCTTTTTCTTTTCTAAACTGAAAAAGATGAAATAATTCCAGATGTAGTCCAATAAAAAATTGTAACCGAAGTTATATAATATATATATATTACTCACTAAACGATATCATCCTTGCTTTCTTTCAATTCATTCTGCATTTTCTCAAGGTACCCCTGCATATCCTGAACTTCTTTTTCCAACTCTTTTATTGTTTCGACATAGAGATCCGACGTCTTTAGTATAGGATAATCCTTAGGGCATTCTTTTTCAAGGCGTTCTGATAAACACTGAAAAAGGCGCACTTGCTTCTTTTTAATCTTCTCAATATCTTTTGGACTTATAATTGCAGCTTCATTGTTCAGATTTGCATCGACTAAAGTTTCCAGTTCCTGTAGTCTTTCCTTTTTAATGTCCTTCAAGGATTCGTATACATCTTCCAATGTAAACTCCACTCCATTTTCCAATAACGGCGCTATGCCAGATTCGGAAGATTGAAACTCATCTAAGGACTTTAATAAGAGAATAAATATTTTGTGAATTATTCCGTATTATCGTGTACACATACACATAAAAATAACAATTAATGAAGAAATCCTAAACCTAATATAGGATTATCCAAGTCTTACGCAGGTATGCGTATTATAACTTAATATTCAGATTAAGTCGATGTAAAGAAATAAGGAGGAATGTTAATTACGAATTTGAAATTAAAAGCTTACCATGATTAAGAAATAGTCAAATAATGTTGTTGTTGTTGTTTTTTGGCCCCAGAGTACCCAAGGGTTTACTCTATTAAAGCCAGTTTTTAACTGCCAGTCAAATAATATACAGTTTTGGCGGAAAAACGTGGAACATAACCACGACATGGAAGATCAAACTTCAAAGAGGGAAAACATGTTAATTTTCCAACAATATAGTTCAGCCATCTATGAGCAGAAAAGCTAAGGAAATCCATGATACTAGGGGAAAAATAAAATTTTGTTAACCTACGAAATTCATTCCTTAGTTCAAGTCATCATGGGTAATTCATCGCCGCAGAGCTTGCCGGACTTGTTGGTAAAAGATGTTAAAAGATGTTAAGCGATGTTTGTTATCACAGAGATGAGTTGGGAGCACAGATGAGAAGGATCCCTGAATAGGGCCACCATTGGGGGGTATTAGGTGGCAAGTGCATTCTCCACTGTTCTCCACCGAGGGCAGCACAGAACGCGATCGCGCGACCCAGCCCGTGTGAGCAATTGTCCAGCTTATCTCTGTTAATATTTTGTCATATCGTTCCATAATATTTTACACTAATAAAAAACTTTTAATAATGTTTTGAATTATAAAGTAGGATAGGAGTATCGAAAATACATGGCTATGATTAAGGAATGAATTAAACTTTGATGAAAGATAAATGATACAATAATGATAGTAGTTCCCATGGTTTTTCAAAACCACTGGTCTGTAAATGTAGATACAAGAAAAAGGGTACTGCGGTCATTGCATCGTAGATATTACAAGGAGTGTACAAATATCTGTTTCAAGAACATTGAATTGCAGGATTAAACAAAGTAATGAGGCTTCTTCACTATAATGCCATACTCGGCAACAGCAGGTGTTAAATCTTCCATTGTTAAGGTGTAACGTCGATCCTTGCCCTTTGTTTTTGTATTCTGATTTGCACCTCTTGTCTTACAATGCTGTAGCGCGTCATTGGCAATTTCGGAAATGAACTTTTGTGCTGCCAAAGATACTAATCGTACTCTGGAAGCAAATTTTGTATTAATGCATTTTTTTTATAGGAAGGCAAATGATATTGTAACATGAACAAATATATACATATAACTTTGTCACGTACATTCTTGGATCGGTTGTATTGAAACCTGCAGTATGCAAGTAATGTTCACTAATAGCGTCAGGTACCTAACAGGAAATGAATAAATAAATACACTGAATAATTTAAATTTAAATGACAAATAAAACATACTAAAGAGAATTCATACCGTTGGGGTATAATCTTCTAATTGCAGTAGAAAGTCAGATAGCGGCTGTCCTGCTGTTTTTGTTTCCTCGTTTGGAGAATACATCGGAGGTGTATCTCTACCGTAGTTTTCAGCCATATCGGGGACGTTTATTCTATCTATATATTTAATTATATTAGACATTTATACATTTACTAGTAAAGTATATAAAAATCAAGGAAATATACAGTCCTAACCTCTACAACTAAGGATGAAGTCTTGGATAAATACTCTTGTCAGTAAATGTATTGTGAGAAACAACTCGTTATTACTTGTTTAATTGAAATCCTTTAAACAGAACCGAAAACTTGAATTACAACTCTTTGAAATGATTATACATACTCTTACAACCCAAGGATCCTACACTATAGAAAATTACTCGATCCGTGTATTCTTTCTCCGAGAGGAGTGGGGAGACCGTAGTTAGCCATATATATATATATATATATAGACTTCGCATTGGACCACCAGATTTTCAGTAAACAGAATGGCTTTAATTGTTGGGTGAGTCCGTCGGGACACGTGGACATTCGTACCTCTTCCAGTGCAAAGCAGTCTACATAAAAATATGGTCTAAAATCTGATTGAGCCGAGTGCCGTCGGCATACGTGGTCCATGTGGTATTCGAGTTTACCCCTTCCACTGCCCTGCGAGGTCTAGATATTTATGGTCTAAAAGATGATACTATAGATGCTGCAGTGCTTTTACAAAGTAAATACATACGCACCACACCAGCTGAGTTTAACAAATACGACATACGAAGCTACTGTTATGACCACTTCAAAAGATTTAAATGTTGCGAGGAAAAGTCTTATTGCTTCGCTCGGTGAAAATGCAAAGGCGTAAGTACATGTTAATCTTTGATACAACGAATTATCGCGTCACAAACCTATAAATTGGGATATCGTATGTTATACCAAATAGGTTATACTAATCTCTTTCTTTCTGTTAATTACAAAAGCTTCAATTAATTATAGGTATTTCGAGAAAATGAAGCTGTGGTTTCAAATGAAGGTATTTGTCTGCCTTTATTTCTATCTCATAGTAAAAATATCCCACAGTGACGAATCATGAACATGAAATTTATTTTAGACAACTAAAGAAGAATTTGATTGCGAAGCTCGCAATATGATGACCGAAGATCAAGTTCACTTGCACAATGAGTTCCTCTTATGTTTATTTAATAAAGTACGCGGTTTGGCCGTGGTGTCAACAACACGAAATACAAAGTTAAATAGTTGTCATGGTTTCCACGATAAAGACAGAATATTAGGTAATATACACAGTCACCATGATAAAGATAAAATATTAAAGGAAAAACGTTTACGTTTGAAACGGAGGTATAAAACCGATAAATCAAACTTTGAGGTAAGCACGCAAAGATACGTGTGACAGAATTCCAAGATGCGTTATAAATCTGCTTTCTTCTTACTATTGATTCACATATTATTAGCCAGCAGATATGTATGTGGAAGTACTTGGTCAGGTATCGTCACCGGTAGGAGATGAACCCATTGGAGCTAATCGTTCCAGTGCTCAAGAACTAGTGCTACCCGACCGCACTTTTGTATTAGCGAGATTAATGCTTGCAGCATGGGAGAATAATATGGACGGAGCTGAGGAAAGCACTGCTCACATTGTCATAGCTGCAACTCAACTCTTTTTAAAGAATGTTCTCACTGCCATTCTGACCAGGCGAAAAGGATACTCTGTTACAGAGGGAACGTTTATTCACAACATAGGGGAGCCAGTCCCCTGTTCATGGAAAAGGAACACTGCTTACATTCCGCAAATGTCCAATTACAAGTACGACATGCAAATGAGTAGTTTGGATTGCAGAAAATAATTGTATTAATCATTACAGTGCACCAATCAGAATAGCAGATCCAGATGGTCAGGTGCCTTCGATAAAACGCAATGTAGAGGAAGCAGAGCAAGTAACAGCTTTCACCATGGCATGTTCAACGCAAACAGTTCTTCCTTCACCACATCCTGTTAGCGTGTCCGACCTGCAACATACATTGAAGGTATTGGAAGACAAAGCATTATGTTTAACCCATGATAACTTTGTTATTAATATGATTGGCTGTTTAGACGATAAAAGCTACTATTGAATATTTTACATTTATTTACAGATATACAAGAACCTGGTATGTAATCATACAATTTACGCAACTAATATGGAACGAATTTATACTTATGCTACACATCCTACATGGGAAGAATTAGAAGCAAAAAGAGTTTTGTGTCAAAGTTCAGAAACTTAGAGCGGTGTGCATAAGAAAATAAGGTTTTGTATACATATTTGTGTAAGAGTATTCAAAGTTAAATAGCCTGTGTTTGGCGCCTCTTCCTTCCCACCCCTTGTCGGTGTAAAATTAGTTTTATTCGATGTCCGGTTTATCCAGAATCCTCGTATTAATGTTTCACAATTGATTTTATTTTTATTTATTTTTCTAACCATCGCCAACGGTGTTCTTTTCCCATTAATATCAGCTATCCTTCTACGCCGATTTCGACAGCATCCTCCCTACCAGTCTTCCGGAAAAGGAATCCGAACGAGACTTGGAATCAGCCTGAGTAGAAAATATTAAATATTTCATCATAGATCATAGTCCGTTTATTACCGTAAGAAAATTAAACGATACTATGCCACAAGAAATGATATATCTTATTACACTGGTACTAAATTGGTAAATAAGTAAAAATTGACCTTTTCCTCTCCAGTCGTTAGGTGACGTCTACAAGTTGAATGCAATAGATACAATATTCCAGAATTTATTTAAATACATAAACGTAAGCAATGCAATCTGGTTTCCTTAACTTAATGGAAGAATATAAGAATTTACATTCGTATTTGGAACTTTCCAGCCTTAGTGATGTACTTTACACCTTTAAAAGGTTTGTACTTTTCTCCGTACATATCAAGTCGATTAACCTTCAAACCAGATACTGCTAATTGATTTATTGTAAAATGTACCTAGAACAATCAATAATTATTCTGTGCCTATGAAAAACAGTATAAACAGGAAGGTTTTACTTACATTAATAGCTGGATTTGATTCGGTAATTGCAGCAGTATTTTGTACAGTTATCTGTTAGAGAAAGAAAAAATCCAATTATGTATGACTGGCTCAGTGATACTATTAATAACGTGATCATTATCCTTACAGATCCTCTGAGATTAGGTAACTTGGATACGTCTATCCTTCCAATATCCCACATTAACACCTTACTAACTGGATCAAAAGAATATTTTCCTTGGTTTGGTACTAAACTACAATTTAATACGATTTTTGGCATGGGTATCTCCAATGATACATTTTCTACCTGCAACAAAATAAATAGTTATTGTCTGTTTCCAAATTTTTTAAATTATGTTTGTCAAAATATCATACCGTCTTGCCAATCGTTTGTTTTGGTCCCACGGTTATATCCAATCTACCACCACCAGCTTCCTTTAAACTTATATTGTGTCTTATATATAATGGAATAGCAACGATACTTTGTGACCCTATGTGGTATGATAATAACCGGAAATTTCCATCAGGGGGAATAAATGACAAAATTCTTTCAGACTGAAATTGAATAGAATAAGTACTTGCTATATTTGAGTAACTATGATTTTTTAACATTTCCTTGTACACCAACCTCCCATCGTTTGAATCGTACACAAGGATGGAAGCTTACATCATCAAAGAGTCTAGGATTCATAAACGATAAGGTTAAATCTGGCATACCACTTAATCTGATACAGCAGTCAATCTGCAAACAATTAAAATTAAGACGATGGCGTTAATATCATGACAACGATGGTAATAACATTCGTGGCTGTTAAGCTTAGAATACTAATAAATGTGCAGATAGTATATAGTAACTTACATATCCTTGAATTTCCGCAAAGACCGTGGCACCAGTTTTATCAATAATTGCATCAACTTCTTCGACAACATCAAAATATGCTTCATTGGCTGTGTATTTAACCCCTGTTCTTCTCCAGGGAACATTGGAAAGTTGTCCGCTTGGTAAAATTGCACTTACACTAGGAAAAGGATTAAAATATATAAAATTATATTACCGCATCAGTTTCCGTGCAGTGATTTCACATTTGAAAAAATATGAGCATTACTTGGATTTGCCAGTAACGGTATTAGCGATAGTCCGTAGGATATTAGGTGGCTTAATGAGCTCCTTTAAAATATTTGATTCCGTAGCCAATGGAAATCCATTATCTAACATTTCATCCAATAATTCATAAACAACAACATAATTTTCCTTTATGATTGTTTCAGTGCACTCACTAAAGTAATCTTGGAACGTATCCACTACTCTGTGTAAAAATTCAATTACAAACAACGGTGGAACTGCAACAGTGACAAATTGATTAATAGGTGTAGTTAATCTTTTTGTAATTTATTCACTCTATTGTATTTTTAATTATTTTAAAATGCAGAAATTAAGGACAATATACCTTCCGTTGTACATACTGCAACAAAAAACATACTGCAACGATATATACTGATCAAATAATGGTGAGGAGTAGCTATCACCGGGGGAGTATCTTCAGGCGATAGGACTCTTCTCTGCTGATCAAAGAAGTAATCGCATAATGATCGGGCAACAGCACTTTTCCAATGTTTTTCCATAAAGACATCTCTATATTAAAAGTAAATGATACATAAATATTGATGAATTAGTAGGCAAATGATAAAGAATCAATAGGAAATATTGAATAAATGAAGCTAAATACTAGCCACATTCTAGATATGTAAAAAATATTTAACATTTAATGCAATTTATAAATTTACAACGCGTAATATTACGACATGTTGCACAGACCATAAAAACTCACCCTGAAGCATTAATAATAAAGAGACTGTGGATCATTGCTATTTGAACGTGTTTTAATGTACATATAATTAAAGTTAAAGTAATCAACAAATGTATTTGAGTAGCTATGAACGGTAAATTCTGACGTGCCTAAAGCAGAGAGTAACAAAAATGCTTACGCTCGTGTTTCGTAGTTGTCGCGACTCGCGAGACGGTGTCGCCTTAGCGGCCGTGATCGAAACTATGCCACTTGTGCCATATTGCGATTCTGTATCCTTGCCTAGAGCGCTTACTTCTCGCACTACCATGGCACGACAGTGTATTTAAGCGTATTTAACCGATTCTTCATTGAGAGTTCGATTTGCGCCCTACTATCTCACGATTGTATGTGCAAAAATAATTCATCGGGGGCAGGGCAGCTTGAAAACGGCAGAACAGAAGGATCATGGACGTATCCTTATGAAACCATTTATATCAATAATTAACAAACCAATTGTTTCAACTTGATACATATATACACAATATCATTAGATAATCTGATATGTGCTCAACATAAACAGAGAGTTTTGGTTTAGGTGTTGTGAGAGATTTATAAACTGTTTAATGTGTCAAAACTCCTTGCATGGTCTAATGAATTCAACACTGAAATCATGAACCTTACCATACAATTATTTGCAAGACCTTGAATTGACATGCATTCTAAGCAATTTATGAATCAACATTTCCCAACTCAACCCATAATTAATATTAGAAAAGGCAGGAAAATGTGTATAAAATAGAGAGCATTGCATGCACTGTATGATGTTGAAAGAAAAGAGTTAAAGAACCCAAAATCAATTTCTTTGAGCCATCTTGGACTTCCGTCGGACTGCACAAGCATTTAAATTAATCTCAAGAATGACCATTATCGCTCGAACCAGTTTTCGACCTTTCGTCGTCTACTTCGACGAGCTCTTCGCCAACGTCATCCAATCTCCTTGATCACGGCCCCGGATCGAATAAGACCCCAACTTATCGTTGAAGTATTGGGCTTATTACACAAATCCATGGTAACTCGAGAGTGGCTTGCCCCACGAAGTACTCCTAAACACATCCCAGCTGCTACATTGTAGATTGGAGTATCATTCTGAAAAGATAAATTAATATTGACCATCAGAATATTTTCATAATTTGAATTTATAAAAGGCTAAACTTACAATGCCCTTATGGCGCCACTCTTGATTACCACCCATTTCATGGCATTTGCCTAACCTGGGAGCTTTTTCACCTCCTTCCAAACAGAGCATCTGACCAAGGACAAGTTCTTTCTTATCCGTTTCATACCACATCTACATAAAACAAGATCAACGGTATCAAAGGGGGCATCGCTACTATCGCTCTAAACATTTGCTCAAACATGGATGTGTTTTCCTAGGGATAGCATGTACCTGGGATTTGATGCGCAAACATGGTGCCAGAATTAAGTTGGCGCCTCTCGTCTTAATATCCTTCTCACTTTGAATGCACAGAGAGCTGTCAGCGAATCTAATTTGGTACGAGTCAGTGTAATTTCTCTTCCTAGAATGCCATGGTTGCATTGGTTTTTTATTAATCTTTGACCACTTGTCTTTAAAATGTTTCTCGGTGTCATCCGGTAGGGTTAATTCCGGGTAAATGTTCTTCAAATACCATGTAAAATCTTTACACTTGAGTTGTTTTCGTAATGTCACTCTCTCGGAGATGTCTCCATAATTTATCCCTCTTACAGCATCTCGGAGAAAATATTCTTTGTAATCATCCATCCACACGTATGCCACTCGAAGAGAATTCTTTAGCATGGTGTCGTGCCGATCATCGCCACCATAAGGTCGTCTTCTTCGGAATACATGACCAACCCGAGAACATGGAATTAATTCTATACTTCCTCCACACATCCATATCTATCGATGTAGCAAAAGAAGGAATTTGTAATTCGGCATTCTTTTATAAGGATAAAACTTTTAATTGGACAAATCATGAACTTTACCCTGAATGATATTTCCAAGTTTTCACCACCCCAGAGGTCCATGCCAGAATCATACTCTCCTAACTCCGTGAAATATTCCCGATCCATCGCGAACAGTCCTCCTGCCATGGTCGGTGACCTGTTTTGCAAAGACGCCTGTGACACGTCGTGTTAACTACCGGCTATGTCGGCATCGCTAGTTTACACTTAAAGTTAAGCTCACTTGATGGGCTTCACAAAATCTTGATCGTGTACCAAAGTTCCGACTGGTAGATTATCCCATTTAAAATGAAGGCCCCAGTTGAAACCTCCTCTGACCAGTGGACTGTTGGTATATTCAAAAGTATCTGCCTTTATAATATCGATGACAGGCATTGGTACGATTGTCCTGGAATGTGCCACTCTAGCCAACAACGGTTCGATCCATGCCTTATTTGCTTCTATGTGACTATCGAGGAAGATCAGGACCTTTCCAGTTGCTTTCTTCGCGCCAAATATCCTTGCCCTTATTAAACCCTCCCTTCGTTCCGTTTTGAAAAGTTTTACTTTGCTTTCAAAATGGCTCTCTGTGTATCGTTTCACCTTTTCATGTAGGTCATCGTCGTCGCTGTAATCATTTACCAGTACTATCTCGTGTAAAAGAGTCGCAGGTGTTCTTTCAACTATAGAATGCAACGACCTCAGTAACGTTGCATAATGTTCATTGTAAAAGCAGATAACGATGCTAGCATTCGGCAGGTTCTGTGGGTATGTCTTATGCTGACAAAGTTTATGTCTCGTGTCGGGTATCTCTCTGTGAAGACTCAGATTATCGGAAATTAACACATTGAAGGCATAGTTTTTATATCCTTCATCTCTTTTACGCTGTTCCTTGTAATTTCTCACCATCCCTAATTCATCGAGTCCTGCCGAAGAAAGGTCTGTTAAAATGTAAAGAAAAGCAGAGGCCTGTCGCAGGTAGGTAGTATGTTGCTAATTTCTTACCTTGGCCAAAAGGAACATCTGGTTTAATAGCAATTGGCTGTAACTGATTCAAGAGTTTTTCACTGTTTTTATAGCTTTTCTCCAGTTTCATGCCCTCGAGATTAATCGATTCTTTACCACCGTGACCATTATTCAATTTAGGTGTAATTTTTTCCCTAAAAATTGGCCCTTGCTCTTGGACAATTCTTTGATCAAAAATGGATTCCTTAAGAGGTTTCGTAGTATCGGAAACCAGCATGGTTGGATTTGCGGTATTTGCATTCTGTGAAAGTCTCGAATAAAGATACAAACTGAAAGCCCATGTAACCGAAGCTATCACAATTCCTAATACGAATGACGCATATCGCGTTGAAATCATCTGCAATTAAAAACCATTTAATTTTAGTTTTATCTTCTGCTTCTGCATTTAATTTCTGGTTTTTAATAACCCTGCAATCAATACTAACTCTTCTTAATCTAATGTCTCCATTTGATTGCGTTGTTAGTGACAGGTTATTTGTAAAAAGTAATTTCAACTTAAGATTATACTGTTCATTACAACTTATAGGTTCTTATTAACAATGATTAATAAATGTTGATGTTAACACATACTTTCAACTTGATAACCATTGGTCAGGAGTTATACACGATTTAGCTCAACTCAACGAATTGTTACTCCTTTATTGAGATTTAAAAAGCCACTTGACAGGTGGCACTTTCACCATCTTGCAAACTGTTGCAAACCTTGCTTGTTCAGTTACTTTACCGATGAACGTAGACGTGGCTAGAAGTTTATTTCTTAAGGAAACGGTGGGGTCGCTTTTACTGTAATATCGGACCAGTCGTAGGATGTCGCTAGTTGTATAAATAGAGAAAATATGAATGGTATTTTGAAAGAAAATCGTTATATAAATATAGAAGAAATCCACTACCCGCTCGCCATTAGCCCATACAAACTTCCGATTTCTTATAAACATTCACTACAGCCTTCTCTCCGATTTAAACTTGCCGCTGCTGCGGTACCTGGTATCCGACCCACCACCTCACCACCTGGCGGCACCATATACACGAGGAAGCCATTCATGACCGCCAGTGTACATATCTTTGAAAACATATGATATTGTCAAGTAAAAACAAAATAATATTGACACTCGTGCTATCTCGTATCGCAATCCATTGCAGGACACTAGTCACAGGGAGTATTTATGCATTAATTTTAAATGTTTATTTATTAAGAAAAAAAATATTAAGAAGATGGAAAGGGGTGTTCAACTTGATCAAAAAACATGGGTGACCGTTCAATGAGCCCCTGTGGCCTAATGGATAAGGCATCGGTCTCCTAAACCGGGGATTGTGGGTTCGAGTCCCACCAGGGGTAAACATTATTTTTTTTCCTTGTCTTGTTTACATTTCCTTTACTTTCTTCACATAAATGATTCTCCTTCCCGTATAGGCATATTTTTTAAACATTTATAAAAGTTGTAAACGGTACACTGTCCATAAAAGACATGAATAAACAATGACATTGTTATACATGTAATTATTTCTTTGACTCCGCAAGTTTTTCCTCGTCTTTAGCGGAGTAGTGTTTGATGAATCTAGCTGAAGGATCTGTGACGCCCTTAACCCATCGTGGCATCCAATAATACGGCGTAAAACTTTCAGCCAATCCGCCATAATGAGATTCAAATATTTTTCTGTGAAAAATGATAAAATTTTGGGAATTTAAACAGATCGTGTGTTGTTAAACCTGTGCTTTTGGACAAATTTTCACAAAGATAATTTACATGAACATTTTATCGGATGCTACTAAGCAATGTTATACTACAGATCGATATTTTGCTGGACTTCTAGTCACGTTTGTAGAATAGCAAATTTGTGTTAAAAACATGCGATTAACAAATTACTGTGTTCCATGGTGCAGAGCATGTTACTTCATTAGGATGAAATCAACTGACTATCCAATCTGAAAGAAATTATAATTTCTTGTGCTGGTATACCTGTAATAGAGAGCTTCCTTCGTCTTAGGTGTACAGTGCGGGTAAATTGTTTTCGCCTTTTCTAATTCCTCGTCCTGAACGCGATCCTCCACAATTTCTTGAATTACTTGGAACAAAGACTTCTTGATACATGCTACACCATCGCTGAAAGCTTCTTTGTGTCTCCATAATATATTTTCCGGAAGTAATCCCGTTCCCTCGAAAGCAGACCTCAGTAGATGTTTTTCCACTCCATCTGGACAGAGTGAATTTAAAAATATGACGCTTTTAAACAATTTATATAGAAAACTTGAGTACCTTGAGGTTGCCGCAAAGCGGGATCTAACGAGAGGTAGTAACTAGTGAATTGTAAATCCAGAAACGGAACACGAAGTTCCAAACTGAATGCACTGGTGGTTCTGTCCGCTCTTAAGCCATCGTACAAATAAATATCTTCAAGTAATCTTAAAGATTCGTTATGAGCGTCCGATGCTTTTGGTGCATCTCTGAAATAAATGTAACCCTGTGCCAATTCATCCGCTCCCTCTCCGCTGAACACGACTGTAGTATCTGTATTTTTCTTGATATATCTCGAAATCAAATACATTCTGCAAATTCGATGAATAGCAACATTAATATATCATATATATTTTTTATTTTATGCTACGTAATATATTCTCTTCACCCTATAGAAGCACGAATAGTAGTAATATCACAGGTTTCCAAGTGATAAATAACTTGGTCCAAAACTTCAATAACATCCTGTACCGTAAAAACGATTTCATGATGTTCTGTTCCTATGTAATCGGCTACCTGTGGATATCGATGAGCGATATAATAATTGTAATCGCTTTTACTGTATATCTAAGGAAAAACTATTTACCTGTCTGGCAGCTACGATATCAGGACTATTTCCCATCCCAATAGCAAAACTTTGAATCTTGTAACGCAAATTCATTCTTTTGGCGTGTTTAACGAGCAAAGCAGACACGAGACTAGAATCTAAGCCACCGGACAATAAACATCCCAGTCGTCTGTCCGCCATTAAACGTTTTTCTACCGCTGCATTTAATAAATTCCTAATGTTTTCGTGCACATCTTTTGCAACCAATGCTGTAACATTACATAATGACTGGTATTTTCAACCTTCACTTTGAAATTCATAAAATAAATGCAATAACAAGGCGTACTCGGCCATGGTACAAAGACAGCGAAAGTAGGTTTATCTCCAGGCTTATGATACTTGATAGAATTCAGGAGTCTCGTGCAACCATCTGGTAAGATTTCATACTCTTCGTAACAACCTGGTGGAAATGGCTCCAAAGTCCAGTGGCCAGTTATCCGTTTCGAAAGGCCGACTAATGCCTGTAATACGTCGGATCGTTGTTCACATTTAGATAAAACAAATTTAGTAAATAAAATATTATAATTACTTTACTCTCAGAGCTGATTGCTAAAATACCACCGTCGCTCCGTAGTCGGAATAAAGGTCTGACTCCGTAAGGATCCCTCCCGATCAATATCCTTCGTTTCTCGATATCCATTAAGCAAAAGGCAAAGACCCCGTCCAATTGTCTGGCTACATCGTAAGGACCGCCATTCGCATATAAGTGCATTATAACTTCGACGTCGCAGTCCGTTGCATATTTAAACGAGTATGTTTGTCTAATCTAAAAAATGTATTTACCCGATATCGATACAAGTTGAAAGGTATACTCGATATCCTTCTTTAATACAATTAATTAAATAATTTATTACCTACTTTTGCACAGTTATAAATTTCTCCATTGCACAAAAGAAAGATTTGAGGATAACGACATAATTTCATCGGTTGCATACCTCGAAGACCATCGACGATGGTTAATCTATGAAACGCCAAGTAGCAGTTCTGCAAAGAATTTATTTTTGTTTCGAGTCACCTATCGAACGTTAACTGTATAAATGAAGTAAACCGAGGATTTACCTTGACGCGAGCATCGTATTCGATTTGAAAAGCATCCGGTCCGCGATGGGATATTTTTGCAAAGTTGTCACAGACGCAAGACAAATTTACATCTAACCCGAAGAGCGCCCAAATTCCGCACATGTTTCAACTTGGACGCGATGATTTGCAAATCGATACTGTTTCGACCAAAATTGAAATCGGTAAGGGCCACGTTGTCTCGGTCGCGATCCACCACTTGACCACGTACGCGGCCGCGTGATCTGACGCGATTCGACGTGTACATGCATACGACCCGCGAATGGTGCGCGCAAAGACGGTAACGTGACATTCGCGATTACCGACAGTTGCCGTTACTTGTCGCCAGTTGTCGCATCCGCCGCGGGCGGCAGGCCACGCGTGCACCTGCCCGCGCCTATTCAGATGGAACAGGCTCGATCGAGTCGTAGCTGATCGTAGCTCCGAAGAGACGGAACGATTCGAACGACATCACTCCGAGAAGGCGGTCGAAGGCGGTCGAAGGCGTTTCCTGGCGTTTTCTGGCGTTCCACGAGTAGAAGGGCGCCGCGAGATGTCGCCGCGCTCGCGACGGGCCGAAGGGGGGCCGTGGGAGGTTCACCTCTAGGCTGCGCTCGTCCGCGACTCGCGTCGCTCGTGTCGGAGGTGGTCGGGGTAACCGCGAGCAACCGCGAGTGCGCGACCCGCGAGCCCTGCGGAGGAGGTCGCGGATCCGACGCGGATCCGTCGGGAAGCCGCAGCGAGACTCGAGGGCTCGGTCCCGTTGAGGCAGCGCCCACCAGGGGGAAGGATGCTTGGAGGGCGAGGAGTCGACGTCGCCGCGACGGCCCGCGCGTCGGGGCGCCGGGACCGTCTCCGTTGTGCCGCGCCCTAACCTAACTCTCCCGGAAGTCGGGCGCTCCGGCTCTCGAGCCCGCTCAGGTAGGTGCTCGGCCGCGAGAGGGCCTCGAAGGTCGGAAACCGGATCGCTCGCCCCTTCTCCTACCCGCGAGCGCGAGCGGGCACGTGGACGAGTCGCTTCCCGTTGGCCGACCTCGTTGGCGCCCTTTCCTCTGCCTCTGCCTGTCCCTGCTCGGAGCCGGGGTCTCGCCTCCACGAAATTACGTAAACCGCCGACCGAAGGGAGGCGTCGAATCCGAGTCGAATCCGAGTCGAATCCGAGTCGGGGGCTATCGCCATCTAGATATAACTCGGTTGTTTTCGTGGCCGTATCCGTATCTAGCTGCGTTTAAAGAATATCTTATCCGTCGTCGTAGACTTGGCCGAGCGCCCGACGCGGCGTCGCAACGTCCGGCACGTTAGCGTGGCTCCGGGGAGGAGGGGCGACGTCCGGGCGACGTCCGGGCGACGTCCGGGCGATCCGGAGGGTCGGTCCTCCGACCGGCGCCGGACGAGAGGGGAAGGTGGTCGCGTCCTTGGTCGAGGAGAGGTCGATAGTCGTCGGACGTATCGACGTCGGCCCCGCGGCGACTCGCGAATTCGATCGACGGAAGGAGAGACGCGTTTCTGGCGGACGCCCTGCGGAATTCGTCATCCGTATTTCTTGCACCGCGCCTCTTCCGTGCCTCGTTTCCGCAATCGATTTAGGTTAGGAGACCGCGCGCGCTCGGCCGCCGCTCAAGGCGACCCCCGGTCGTCCGCCCCAGACATCGCGACGCCGCCGGCTCCTTCTACGAAAATGAGACGAAAATTTCGGCATCGCGCTCGTAACCGACTCGACTCGAGTCGAGCCGGGCTCGGTTTGGTTGGCGGGATACCTCGGAAACGCGTGCGCGCGCGTCCAGTCGTAGGCGCGTAAACATGGTCGGCGAGCCCATTAACGAAAGTTTCTTGCTCCACCGTAGGTGTCGATCGATGAGGCGCGGAAGAGAGCGCGGAAGAGGGCGCGGAAGAAGGCGCCTGACCCTCTCCCGAAGGATCGGAGAGATTCGCGATTGGAGCCGGTCCTTGCGTCGATCCGCGGAAGAAGGCGCGCTAACTCG
The DNA here is from genome assembly GCF_000612105.2 of Orussus abietinus. Lineage (NCBI taxonomy): Eukaryota > Metazoa > Arthropoda > Insecta > Hymenoptera > Orussidae > Orussus > Orussus abietinus. The sequence continues at coordinate 412,593 of NW_019394321.1, forward strand.
TATCGACGCATAGATGGGCGGTCTCGTCCATTAATACCCGTTTCGACCCCCAACGGCGACGGTCGATGGTAATAGCTTTTACACGCATCGTTGTCCGACCGTACCTCGTGAAAAGTAAAACGCCTCGCCATCGTTGGCGCCCGGATGGCGCCCGGATGGCGCCCGGATGGCGCCCGGATGGCGCCCGGATGACGCCCGGATGACGCACGGACCGACTCGTCGACCCCATGGGAAGAGGACGGACTCTCTTGGACCAATTTCTCGCCCCCTCCCCCACGAGCGCTGCGCGAATTCGATCGTTCCTCCCTTTTTACGGCAACCTTTTCTTGGCGCGCCGCGAGGTTCGAGGTTCCTGAAACCTATGAAAATCGTTTGCAGCGCGTTGCACGCGATTATTCTTCGTCGATTCCCTTAGCCCCGCGGCCTGATCGGATTAGCGCCCGCGTAGGGTTTTCGTCCGACTCGGCTTCGATTGACCCTCGAGAAATACGTCCCCCCTTCTATGTCCGACGTACGCAAAGACCTCCGAGCTTTGGGAATCGCGAGCGTGCCTCGTTTCTCGCCACGTCCGACTCCACGATACGGGGTGTCTTTCAGGTGCCGAGATGGAGAGGGTAGCCAAGAAGAAGCGCCCGGGGACGGACGGCGACAACCGCCTCGCCTCCGAGGCGCTCGGCCAAGACGGCGATAAGGGGTCCAAGGACAAGAACGAGCAGAACCTGAAGAACCGTCGTCTGGCGTCCAAGGAGTCCGCCCTCTCGATGGAGAAGGAAGGGGAGGAGAACGGCGAGGACGAGGAGGACGAGGAGGAAGACGAGGAGGAGGAGGAGGAGGAGGAGGAGGCCGAAGACGAGGAGGAGGAGGAGGAAGAGGAGGAGAAGAACAAGAACGAGGGTCCCAGCAGCACCTCCTCCGAGAGCACCTCGGACTCGGACTCGGAGAGCAGCTCCGAGGAGAGACCAGCTCGGGTCGCCCCCGAGGGAGCCGAGGTCGAGTCGAGCGAAAAGGATGACCTCCGGTCTCAGAAGGCCGAGAGCAAGAACGACGACACCACGGACGACAGCGACATCGAGGACGACCTCATCTCGGCCATCAACTACAACACGATCACCTCCCTGGCGGCCCTGAAGGACATGCTCCAGTCGTCCGGTGAGGACTCCGAGGGCGTCGACAGCTTCTTCCACCACTACTTCCTCTCGCACGTAAACCGGCTGCCCTCCAGGAACCAGACGCACAGCCCCTATCCCTGGGGCCGCAGGCTGTCCGAGTGCCGCGAGGAGGACGAGTACGAGACCGAGGAAGGTACGAAGCGAGGACCAAGTGGCGTCGTCCGATCGATCGTAACGCGAATTCTTCATCCTCAGGGAAGAACGCGGAGACCGTGACCAATGGATGCGGCAGGGACCCCGGAAGACTCTCTCCGAGCGGCCAACGCGAGAGCTCCTCTTCGAAGGCGTCGAGTCCGTCCCCCTCGGAGCACTCCAGCTCGGAGAAGATCGACTCGGCGTCGAAATCTCCGCCGACTCCGCCGCCTCTGCCACCTCCGCCACCCCCTCCGCCTCCTCCGGCGCCGTTGTCGACGTCCGTGGCACCGGCGGCGGCGACGACGACGACGACGACGAAGACGACGGCGACGACGGCGACGACGGCGACGACGGCGACGACGACGACGACGACGGTAGCGACGGTGGCGGCGGTCGTGGCGGCGACGATGACGGCGACGGCGGCGGCGGCGGCGGTAGCGGCGATGACGACGACGACGACGGCGACGTCAGAGAGCGGCACCACTATCACCAACACCACCCCCACCCCCACCACCACAACCACCGCCACCACCTCCAGGTTCGTCACCACGACCGTCGCCTCTCCCACGGCCTCCTCGAAACCTCCGCTCAGGAGGAGACACACCACGGGTCCAGGAATGACCTTCCCGGCAACGGATCCTCCGACCTACTCCACCAGCATGTCCTTCTCGAGGACCAGTCCTCTGCCGAGTCCGCACCTCGACAAGAGGTTCTTCGACTCCAGCCTAATCGAGATGAAGAGCCAGGCGAGCAGTTCCAGCACCCTCGACAACGACTCCTCCGAGGAGATCTGGGTGCGGAGGTTAGACTTTGTGCAAGAGAGGAAGCGAAGGGTAAATTTCCCTTCTTTCTTCGTCCCCAACGTTTTGACGGAAACGTTCCAAGGCGGAGCCGTTGGCTACTCGAGAATCATCGCGAAAGCGATTTCTCGGTAACGCATCGTTACGTTTACCACCCGCCTTATCTAATCCTTCGAAGAAGCTACGACACGCGCCGTAACGCGATGCGATGCCCCGCGATCCGCTAAAATCCGTTTCAGTAGGAGGCGAATCGCCGTTTCGTTCGTTAACGAGGACGGTATCGGGATCACGGTATTCCTCCGACTCGTACCCAGTGGACGTCTTACCCTTTCGCGAAAAAAAGAAATGACGGGTGATCCCTCGAGGGAAGCGTCGTCTTTGCTCGGGAGCATCGCTAGCCGGACGGGCGTCGATAACGCGACGAACTCATTGGGTGGGTTCGATCCCTTCGATCCGTCCGATCAGTCCGATCAGTCCGATCAGTCTCGGTCGAGTCGAGTCGCGGAAAGGAGATAAGAGCACGGCCGCGGCGTCCATAAATGGCGTCGGTACATCTCGGCAGAGTGCGGAAATACTCTTTGGTGCCCTATTTGGACCGGTGTCCCGAATTTCACGGGACTTACAAGGTTGGTTCCGCGATCGTGGGGCGATCGGGATTCCGTCGGGAAAACGAAACCATGCGTGCGGTTCGACGCCGACGGTCCATTCAACGATGAATTCGACCGATCCGATCAATTTTTCAGAGTCCGACGTGTTCTCGCGAGATACCGTTCTGGGTCCAGAAAAAATCGAGTCGGGGAACGATGTTCGGGAAAACTGGGATCGCGGAATCGACTTGCGGGACGTTACCATTTATCTTTGATCGCGGGGAATGCCGACTCGTGATTTAGGTAACGCAACGTTATTTTTCTTCGAACGTACAAGTTCCCGGACGAGTCGCCGATCTCGTCGGAAGGAAAAGGTGCTCCGTCCGTCGCAACCAGATAATCCCTTATCGACCACTATTTCTCGAGGTCATCGTTTCCTATCTAATCGTGACCAATTAAAGTGAATTATCCCAAGATCGCAACCGCGGGTCCCGATCCAGGAATCGAGAGGTGATTCCTCCGTAATTTTAGGAGCTCGGGTCACAGCCGCTGCCGACCATCGTAACCGAGGATGTCGACACCTCGGGCCACGGCTCTCAAGATCAAGGTCACAGACCCCGCGCCGGTGAGTCCGTTTTCCGGTTGTCGAGCGACCTCGCGAGCTTCCCCTGGCATCCGCTCGTTCCAGGCACCTGGGGATCCCACTCGAGGACCATCAGGAAACCGGGCTCCGGAAGCGCCCCGAGCTCCGGCAAATCGACGCCCCTTCCGCAGCAGTTGGAGCCTGCCTCCAGTTCGTCCAGCTCCGGCAAGGGTACTTCCGGAAAGAAGGCAGCGGATACTCGGTCCGGGTCCACGAGTCGCAGCAACAGCCGCAGCAACAGCACCGAACGCCGAAAGAGCGGTACCGACGACACGGCGAGCCCGACCAGGAAATCCGCTCTCTTCGATGCCTTTCGCCCCAGAAGTAAGTCGGATGCCAGCAAAGCTCGCAAGCCCAGCCTCATAGCCAACATGAAGAGCGCCGTGCAGGTACGAGAGCGTTGCGACCAATTTTCTATCCGTTTGCCTCTCTCGACCCGGCGGAGGACGTCCAACGACCCTCTTTTCTTTGCCCGTAGCACTCGCTCCACCGGGGTTCTCACGGGAGCTCCTCGGTCGACGTCAACGCGGACAAGGACGGCAAGGAGCACAAGGACCACGGCGCGCGACCTCGGGCGGGCTCCGAAAGCAGCAGGAACCCCGTCAGCAAAGTCATGGATCTCATAAGGCACCGGAGTCACAGTGCTCTCAGCGCGGAGGACAAGAGGAAAGCGGTGAGTTTCCGGAGATCGTGGAGATCGTTTCTGGCGGGCCTAGGAAGGAGACGGAACGTTTACTGGCGCGAAGGGAACCGAATCCGGCGCCCGGGGTTTCCTTCGACCGATCGGTTGGAACGATATTCGCTTTGCGGAGGCACGAGGGTCGATAAAGTCGGCCGCTGTCGGCCGCTGTCGGCCGCTGTCGGCCGCTGTCGGCCGCTGTCGGCCGCTGTCGGCCGCTGTCGGCCGCTGTCGGCTTCCGATCGACCGAGTCGTCCCGCGAATTCTAACGATCGAGATCGACGCACAGCGGCGCACAGCGGCGCACAGCGGCGCAGGGTGTCCACTCTCCCTCCGTCTCGCGCTCGTGTCGTCGAACTCGAAATCTCAAAGTCATTCGAACGAACGACGCTCCTTGGATTCAAACGCGACACGGGATAAACATCGTACCCGACGACGCCCGTCGTCTTCGTCCTCGAGGACGATCGTCTACTTTAGTCCTTTCTTAACGCTTCGCTCGACTACGAGCCGCTGTGCGACATTTCAATTAACGCTCGGAAACTGGTAAATCCGGTCGGTGTACCGAAATCGAGTCAAAATTATCGCAAAGCTCGTCCAAGGAACTCGCGGAATAATTGGCGTCTCCGCTACGCGCGCCGCCATTGCCGAAACGGAAACGCGTTTCTTGGGATTCGTTTAAACGCCCGGTTTAAACTGTTCGACCTGTTCAGATACATGAAGAAGGTGCGAAAGGTACGAACGGTCGTAGGACGCCATCTTCGAGGAGAGAAACCCGACGTTTTCGTAGGCGGGGGCGACTGGAGGAATCGACGCGAGTTCGACCGATCGTTACGCGCTCGTTGCGTAATACCGAAGACCGAGGAATATATTCCTCGGTCGAAGCCGGCGTCGACGAGATCCAGAGAGCGCGCGGTCACCCCGGGTTACCGGTGACGCGGTATTTCCCTTGCAAATGCCGTCAGCCGTTCGCGTCGGACGCGTCTCTTTCGAGGCGTCCCAAATGGACCGACGAACGATTGCACCCGCCGTCGTTTCCAGTTCCGATCTCGACCGCGGATAGAACGAAATGCGAGGGAAAGCAAATAAAAGTAGCTTTTCTATCTCCGGGGCCCACCTGGGCACATAAAACGCGACGACGAACCTATCGCTGGTAAACAAGCGCATATTAAAAGAGGGCTCGCGCCTCGCCTCGCGTCGCGTTGCGTCACCGTCGCCCGTCGCATCGTGCGGGGAGGCGGGGAGTGGCGCGGGGAACGCGCGAGTCGCGAAGCGCGAAACGCGCTCGCTCCAGTTGACGAGTGTTTCGCACCTGCCGCGCGCGAACCGGACTGTTCCCGTCGACGCGTCGGCACCGTTTTCGGAAGAGTCGCGTATCGTGTACCGCGGGGGTCATCAAGGGCCGTCGCCTCGCGATGAGAGCTCGACCCTGCGGTCTCTCCGAGCCGACGCCGGCGAAGGTCCGGTAGTCGGTCCGCGTCGTCGTCGTCGTCGTCGTCGTCGTCGGCCGACGCGATCGAGGCTCGCGCGCGAATCGGATCCGTCATGTCCTCGTATTTCCGCTGGATCAAGAGCGGGAAAAAGGACGAGTACTCGGACTTCAAGCCCAGAAGTCGCTCCTTGGACTCGAAGAGCCTCGAGGCCTCCGGCATACGACTCATCCTTCAAAACGTACGAACTCGAGTCTTCCGATCGATTTTTTCGCGGCCGATGGCTCGTCGGACCATCGAACGATGCCGCTCGCTTCGTTCGAAGATGCGATACTCCGGGGCCTTCGAGAGTTTTATCGCGAACGAATTTCGGATAAACTCGCCCGTCCCGAAGGTTTAGCAACCTATCGGAAGCAGCGAGTCGTTTTCCATCGTAACCCGTTGGATATTTCTTGTTTCAGAGAGCTGCGGCGCAACACCATTCTCAAGTTACGTCACAGGGTAAAGTATCAAAAATGAGAAAGTTGACGGTCGAACCGAAATCGGGACGAAACGCGGCACGTTTCGTGGCGACCGGAACGAGCACGGGGTCGTGGCCGTCGTCGATGCAAAAACCGACTCCCGAATTTTTCTTTTACTCGGTTGGAAAAATGTTCGACGCGAGATCCGAAACTACCGAGACCAAAAGAAGTATCGTGGCAATGCGAACGAGCCGCCCGGCCGACGCGGCTCGGAGGTTATACATAAAAAATCGAAAAGCAAGTTTCGCGCGGACGGCGCAGTCCGGGACGGACTCGAGTCGTGGCGCCATCTCGCGGTCGGGGACCGAACCCGCGGCCAGATTTCCCGCCACGGGAGATATCGTCCTCGGCGTGGCACGCTCTCGGAGTCGGCCGGCAAGGCGGCCGTCTCTCGGCGCTGCGGGCGTCGAGGCGCCGCCGCGCACGCGCGGTCCGTCGCTGACCGAGACACGCGTAGTTAGTGCGCAGTCCCTCGTGGCTCCTTCGCCTCGCGTTTCTCGGTGCTTTCCGAGCGTTAAGGTCGACCGCGTTCTCGAATTCCGGGTGGTCGCCGCGTCCTTCGGCGAAGTGGGTCGAGGCCAGGGTCGAGGCCAGGGTCGAGGCCAGGGTCGAGGTCGCGGCGCGATGTCGGGCCGCGATCGTCTCCCGCCGATCCGGCCGGCGGCACGCGTCGTCTCGATCGCGCGGGGGGGACGGAAGAGTGCCCGGTAAGACCGAGGAGATCCTCGAGGCCGGGGACGCAGGGTGACGGAGAAAGCACCGAAGAAGGAAGGCCCGTAGCGTCGAGCGAAAAAAACAATTAGGGGTCCGTTCCGCTCCGAACGGGGAACGTCGATCTCCCCGATCGGCGCGAATCGGTCGCCGACCGCAGGATCGATGTAGATCGTCGTTTTCGCAACGGAGGGAAGCGGCGGACCTTGGCGGCGTCTCGGGTTTCCTCTGCCTTTCGCGACAGAAATCGGCTCCTTTCCTCCCGGAAGACTCCTCTCAGCCTCCCGCCGACCTACCGCAACGGCCGTCCCCCCGCGTGGCGCGTGATATCGGCGAGGGGGCGGGGGCGGTTCTCGATCGATACGTTGCGGTTTATTCGGGTCGACCGGGTCGACCGGGTCGACCGGGTCGACCGGGACATGCACGGGATCGCGCATCTGCGGCCCCACGGGGCGCCCGTCGAGGAGGACGTCCGACTGATGCAGGAGCTCTTGAGCACCGCGGCGCCGCCGGCCGTCGGGGGTCCGCGCCCGGCGCCCCGAGGGGGTATTCTGCACCACCTGTACCTCCACCACCATGCCCAGAAGCAACAGGAGCGGCACCATCCCCATCACCACCCCCACCACCCCGCGAATGGGTCGCAGGCCCAGGCCCCGGCCCCGGCCTCGCCGAAGTCGCCGAGCCCGACCGCGGCCGAGTACGGTCGGCACCACTCCATCCAGGAGATGATCCGCTACTTCGGCAAGAGACTCGGCCACATCCGCCGGCAGAGCGAGTGCCAGGAGAGCCCCAGGAGGCGGGAGGAGGAATTCCGCAACCGTAGCCAGAGCCTGGACGGCTACGCGAGCCGATCCTTCGGCGTGGAGACGGACTGTGAGACCACCTATCGGATCTACGAGAGCATCCTCCGGCAAGGTAAACCGCCCCCCTCCCCGGGAGGGGCGGAAGGACCTCCCTTCCGCTTTCGGTGGGCCGGCGGGCCGGCGGGCCGCCCGCCAAGGTCGTCCTCTTCCCCCTCTCGTTTTCGCTCTCCGTTTCCGCCGCGGCGCCGCGGCGCCGCGGCGCCGCGGCGCCCAAGGAACCTAACCGCGACCGTCGGTCGCGTTGCGTAAGCGGCGAAGATGCGGGTTCTCCGCCGAGGCGCCCTCGCGCCTTTTTCGAGGACTCGGAAAGATCTCGTCTCGTCTTTCCGCCGGTCGAAGCGCATTCCCGCGCCGCTCTCGCCGGCGAAACCGGAAACTCGAGATACGCCTCGGACGTCCCGAGGAGACGATTCCCCCGCCTTTCCGCTGGCTCGCTCGTTCCTTCGAGAGTCGGGCCGGGTCGGGAGGAATCGACCCGCCCGGTCCCCGAGAGTTTCACGTTTGTCGCGAGAAATGTCCATCCACGACGCGCCGACCTCGTGCTTCGTCGTCGTTTGCGCCCGACTCGTTTCCGCTTTAATTCGATGCCACCTTCCGCAGGAGCGATAAGAAGGAGCTCGTTGGACCCTGGGACGAGAAGACTGTCCTTGGGTACGCCAGCGATTCCGCATCGAGCCTCCGACGCCTGCCTGGACCCGGTGCACGCCGCCATCCTCTTCAGGGATGCTCGAGGGGTAAGTCGACGTTCCGCCTCCTTCCTTAACTGGACGCTCCCGGTCGCGTTGCCATCTCGCGCGGACCGAGTCAACTGCCGCTTCGATTTTCCGCCCTCTGACGGTCGGCTCCGCCGCCGGGATGCGGCGGAACATCGGTAAGGAAGTCTCGCGCTCGACCGTCGATACCCCTCGACGTTCCCCTCGACGTTCCCCGCGAAGGCGGGACGGACGCCGGGGCGCTCGGAAATTCGTCCGGATCGATTCGGCGGCCGTCGAGAGAGAGAGAGTCCGAGTCAACGGGTCGACGGGTCGACGGGTCGACGGCTCCGGCTATTTTCTCCTCCCCTCTCTCCGACCGAAGGACAGGGCCAAGGCCAAGCTCCTTCGGCCCCCCCGGAGACCGACGGCGTCGACTCGCAACAAGTGAACCCGACGCGCACGCGTCGGCCGCACTCGACGCCGGGCGTCGGGCGCGACCGGACGCGATGAGCCGACTCTCCCCGGACACTTGGACGCTCCCTCGAGCCAAGCGCGCCCGCGGCCCGCCCAGCCCCGGCCTCGGCTCCTTCGCGCAGTGGTACGCCAAGATCGCCACCAACGTCAGGAGGCGCGCTCGGCTGGCCGGCGTCTTCCCGGTAGACGGCTCCTCCGCCCCCGCCCCAGCCCCGGCCCCTCTCTAAGACGTCTCTTTGCTTTTTCAGCTGCCGGTGGTGGACCCCTTCCTGGAGAAGGTCTCGCTCTCCGACCTCGGTGAGTCGACCTCGACGTCTCTCGCCCTTGGGGCACCTCCTTCGGCCGGACCCGCGAGCGGTCGGTGGGACTCGGCGGGTAAAAATAAAAGCGAAGCCGTCCTCCGCAAGGTCGAGCGAGAATAGCCGGGTCGATGTCACCGATCGGAAGGGGCGTCGGGCCGCCTCCCGTTTATTCCGGTGGCCGGCGTCGCGTCGCTCGCGTCCGCTCTCCGGGCCGACTCGGTCGCGTCGGCCCGGATGCTGAGTCTCCACTACTTCTCCAACTCGGCCGAGGTCCTCCGGGCCGTCGCCTGGTGGACCCGGGAGGACGACGACGACGACGACCCGGTCTACTCGAGGGACCTCATCAAGGAGTTCGACAAGGAGAATCCGCCGCTGGAGGACGAGCTCGCCTGGCTCCTCTCGAAAGGTGCTGCGCGGCCGCCTTTCGACCCTCCCGGGTCGGTCCGCGTCGGTCCGCGTCGCGACGCAGCGGGACCGAAATAGTTTGCGACTCGATTTCGACTCGATTTCGCGAGGGGTCGAGAGGTCGCCGGGCCGCGCGAGATAACGGAAGGTAGGGGCCGTCGCGACGCCCGCCTCGCGCTCCCGGCGAGAACGAGCGAATGGCGGCGCGTTCGCGGATCGAAGGACCGGCCGATTGGCATTCCTTCGGCGGAGTCGCGCGGCCTGCCTCTCTCCCGCCTCGTCCAAGGATTCTCTCCTTCGCGCGGTAGTTTCTCGAGGTCGGTTCTCGAGTAAAGGCGCGGTAACGACGCGTGCCCCGTTTTCGCCCGTCGTCGACCTCTTCTTCTCCGAGTCTCCGGGTCCGGCCGAGCTGGCGGCAGAAACGCGAAGAATGCTCCGGCGAAACGGAAAGCCGCTCCTCTATTGCGAACTCTTTGGGCTTTCAGAGGAGGACGAGTCGCAGATCTTCGTCAAGTTCTTCAAGTTCCACAAGTGCTACGACTTGATACCGACCAGCGCGAAGCTGGTCGTCTTCGACACGCATCTGCTCGTCAAGAAGGCCTTCTTCGCTCTCGTTTACAACGGTGAGTCGGTCGCGAGTTCGAGGAGAAATTTTTCCCCTACCTTTACCGACATTTTTCCCCATACCGTTCCAGGGGTGAGAGCGGCTCCGCTGTGGGACAGCGCCCGGCAGCAGTTCGTGGGCATGCTTACCATCACGGACTTCATAAAGATCCTGCAGATGTATTACACCAGCCCTTCGGTAACCATGGACGAGCTCGAGGAACACGAGCTGGATACCTGGAGAAGTAAGTCGGCCGACAGAGGCGCACCGTTAGATCTCGCTCGTTAAACGCGACGTTCTCGCTCGACAGAGGTCCTGAAGGACCAGGTCCATCCTCTGGTTAGCATCGGCCCGGACGCGTCCCTCTACGAGGCCATTCGGACTCTGATACGCAACAGGATCCATCGATTGCCTGTGATAGACCCCGACACTGGAAACGTCTTATACATCTTGACTCACAAAAGGATACTTAGATTCCTTTTCCTTTACGTAAGTACGCCGCTGCGTCGCCGCCGTGTCCTGAATTCGCCTTATTCGATCGATCCCGATTTATTCAGATTCACGAATTGCCGAAGCCTTCCTTCGTGAACAAGACTTTGCGGGAGCTGAGAATCGGGACGTTCGAGGACATCGAGACCGCCACGGAGGAGACCAGCATAATCGTAGCCTTAAAGAAATTCGTCGAAAGGCGGGTCTCCGCGCTGCCGATCATCGACGTCGAAGGGAAGCTCGTCAACATTTACTCCAAGTTCGACGTTATCGTGAGTACATTCCGGTTACGTGGCCTTTCTTCTCGCGGAGTCCGACCCCCTCGCGCTTAAAGGCTCTTCTTTTTCTCTCGGAAGAATTTGGCGGCCGAGAAAACGTACAATAACCTGGACGTCTCGCTGAGGGAGGCCAACGAGCACAGGAACGACTGGTTCGAGGGCGTTCAAAGCTGCAAGCTGGACGAAACCCTCTTCACGGTACTGGAGAAAATCGTGAGAGCCGAGGTACGTACCTGCCGGAGCCACGCGGACGTCGAGACCGAGCAACCGCGTTGACGCTCTCATTCCCCGCAGGTGCACAGGCTGGTCGTGGTGGACGAGGAGGACAAGGTTATCGGCATAATTTCGCTTTCGGATCTTCTCTACTACCTCGTACTTAGGCCTTGCGGTAAGACGACGAGAACCCACTCCCAAAATCCGTCCTCGGTGCCACGGGAAAGGGAAAGAGCGGTAACCGGACGACCCTTTCGGTCCCCAGGCGAGGACGGCAGCTACAAGGGCAGCTCCGTGTCCCTGAGGGCGCAGGACTCGATGGCCTCGGGTCAATCCGAGGCATCCCTTGGCGACGGGCCCGAGGAGCCGGCGATGGCGGCGACGGCGGCGACGGCGGCGACGGCGACGCCGAGCCCGCCCCTCAGCCCGGCCAGCTCGGACGTCTCCGGCGCCCTCTCCGACCTCGGCCAGTCCCAGCAGGAGGCGGCGTGGCGCGAGGTCACCGTCTCCGGGGGCGAGTGAGCGAGCGAGCGAGTGAAGACCCTACCCGAAGGAGCCAACCAGCCGTTTCGCGCCTCGTCGAAGCGAGGTCGCGTCTGTATAGTGTATCAAATTCTCAGTCGACGCCGACGAGCCGAGCATGGTCGCGGTCGAACCTTGAAATATTCATTTCCTTTGTAAATAGATAACGAATTGCCGTGACTAGAGCTAGTGCCGCGTACGGGCGGAATCGCTCGTAACTCTTGGATCGTCGGTGGGACGCACCCGGAGGCAGCGATGTAAAGATGTAAAGATCGAGACTCCTTTCGGTTGGTTTCGACTTCGGGGAGCTCGCGCCGTTCACGCCGTTCACGCCGTTCACGCCGTTCGGGACCGACGACTATCCGGAGGGTGGGATCTGCCCCGTAGGATCCGTAGCGTACGCGTAGAGATGTAGTCGTCGCAGGGCTATGTAGAGGCGCGCTAGGGACGCCGGTCGAGTACCCGCGGTTTATCTTCTCGCGACGATCCTGGATGACCGGGTCGTTTTTCTTTTAGATTATCGGCTAGCTCGCGTTTCTCCGGTTTGGCTTTTAATCGACGTAGGTAATCTTTCGCCGAGGGCCGTTTGCCAGCGAAACGTAGAACTGGACGTAAACTTGTCGCGCGATCGAATTTCTCCGGTCCAGGGGCGCACGAGTCGGGTGCAATCCGAGAAATGTTAAAGCAGGCCTTATTCTTGTATCTCGGAACCGTGAACGGTGACGAAGGAACGACGGCCGATGACGCGGGCTAGAATGACGAAAGTAGTACGGGATAAATCCGCGAGGAGGTGAGAGGCCCCAAATGACCAAGACCGCGATCGCGACTCGTACGTTTCCGACGATTCTTTGCTCGTTGTCGCTCTTCGGGGGTAGCGACGCGCTGGAATTCTCCTCCTTTCGGCGACGATCCAGAAGAGGATCGAGCGTTCTTTTTAATCGTCGGCGGAAGCGAGGGATGCCTTCGAGGTGCGTCGAGTTTCTAGATTCACCTTGTGATCCCGGACTCGGGTAAAAGCAGCACGCGGTAATAGACGTCTCTTCGTGTCGTGCCATTTCTTGCGCCAACTTAGGAAAGTGTGCCGATTTCGTATGGTGCGAGTTCAATAGAAGATGAATATGTAAACGGTAAAAACTGTCTTGTCTCGGTAGGAGCGTTAATCGCGCAAGAGACGCGAAGAAATCATTATCGGTATCGCAAGTGCGTCCTGCTTTTGCAGAGCTCTCGGGGATGGAATTAGCTTCGAGTTCCACTTATTTCTCGATCGATGACGTACAAGTTCGCCTCAAGAGGCTACGTTGCGAAGTCAGAGTCGAGGTCGACGGCGTGAAAAGTTCCCAACGTGTCGTAGGAAGATGCTCCGGATGGCAATGACACGCGTCGGCGCTGACCTTAGCGGCCCTAATTTAACACGCATAACCTACCACTCAACGAACGCGTCTGCCTTCCTTATTTAGGTATCGCCCTTTTATTTCCCTAGGCCACGGTTGGCCGCTCCTCGTGGCTAGGTCCTTTCGCTCGAAATGGTTTTTCACGGCGACCTATCCGAGGAACGACCGATCCAGTGGATGCCATGTATTTCAAGATTGTCTTTACGCTTAAGCATTGGATACAATTGACGAGGTTTTGGCAATGAGAAAACTGTACAATAAATAATATCAAACCGCGACATCAAAAGTTTGGATTCTTCATTTTCAACGTTTAACGATTTGACAAATCAAGTCAAAGCTCGAATTCGTTTCAAGATGCCGTTTATTAATGGTGGCTCATAAAACTTTTCTTCGTTTTACCATCTTAGGCCCAGGTGTCGATTATATCTTCGTTTTTATTGGCATTTTCGTGAAACGTGTCGTTTTCTTCTAAGCCAAAGTTGGACCGTACTACCATGCAAGTTAATTTGGACGTCAAGTATACCTTGAAGTAATTTCAGTCTCATTAACGTAAACGAAAGAACACGAACCATTTTGCACCCCTCAAACCTACCTGTCGTAACAATTCCTTCGTTTCCAAGTGATGAATTCTCAAATGTCTATCCAGACTACTGCTGACGACAACAGGTTCGCTATTGCTACAAACTATCGCGGTTATGCCTCCTGTGCAGCCTTTATAACTATTTAATACTCGTCCTGCGTTCCGCAAATCAATGAGATTCAATGTTCCTCGCCCAGAACCAACGATAATGTGTCTGCAAGCATGGGTGGTAAGAGATTTACGTTGCTAACATTTTAGCAAACGGATGCTGCAAATGAAATCCATACCTTTCCCTACCACATGTAGCTAGACAGGTGAGGGCAGTTTCTTTTATCTCCAAGTTGATCACTGGCCTTCTTTGAGACGTGGGATCGTACAGGCGTATCTTTAATACTCATTAACACTTGATAACCAGATGTATGTAACTAAGTGCTTGTACGTTTGAGAAAAAAAGAAATTATAAATATTACTTACATGTCCAAATTTACCAACGGTGACCACTTTAGTTGAATTTGGTAGAAATTCAATGTCGGATATAGAAACGGGAACTCTTAACTGTAACCAGTCGTGTGGAACATTTTTTGCAACAAATGTTTGCTTCTGTGTTTCCAAATCAAAAAGTTTCAGTTCATGTTCCAAGCCACCTGTAGCGATGATATTTTTGTTGGTTTTATCGTGCTTCATTCTGTGCAAATTCTCTCCTGCATTTACAACTAGTTGACCGCCATTGGAAAATGTCCATAAAGTCACATGTCCAGATTCTACCGCCGTTAGCACCCCGCTATAAAGAAAATTAAATATTACACCATATTTTAAAAAATTAGGTATGGAAATAACGATTGATAGTATTATGCACCTATCGCATCGACTGATTCCATTAATACCGCCACTTCCAACATCGCAATGAAACGTAGATGTAAATGCCAAATTCTCTGTGTCATAAGTCCGTACACTAATGTAAAAAAAGATCGGTTAAAACATACATTATACGATATACCGATACAACAAATGATAAGTTATCAATGGGCATGACCTCTGGATTTCATTTTTACCGCATGCCAATAGAATTTCTTTTTCGTTGTTATCACCCCATGCCATTTGTGTCATTTGGTGACCATCCGTTATGGAAACCAGACTCTGCAAGTTTTTTGTTATGCATGCCTTCTTCGATATCTGAACACCTGTAATTAGAATACAAAACTTAATATATTAAGGTAACCGGTGAAAAAATCCATTAGTTTTATACTGGAAATTTGTACCGAAATAATGGATTTCTTTCCGGTCCCATAATATACGTGTATACATTTAGCGAAACAACTTATTTTGCACATTTGTAATTATTGATACATTGGTACAAGAGAGATAAGTTGGTCCAAGAAAATAACAAATTCGGTTTCTTAACCTTTGCAGAGTCATCAAGTTTACCTTTAAAAACTCCGGATTTGCTACCCACGTACGCATTAAAATCTTCTTTGTACATGATTGAATTTACGAGATACTGGAATCGATAAGGAGGTAATGAAAATGTGATATTAAACGGCCAAAAACACGTAACACGTGTTCTAACCGTAAGAAAGATGAAACACCTTAAGTGACGCATGCATGCGCGTGCAATCATATACAGTCACATGCATTGACGCCACTTCATAAGAGAGTCGAGTCGAGAACAATCGAGAGCAGAGATGAGTTGGCTCGAGGGCATGGTCGCGCCTTCGCGTTCTGTGCTGCCTCTCGGTGAAGCATGGAGGTAGCTCACACATTTGCCCCCAGGTTGAAACTTCCGATTCCTAACAGGACATAGGACAACCGAGGAGGTGGCACGCAACACCTTCCCATGACTTATCGCAAATTGTCTAAGTTTTCTCCCACCGCAAGGATCGAGCGATGATCGACCAATCACGGTCCTTTATCAGGCCGGTGACTTTGTTTGGTGTTTTTGTGAGGAGTTCTTCACTTTTTCAGCCGGTTCTCCGGCTGCCCAGAGTTGTAACAGGTGGCAAGTGCATTAGCCGTCTGCATCCTCCACCGAGGGGCAGCAGAGGACGCGATCGCGCGACCCTGTCCGTGAACGATCTCCCAACTCATCTCTGGTCGAGGGTGGTCGAGGGAAGTGAGAACAAATGAGAGGAATGACGTCTGGTGCGGAAGGGAGGTTTGTTGTTAGTAGGACGGTAATACGTTTTTAACAAGAAGACAACCCGCGCGGAGGTATTTCTGCTCCATCCATCCCAGTGGACTTTGTACTATCTTCTCATGGAATTTTCGTCCATTGGAATATGATACGCCGTTATAATAGGGTAAGCTACGTAAAATATATCCTTACGTGTTTAGCTTATACATAGCATATATTAATGAACCCGTTAACCGGGCATGAAAAATTAAATTGTTATTAAACAAGATTTTGCGATCTAACATTTCGGTCACGAGCAGTGACAAGGCGAATCTTGGGCTCGCGTACGGAAGATGATTTTTGTGGTTATGTCCGACAGTGTAAGCCACTCTTTCGTAATGCTGAGCGGTGGCAGCTTCCGAGAATAAATATGGTATTGGGAAGCGATCGCCCATTACGACGGAAATTTGGCGAAGTGTTAAGATCTGTGTGGAATATGACTGAGGTTACTAGAATGACTTAGTGTTTTCGACGCACGCGCTAAGTGGTAATGGGTGGTGTTAGTAACGGAGGTAGTACACGTTGGATTTAACTTGTTGAAAATGATCATTAAGCCCCAGAACAGGATCTAAGACTCTATGGAAACTTTTAAATTCTTCGAGAGTGAGTTTAATTTATAAGTATTTTTTCATTTTGCAACAGCTAAATAACGTGTCGCTGCATTTTGTCTGTGCTTTCTATATATCCAATTAAAATCAGTTGCATCGATTCTAAATGTCATTGCTTGTATGTCAATCGGTTGATCATTGTCAATCTAACATCTTAGATTCTCAACAGGAGAGCGTATGAATGTACATTTATTGAGAATTATCGTTACGTATACTTTTGACGTTGCCACGATCATCTTACTTTTCTCAATCGTAGATAACAGCAGACCTTTTATGAGGTCATGTCCAGAAAATCATTTATTGTTCCATAATGTTAATCACTCGTATCAAAATGCTTGTAACAAACCCATTTGTACTCCAATTGTGGGTATAGCAAATTTAAGGAGGCAATGAAATTATAAAACTAGAAAATTAAATTGAATTGGTGCTGTTTATTACAGGTAAAATGCAAATATCTCCTAAACTGTCTCACTGACTACTGTGATGGCTCGAGCCGAAGCTGAAAATCTTGCTCGCAAGACAGATTTTATCGAAGAAGGTTTGTTCGAACTACAATGTCTTATCAAGGCAACTGGGATCTGCTTGAGTGCATTCTGCGAACTCCATGGAAGGAAACTGCTTGCATTTACAACAGAAAACACAGACTTGATTCTTCATTATCGGAGAGAAGCCAAAAGTCCATCTATTCTTAAAAGGGTTCTGTGGTTTCAAAATCTTCGCAAAACCATAACTGCTCTGTGTTTTGATCCATCTGGATCATGGTTGCTCGCTGCATCCATCGATGGGTCGCTTCACATTATACCTGCATTGGCATTGGTCGACGAGAGTTTAATCATTGATCATAGATGGGCAATAAATGACATAACTTCTTTAGCCGATGTTAATTCACAGTCTTCCTACTCTAGGTATGATTTATAATCGTTACCTTTATCTATTCCACCAAAGTAGGTCATTTCTATTAAAAAAGGAGTTGTCCATATTTTTCTTTAAGTTACACCAAAAATTATTTAGGTAGACCATTTGGAGGATGAGATATTATACGCTATAAATGAAGTGGATACGACGACAATTATTTCAGGCCAACATCGATAGTCTGGTGGCAGGGTGAAGTTCGAGCCAACCATTTAGCAGTTCTGGGAACCGAAGAAGGCGAAGTTGTACTTATTAATTTGGAAATTGGACAACAAGTGGGCTGCACACACATTAACGAGCCTGTTACCGATCTCCACGTTTGTCGAAATAATAGCTTAGATACGGTATTCCTACTTATAACAGGAAAATCAAAACAACAATGGAGATTGATATTGGAGAAATGCACAAATGGCTACATCTGTCCTATAGAAAATGAGAAATCAGTCCTGCATGTTTATGCATCCCAACAGTCGACGGATGACAATATCAATGAAGATTCAAAAAATTATCCCAGATCAAGATTGCAAAGTTTGAAACAATTGTCTGTAGAAAAACTTACTGTTCTTAAGCAAAAATTGGCTGAGTGCAGAACTCGCAATTTAGGGGGCTCGCTGTTACCACAAGGTGGTTCATATTTTTGAAATTTAAGACATTTAGATTTGCAAGAACATAAGTAGTAACATGATTACGATGTTTAGGTCATGGTCCGGGCACCGATGAGATAATATCCTGTAATTCCGCTTTTACCATTTCGTTGGAAGGAAAAACGGAATTACTTAATCCCGAGCCATTATCGAAAGACATATTTCTAATACCTCAGTATACGAGACAAGGGCAGCATTTGTATATGTTGGGTTACCACCAACTTACGAGTCATGTTACTGTAAGTCACCGATATTTCCAACTTTTGGCATTGTATGTTCTTTGAATAATCCGTTTCTGTTCTTTCTTTCGATTTAAGTACCGAATACTCGCCCTTTTAACACACATGAACGTACGTACGTAGTAATGCTTTATTATACTTAAATGTTATCGTAATTTTTTCAGGTTATTGAAATTAAATCTTCTGCAATGTCGTCGTATGCGCACAAAATGCCAGAGTCTTGCTACAATATTTTGCTTACGAGGTGGTTCTTTTTTGTTACCGACCTATCGAAGCGATCGTTGTACATTGTATCGTGTCCATTGTCGAAAGT
Source organism: Orussus abietinus (assembly GCF_000612105.2). Classification (NCBI taxonomy): domain Eukaryota; kingdom Metazoa; phylum Arthropoda; class Insecta; order Hymenoptera; family Orussidae; genus Orussus; species Orussus abietinus. Next base: position 430,967 of record NW_019394321.1, read on the forward strand.
AGATTTGCCCGTTAATGAAGCATCTAAAGTCGGTCCCTCTATTGTTGGACATTGTTCTTTTGATAATGCCGAGGAAGTTATAAAAAATATTTATTGGGAAACAGACCGTGAGACGATATCTCCAAAGGAAGAATCTGCTGAGAATAAGGAACAAGGATATACGATGCCAAAGAAAGTCGAAGATATCAAAATCGACGTGCCTCCTGTGGATACTTGTACAATTATTACGAATTTAGGTGTATATAAAGTTGTTCTTAGGTAAGTCGGGTCGAAACAGTTAATGGGAAACGTTCATTTATTACTTTTTCTGCAGTTTTATTTTTATTTTCATGTTGCATCAGAAGAAATTGCACGACTATTAATAATAAGAAAAATAATCTGTTGCCAGGCAATCGTTAGTCTCTGTCTTTATGCATATGGTACTAATAAGGAAAGAGCTGGAAAAGGCAAGAAAATTGGCTTATGCATTTGGACTGAATACAAAGCAGTTGTTTGAATATGCCGGAGATATACTTTTAATGAGAAAAGAATTTCCTCAGGCTGTGATTTTGTATAAATTATCTAAGGTGAGGTGAATTTGAAGTACACATACTGGGGTTTGGAAATTGAATGTTCTTGACAATCGAATAACGAATTCTCTTGTACAGTGTCGCTTATTGAAAAGTGTATTAAAGTTTGCATCCGCTGGTCAAACTTCGGAACTTCTGACCTGTCTTACCGAATTCTTGACACCACCCTCTGTCACAGAATTACCAATGGCGACGAGAATACATTTATCCAATTTAAGTGTTTTAGCCTTTACGGAACTTACCCTCAGGGCGGGCACACACAGAGTGAAACATGTTCACAATGACTTTTTGTGAGTAATATCTTTTTCTTAAATAATCCGTAGGTTTATTTAAATTGATCAAATAATTGAATGTCTCTGGTGATGTTAGTTCATATTTTGCATTCGATGTAAGATCAGTGGAACGAAAATTATAATAATTAGTAACAATATGCTTGTTGCCCCTGCCAAGAGAAAAATAGTGCCGTTGTAAATAATTATATAAATAATATTAGCAAGTATTGCTTTAATTTCAGATACTTCTTGTCTACAAACACTTTTTATGATGAACTTCTGGCGGTCAGTATTGCTGGGAAGACTAATCTTTGGAAGATTTTACACCATCTAGCAACACAACGAGGTCTTTATGCACAAGTATTGGAGATGTTAATGCAATTCCCACCGTTAAAGCTACACCCTTCAATGTACCAAAGCAATTGTAAGTTGCAAAAGCCCTGTGACAGTTTTGAGAAGAATTCAGGCTTTTCTTAATTTTAGACAGCTTGCTGATATGTGTCAGTGAACCGAATCTAATACAGGCCCTGCTGAGCAATCCGGTTCTGTTGAAACGCCACGTGGCCTTTGTTGCGGAGAATCTTTCAAATTTTCACAATTTCTTCCTCCAGGTGGGTATATCCGTTGGGTGCAAATTTTCTTTCGAATAACTCCTACCACTGACCTTTCCGGGGTCAAGGCCATTATGTCGCCCAAATACAATATTATTTAATATTCCGATATTTTTGAATGCAGAGACTACTGACGTTGTACGACCCAACTAATCCAGTGTTACGCCCACTGTTAATTCGGTACAGAAGTCAGGTTAAAATTGCTTCGCGAAGTTCTCAATCGAGTTTGGATAGTTGCGGAGATTTCAGAGATATCGTAAGTAAAATAATCGTAACTTTTTAACATTATAACAGCTATCGTATTAATTCAATAGTTATCCGTTGGATGATTACCCTACGCGCATATTGATTTCAGTGGCTGTTAGGGGTCCTGTTAGAACAAATTGTACACACCTTTGTACTTGTTTTAACTACATTTATTCACGAGAGAGTGCCAATGTTAAGTTATAATCCCATGCTTATGAAGCGTTTTCGGTCTCAGGAATTTACAAACGTGAGTATTTAAATAATAAACGCGTCCAGTTATTGTATAATTATTTTTAAATATTGTATTTTATTTTAAGGATCGTAAAGGTGCTGAGACCGATATAGACTTCAAAAGAAGGCTCCTGAGTGCTGGATTTTCTCACGCAGCTTTGATAAGAAACGGAAACGTTTACACTTGGGGGGGTGCACTACATGGCTGCTTGGGTGAGTCGGTGATAATGCATGGCCCGTTAATTCCGAGTGAATTTTCGTTCACGATCGTTTTGCACTTATCGGTAGTAAACGACAACGGGACGTGGAAATAAGTGATATTTCATTTTTGTCCCAGGAACGGGGCCGTCGATTTCCAGATACGCGAGCCCACGAGCAGTCGGTTTATTTCATGATATGGAAGTAGAAATCTTAAGCGTATCGTGTGGACGCTGTCACACGCTAGCTGTAACTAATAATGGTGTTTATACGTGGGGAGGGAGTCAATTTGGTCAATTAGGATTAGGTAAACTGGCCCAGAGTCCAAGTCCTGAATTAATAACATGCTTGGCTCAAGAGATAATAGTAGACGCCGTTGCTGGGCAATACCATTCGGTTGCCTTGACTGTTGACGGTAGAGTCTTTACCTGGGGTTGGGGCGTTCACGGACAACTTGGTCACGGGAATACAGACGAGATTAACACACCAACGTTGGTAACTGCATTACTTGGCGTCGTTATCAAGCACGTTAGTGCTGGGCACGCGCATACGATTGCACTTTCCGCAGAGGGATACGTTTACGGATTTGGGAGTAACATCTTTGGACAACTTGGAAATGGCAATAACATGAAAAGTTCAGTGCCAATTAAAATTTCCTTATTGCCAGAAAAAATATCATTAATTGCAACCGGATACTTTCATAATGTAAGTTTTAAAAAGTGGCATTATGTTTTGTGCTTCTTCGTCGTAATCGTTTTGAAGAATTTAAGTAAAATCCGAATTAAGGTGAAGTTTGAAAATTCTATTTCAAAACGAAAAATTGACCCATGCACTTTATATGATTTTTAGCTTGCCATTAGCGAGACAAATAAACTGTACACGTGGGGAGCGAGTCCCCAGGTTTTAAGACTACAAGCCCACGCGCAAAAGAAATCGAAAAAACATCAAGCTACCAGCGAGAAGAAAGATCAGAGTCCAGAAAATATAAATCAGTTCAAGGAAGAACCTAGTGACGAGATTATTCTAAAGGACGTGCACGAGACGGAGTTCAGTGCCGGAAGCAATAACGATACTCAAATGACCAGCGAACCGAGAAAGTCCGACGGAGTAAAGTCATCGAAAAGTCCCACATTGAGAGGTTTAAGTGTTGGATTGCTCGAGAAGGATCAGTCGCATTTAAAACCCGCTCTGGTCGATACGAGTTTAGTTAACGGAAAAATTGTCCAGGTACGCACAATTACTCATCAGTTCGTTCTGCACCGTTAATTACGAAAAACGTACTGTAATCTGGCTTTCACGGGATGGAATGTAAAACTGCTAGATTTGGTATTTATTAGTTGTCGCAAACATTCAGGACAGTGATACCTATTTTTTATGCTGTATCAAGTAGATATCGACGGGTTGTCACCATTCGGCTCTTTTGACAAAAGATGGTTCCGTTTATACTTGGGGCCGTAATTTGGACGGGCAAATAGGAAATGGTAATCGTCGGGAAGTTCCATCGCCAACGCCCCTTAACTATAATGCCGCGTCCGTTTTGGTCCAAGTACCTCCTAGGTCCCATAACAGATCGACAGAAAATAAATCGAATTCGAACAATGAAAATGGATTCGTCGTAAGTACCGGGAGGGACGATGGATGTATATCGGACCTGACGAATGCTACCGAGGAATTAACGAATCAACTCGTTCAAACGATAAAAACCGTAAGAATTTGTTGCGGAAGTGACTTCACCGTTGCAGTGCAACCAGGTAAAATAAAAGATTTTTCTTAAAAAAATCTGATTGTAATACAATTAATTATTTATTGTAATATACTTGTGTGTTTCAGGGGGTACGGTATTAGCATGGGGTAGTAATACGTTGGGGAGATTGGGGCGACCTCCCGCAAAGGATTTCCGTGGAATGGACGATAAACTCGTTTTACTAAAGGCTTCGAAACGCGTCGTTCGAGTACCTCACGCGTCACAGCCAGCTTTGGATACTCCTAGTCCAGTACCTAATATTCCAAGCCCAATAATTTCGTATGAATGTTACGACGTAACCCCTTTGGCGGGACTCGTCCTTCCCTTGACGACCATTGAGAAATGTCCAGGTGAGGAAACGTTCCATTACGTTTTGGAACAATTCCACGAGATGTACGACAGCTCGGAAATTATGGAAAAGGTAAGTTTTGCGTTATTATGTCTACGGATGTCTACGGAAATGTAGGTGAACATTCTTGAAGTCTTCGAAGGTTATAGTAATTTCTTTCGTTCGACGTTCGCCTTATTTTCAGTGCACGCGCTTGGGTAACTATCAAGCCTGTTCCAAGCTGGCACTTTTGGAGAAAAATTATGGTCAAGCTCTCGGTTACCAGCTGAGAGCATTGGATGCGTCTCGTCACGTGTCTATTGCATCTTCATATCCCACCGACGAGACATTACTTGACCGAGAAGTGCAAAATGCAGAAATAGAATCATCTAAATGTTCGCAAGGCGAGTCGGAAAATGAGGACGCACAAATCAGCCATTTACAAAAGAATACCGAATTGTTTGATAGACAAGTCGAACAGAACATTGTCGATCACTTAGAGGAGAGCGTAATTAAGTCGAAAATCAAGATGCCAGCTAGTAAGTCGTTGGACAGCTTTCAAGTGCTGGAACAGGAATTGCACACATTTGACTGCCAAGGGGGCTCGGAAGAACTTTACGAAGACATTAGCGAAGATAGCATCGGGAACGCCGTCGACCCAGAAATGGAAGCGGCTCTCTTGTCGCAATGGGTCGGCACTCTCATATTTGGCAGTGACTTTGTGTGCGATTCACTTCGCAACAAGCCAAATGTTTTAGGATTCGCGGATATTTTGACTAATTCCTCGCTACCTGGTACCGCTTTAACGAGTCACAAAGACGCGGGCATGACCGAAAAGAATATATCCGTGAACGACGACCGAAAGGGCAACGTAACTCAGGAAGCCATAGATGCGATTAAATTTTATATTAACGAGGTCGAAGGCAATGACCACGCCCAAGTGCGCGATACATTGGCAAACGCCATCGACTTTTGGTCCGCGCACAGTCTGTCGATGCAAAATTTAGAGAACATCTTTTTGGAGTACATGGGCAAATTATTTTACCCCATGGGTTTGTTACTCTTTTGGTAAGTTGATTCATTTTAAATCGATGGTTATTGAGAACAGTCAATTCCTCCGATAAATCACATTAGTGAGTAGATTTATCGAATGATTTATTGCAATTTTTTACGTTGCAGTCCAAGTGACGGCGTCATTTCGAATATAGATGAAACGGACACGAAAGATAAGGACGTCATTAATTCCGTATCTACTAAATTTTGTCTTCACGTTTGTTCAGTGGTTTTAGGACATATAGATCAAGGTAAGCATATATCGATTATAGCATATATCCCTAACCTTCTTGTACTCTGTTTTGTTTTCTAACCTCTTGTGGACCGTTTTAAACGTGTCAATGTATTTATCAACTCGCAATGTAATATTCATCGTGTAGCGTGTATCCGAAATTCGTTGGAGGTTGTCATAAATAGTTGTAAACTCGTTAATTCGCAGGCAAGCCAACACCCGAATACGTAAAGATGCTGTCTCAGTTGGTAGCAAACCATTACGGACCCCCTCTTACCGGTTACCCTGGATCCGATGGTAACGAAACTGCTGAGCAAATGATGGAAGGTGTTACAAGTACCATATCAGAAAATTCGGCTTCCCGTCCTTTCGTGCACATCACGGTAAGACAGATCTGAATTCTACCTCGTTATTCTTAGGTGATTTCAATTTCCTTGATACCGGAACAATCTAGTACGATTAAGACCATTCTCGTATCTGTTGGTGAATTTCGGATAAATTAGGATCCAGATCAAGTATCTCGTTTCGTAACCCTAAAAGAAGATGCGATGGTGTTCACTTGCGGTCATCACTTCCCCCTCTCGGTATATCGGTCTGAAATCATTCCGGGAATGGAAGCCGAGTTACTGATGGCTCAACCAATGCCTCTTCCATCTACCGCACAATTATTGGGTAATGTATTGTACCGAACCAGTAAGCCTGAAATGATGTGTCCTCTATGTATTCCATCCGCCCTGCAAGCAGTGGTAAAAAATATAGCGGACCGGTAAATGGGTAACGATTTAACTCTCTGATTTGGGATTCTCTTTGACAAATGGATATATACTTTGACTGCTGTACGACGTCAGTGTATCTCGTTAAACGCGACAAGAGCTTAGAACATTGACTGGTGGAAGTATATGAAATAACTTAAGGTCCTTATGTAACACGATTCGCATAAACCATAGCGTTATTCTGATATTTAGTGAGTGACCGTGGTAGTTGTACGGAAAGATCTTTCAAAGTGCACAAGGTTTGCGACATTGTGTTTCATTAAAGCGCGGACTTTTATTGGCGGGTAGATTCTTTCTTCTCGTGCATATCTGGAAGATCGTAGTATTACACGAAAAGTGTTGATACACGTGATATGCGACGATTCAAAAGTAAAAGATGCTCCGGGGGAAATCGACATTTTTAATCCACTCGTGGCCTGGGGGTCGATTCCGTAACTCGAATCTAGTGAAAATGCTATTAGTGAACACCTCTCGCGAATCCATGACATTCACTATGGTAAAAAAAAGATTGGTATATTTGGCGTGGGATTACTCGATCGGTCTCGCGTGAGATCTCGGACCGAGTTCCTTGACTCTAGGGATTTCACATTTTCACTCGGAAGGTACACAATCGGGTAAGTAAACTAACGTGAGATGACAGAGCGAGAAATGTGAGTCCCCACGCCAAAGATACAGGATCGATCCTGTATCCAGAGTATGAATTTCCTTCCTTCGTATATGATGTTTATATCATGTACTTATTGATCGTGCAGTGCAATAAAGTGAAAGAACGTTAATACGAAATCGACACCCTAGGATTTTATATTGCCACTGCTAATGTATAGTACTTAAACTAGGCTCTGCGATTCGCGTCATCCTGTACTCACGTTTCCAAAGTTTGAAATAAAATTTCACTGTACATTGTTGAGGCGCAAATATAGTTTATAAACGACATCATTTGCTTTGAAATAAATATTTTCGCAACGTCAAGACAATCCGGATTGGCCGATTGAGAGTACTTTAGGAAAATTTCTCCGTTAGGGATGAGCGGTATGAATTAGTGGTTGGAAGGGTCACGCGATCGAATCAAAAGCCAGCGGAATGACGATGCACTTCGTTGCGATGACATCACACGAATAAATTCGAGAGGGCATTGATTTCAAAGTCGATAGTTTAATTCCGTTCACTTATATCATATTATTTGACAATACGCTTCAAAAATGTAAAGTTAGTCAAAAATATATATGTATGTTTTTTTTTTTTTTTAACATTCATGCATACGACGTGTTCTCATAAAAACGCTCGTCTTTCGTGTAAATGTCTAGTAGCAACATTTGATAATGATTTGCCATTGATTTTGGCCAAGGACAGTCTTTTCTTGTATCGAAACAGTCCATGGCATCGCTGGGGAACTTGGAGAGTTCATTTCTTTTACACGCTTACGAACCATAAATGTTGACCGCTTACTTCGTTCAGTGGTTACTAAAATATTTAGTATTACTTATTGAGCGTTAATTCCTTATGTTAATATTGCCTACAAAGAGAGCCAGGACGCCAGACTGCTCTCGAGCAAATTTTTTCCAAGTTGTACGTGTCAACGTTAACCGAATTTATGTACAGGGAGATGCGTCATTCACGAGTTCTCCGGAAGTTGCTACAAGTTTTCAAAGTGAAGTCGTTGTAGCACCTCGAGCAAAGATTACTGGACGGAAAGCGTGACGAGGACGATCGTTCGCTAATTTATCCAAATACCGTAGCCAGAACTTGGCATCGCATTAGGAAAAGTCCCAGCCGTGAACGACTACGTTCTCGTTTCGTGTTCACGTATCTCATCGCTGGAACGGAAGTTTGTCACTAGAAAACTGCAAGCAGCGTAGTCTTATTAAAAAATTATTCGGCATAGTTAGCGTAGAGGGCTATCGGCCCACCTTCGGGTCAGCTTCTCTTTCTCCGTGGGCCCTCCGTTGTACCCGGGAGCATCGTCGGTCCGTCCGTCGGTCCGTCCGTCGGTCCGTCCGTCGGTCCGTCCGTCGGTCCGTCCGTCGGTCCGTCCGTCGGTCCGTCCGTCGGTCGCAGGGTAGAACGGAGCAAAGGCAACGGTTCGCTCACTTGGCCGAGTAGTGAGATCCGATGTTCGAGGGGGGTCCTCTGTGATGGTGGTGGTGCTTGTGTCCTGGACCGGAGTACCGGCTTCCTGGCCGAGAGTGCACTATCGCGTAATGGTCGCTATTCGTCGATATCGACCTCGTAGAGTTCATCGTTGAGCCTCCGGAAGCGTAACCTGGCTTTCCATTGAGCGAATATCTGGAAAAAGTTAGAATAGTTACGAGTTAAAACGATCGAAGGTGCGCAGCTGCCGCGCAGCGCTCACGGAGGCCATTGGTTTCGACGCCTCTGGAAAATGACGGATTAACCCGCCCAAACCGAAAGCGCACGAGCCTCTTCTCGCGCGACGCATCGACGGGCCGTTACGGTGTGCACAAATGTGCCAGCCATACCCCGCCAACGGTACCCTCGTCCATGAATTATACATGTGCCGGGAACTATCGCACTATCGACGAGAGTTTCCCGCATTCTCGATGCCACGTGGACACGGGTAATCCGAGAAATGCGGAAATCGCGGATGCAAGATGATACGTCGCCGGCGCCACGGGAAATTACCGTCAAAGCTACTCTTAGGCCGAACAATGGATCTTCTCCGGGCAATTCCGGATACGGAGAGAGCACGAGAGCGATACGCTCGTGTGCAACGAGACTTACGGCCGGTAGCGGTTTCGAGCGCGTTCAACCGATGTTCGCTTTTTATAAGCGATGTTTATAAGCGTCGAACAAACTGTACGTTCTACGACTAGCCGCCGTCATTCTTAAACGTCACAACGGTCCGCGTTTCGCATCGTCTTCCGCACGCACGAATACGTATCCACGGGTCGTGCGGGAATACCGACCGAGGTTAATATTTTTCAAGTTTTTCCTTCTCGGAGAGACGTCGATTGCGACCCGACGAAATTCTCGACGTCTTCCTTTTACGGCCTCGTGGACCTTGCGCGCCTCCCTGCCTGCCCGCCATGAAACTCCTCTCGAACTTGATTTACGAGATCTCGAGGTAAAAATTGCAAGGGCTTCCAAAGATTTACGACCGTTAATGTCGCGACTCGTACCTTCCTCCCGCTAGCACGCGAGGATTTTATTCCCAACCTTGGACCAAGTCGTTCGGTTTCTTTGGCGATACCTTCGTCTCGTCGGCCCGGGAACGCCCGCGCGTCCCGGTACGCCGAGTTTTCGCAAAATGCCTAGAAGGACGTTTCCGTTTAATCCGCATGCGAGCCTTTACCCGGGCCTTAGCGGGCGCGTACGTTATCGACAAGTTATCGTTATCGAACCTCGAGCCGTATTGCGATCCGTGCCAGCTGCTTCGATAGGGATCGTAGTCCTCGATGATCGAGGGCTCCTTCTCGATGATCTCGGTTCGGGCGCAACTGCACGTCATCGCGGAGCATAGGAAAATGTTGATGATGAGCATGACGACGAAGAGGATGCCAAGGGCCACGGCCAACCACAGCAGCCAAGCGGGATGCACGCTCCCGTCCTCGTAAAGCGTCTGCACGTCTGAAAAGGAACGAACGGAAGGTTGCGCTCACTCGGCTACCCGGACGAGTTTTCGTAGGCACCGAGTCGTTTTCAAGAAATTTTCACTAGGGACTCGGAGGAGGATTCGCCGAGATTCGAGGACAAGGCGGAAGTTGGAAGCGTTCCACGGAGCGAGAGAGGCATTGCCTCTGGGTATTATATTGGGGTAATATCGGTATCGACGCGGCGGTCGCCGTAGAATGGTGGCACGAGTTTTATGCAAATTCCTCCGTCCGACGCGAACCGACTCGCCCGTCTGCGGTATCGCCGATACCGGACCGTAAATGCCTGCGGTACGCGTTATTTACCACTTCGACCGCGCACTCCGACTCTTTTATTTGCCCGCGAGTAATCGTACGACGTCGACGACATTTACAAGACCGTCCGATTCGCGCGAGATCGGTATCGCGTCTTCGTTTCCGAATCGATTTAGAAGCGATCGCGCGAATGTAACCAAGAGGGCGCAGGGTTCCGTGGGCAAAGCGCGATTAACGTTCGCTCAAGATGAGAAAAGACGGAGAGGGATGCTCTCTTACGGAATTGACTCCTGCTCGCGGTCGCGCTCTCGAAACCGACGTCGACTCCATCTTTAATGATTCTCCAACATAAATCCGTCGACTTTAGATCCGCTGGTTCGAAATCCCCGGCCTCTAAGTTCGTCCGATTCGACTAGTTTTCACCAAAGAGCCGGCGAAGAAAGGGCAAAGAGTACGGTACCGTGAGTACTCGGAACGGGCGACAAGGGGGACAAGAGGAAGAAAGAGGAGAAAGGTTCGACGACTTACTGGGCGTCTCGCCGGGTTCCAGAACGAAGACGCTCGTGCCAGTCAGGAGGACTCCTTCTTCTCCGGCGACGCTCTGGCCGACCGAGGAGGAGGCGTCTTTTACTCCGGATGCCGCGTCCCCGTCGCACGCCGGGCTTCCACAGCTTCCTGGAATTGCACAAGGGGAGTTCCATTTCTACTCGCGGATCGGTTGGGGAACTGCTCGTTGAACCGGGGAGCTAGGTGCACCAAATCGTCAAAAGATTCGTCGTCCTAGGTTAGCAAAGTCGGGGCGAGCTCGGGCTAGCATCGTATTCCCGTTGGCGAGACGGGGCGCAAAACTCGAGGAGGTAATCCTATAAAATCGTATCACCGAACCATCGTGAACACCGAACTGCGACGTTACCCGTAAACGCGGAACGCGGACGCGAGCCGAGGATCCCGAGGACGTCGATTTCGGTTTATCGGGATTTAGCAAAACCTGTTCTCTCCCGGGTATTGCCGCTCCACCTCCCGCTCGAGGATCGGCTGGATCGACGATAACGCCTCTCTTCTAGTCGCTTTCGTTTCCTATGACTCCTTTGGCTCCTCGCGGTCGTACTCGACGACGGTCTATCGGAATTAACCGTGCGACGGATACGACTTATTCGGGTCTAACGAGGCAATCGAGCGATTCGACGGATTCGCGAGTACTCGACCTCGCTTTCCGATAGGACATCGAGGGAAGATTTTCCGGGTAACGTACCTCGGTCGTCGTCGAACTCCGGGTATAGCGGATTTCTCTACCGTTCTCACGCCCGATCAATTTCGGAACCGACGCGGGCTGCAAAGTCGTGACGAATACCGAGCTACCATGGGTGTCGATCAACCTACCTCTGCAAACTGCAATGTCGCACTGAAAGTGTACTTGTGGACTGTCCGAGAATCGGAACATCGAGTACAGGAGCGAGTCCGCGTAGCCTGTGTTCCGGTCGTAGACGAATTTCGTCATGACTCCTTTGACGGGACACCTGTAAACATTAATCGAGACGATATTAACGAGGTAAGACAGGGAACGGTCGCCATCGCGAGTCGAGCGGGCTCGATTCGGCCGCGATTCGGCCGCGATTCGGCCAAGGTATGCGGCAGGCGTAGGTGGGCCTCCTTGACCCGCTTGCCCGTCCGTTGCGGAGTCGGCGTTGGCGTCGGCGTCGGCGCGACCGGAATCGAGTCAAGAACGAGTCGCGTATCGGCCACGCTACGCTTCCGATCTCAAAGTGAAAGCAGTCCGGTGAACCAAACGAAAAGACGGGGCCGGGGCTTTTCGCCGATACCGGGAACCTGCTTCCATCGCGTCTCCCTCGTTCGGCGCCGGCCAGATATTCAGGTTTTGAACCGATTTTTCTCCAGTCGGTTGCCGCTCGACTCCGGCGGCGTTTTCCATCGCTTACCCTTTGTCGTCTATCAATGATACGCTGGTGTTCCTCTTATTGAAGGCAAAGCACGACTTGACCCGGATGCCGTAGGTTCCTGCAATCGAAAACGGAAGAGCTTTACCGCCCCGTCTTTGGCCGGGTCTCGTCCCTTCCTCGACGCGATTCGGGGATCCGGTCGACCCGCTTGCACGTACCGTCCGGCCGCGAGATCTCTGCGCGCAGAGTATAATTGTGACCGTAGATGGCTTCCTGTACCCGTCGTCCTCTGCCGTCCAGTAGTCGCAAGGATACCAAAGACGTTTCGTTTCTGCAAATATGAGCGCGTCTCGATTTCATCGGTCCGTCCCCGGTCTCGGCGGGCTCTTTCGGAGCGAGTGGGCCGGAGACGGCTCCGGACGGGATCGACTTACTTGGCATTTTTGAATCCCGCCTTGCCGCAGGTGATAACGTAGAACTTGTCGTCCGCCAGTTCCAAGGTCTTGTGTATCCGGACGGCGATGGGCACGGACCGCTCCTCGGTGTGCTGAAACGAGACGAGACGTCGTTGGATGGATCGGGGGGAGGGGGGAGGGGGCGGGCGGGACTCACGTTGTTGACGAGGACCCCGCAGTAGTCGGGCGCTCCCTTGACGGCGAGCAAGTTGATGCCCAGGGTGGCTTGGGTGGAGCCGTTGCCCGGTGCCATGCACTGCGGAGTGCGGAAGTCCCTCGCGTGGACGGCGCCCACGAAGCTCTGGTTCACGTTCACTCGGATGGTCATGTAGCCGGCTTTGCACGTTGCCGTCACCGTCGGTTGGAACTCCGTGTCCAGCAGTTGACCGCCGACCTGGAATGCACGCAACGCAGCTGGATGCGGCTTCTTCCCCGGCCTCGCCCTTGCGCTGCCGCCCGGTCGAACCCGCGGAGGCCGAAAAGGAAGTCGCTCGCGAACGCGGCTACCCCTCGCGCGACCAAGTCCCTGGTCAACCGGTTTCGGATTCGGTACCGCTCCCGCGTCCGGCTTTGGCGAGGGTTTCGGATCTCCATCGGGCCCAGTGGGACGCGCGGCCGCGCGGCCGCGCGGCCGAGGACGAGAGGGCATAAAAAATGGAACGAGTTTCTCGCCCGGCCGGTCCCAAGGGCGGTCCAAGGGCGGTCCAAGGGCCGTCCCGAGGGGTCAACGGCCGCCTTTCGGTCCGGAGGGTGTCGGTTTCCGCCTCTACGGCGACTTTCGTCCACGCCTCGTCCCGGTAGGCGCGTAGGACGCGACTCTCGGCCGTTCCGAGCTGTGACGTCACGCGACTGGAACGCGGAGGCGTCGCGGCGCGACTCGACTGGGTTCTCGCGGCGTTCCAAGGGAAGGACCACCTCGAGGACGGGCCGGTCGCTTTCGCCCTCGCGGCGTCATCGGCCGGCAATTCCGACTTTCCCCGACGCAACGGACGAATTCCCTTTCGGGCTCGTCGGAAGAGATTTCGCCGTCGATCCTCCGCGTTCGAGAACGCCGCGGGGTCAACGCTCCTCCCGTTTCGCTTTCTCCAAAGACGCCTGTCGCTCGGGTCGCCCATTGGACCGAATTCGACTCCACGCGATTCCACCGCCAATACCGATGGACGCGTCCAATTAAAGTACCGACGGAGTTCTCAACGGTTCGAGGAGGCTCGAGGGAAAATGGTGAGAAACGCGGTGTCGCCGTTGGCGGCTTCCGGATTTTCCTCGCGAGGGACTGGACAGCGGCACTCGGGGCGAAGCCGCCATTGGACCGTTCGAGCAGCGGTAACGGGACGGGACGGCGCAACCGGTGAAACCGTTTGGCTGACCGAAAGAGTCGAAGTCGGCCGAGGTACCACTAGGATTCCGCGTTTTTCACTTTTTCTCGAGCGACGTCGCGTTAGGGGGACCGGCAACCGGCAACCGGCAACCGGCAACCGGCTCCGAGGCCCGTGACCGAGAACCGACCGGACCGGACGTCTCCGGCGCTTCGTCCGTTCGAGAGAAGATTCAGCGGCGGTCCGGCTGGTATACGACGGTGTTTCGTCGTAACGCGTCCACCGGAAGGAACGCTCATGCGGCATGAATCCGCGCGGTTGCCCCGCCTCCGCCGCCTCGCGACGCGTCTTCGCCGTTCCGCCGTTCCGAGTATCGCGAAGCGGTCAAAGGAGAAGGTTCGTTTTCAACGGTACCATATTTGGCGTGGCCGCCAAGTGCGCCGCGGTATCGCCGCTCCTCAAAAGCATGGATTCCCCGCTCGCGTGGATCGACGCGCCTATAGACCTTGGCGTACTTTTGATCTCTTCGAGAAACGGTATTCGACGTTTTGGAGCCTTTTGCATCGGGCGGTTCCCGCCGTTCCCGGAAAGTGGTCAAGGATACGAGCGGTGGATACAAGAATTAGCGCCGACGCTCCGTTTCTCCACTTGGAAAGTAGGAGGAAGAACGTCCTGGGACGGCTCGACGCGAAGGCGACGCGCGCCCGCGCGACTTACGTGTTCGATCCCGACAACGAGAAGGATCCACCACAAGTTGATCGCGATCGGCCCGCCGCGGGCCCTCGTCCTTTGCACCGACATTCCGAAGGAGCGCGAGTCCTCTCTCGCTCTCGTTCTCTTTCCCGTGCAACCGAACGCGAGATGCCTCACGTCACATCTTCCCCACTCCGCGGGAGAGCCCTGGTCATTTCGCGAGGACCGGGGCGGGGTCGGTCGAGTCGGCGACGCTCTCGCTCCCGGCTGCTCCCGGCCGAATCTCTGGCACTCGGACGTGCTCGGACGACCGCAGACGACTGGCGGCAACTGGCGGCCAGCGGTCCCCGCTGGTCCCGGCGGAGGCGACTCCGTCCGCGGTAGTCCGCGGATGGAGGGGACCGGAGCGGCCGTTTCTCTTTTATTTGGCCCCGCTTACCGGTGCTTACCGGCGAAGGTCTCGCCTGTCCGCGCGTTCGGCTCTCCGCAGCTCCAGTCGCGTCGATCGAGGACACGGTTCCCGAAGCCGCCGCTAGATGCCGGGCGCGAGCGGCGCGGTGCGCGCGCCAATGGGAGCGCGCGGGCGCGCAGGCGCGCAGCTATCGACCGCGGTGCCCCGGGCGACACCCTCGCAGTGCTCGGCAGGCCTCGCTACTCGGTGGGCGGACTAGCGGGTAGGACGCGCACACGAGATAGGTAAGTCGAACGGCACGGATCTCTTTTCGTCACGGTGTATCTCGGACCTCGGACTTCGGGACTCGGGAGTCCAATCCTCCGCCGAGCCGGGGTCGGTGGGTCGCGCTCGCCGGCAGTGGCCGGAGAGAGGCTTCCACCGACGGTTTTCTCCCCTTTCCTTCGGCCGAGTGTTTCGGGGAGTTCAGGGTCGCGGTGCGTGCGTATCGATCGGCCGAGAAACTCTGCGCCGCCCCCCGACCCGGACTCGGACCCACTTGGCCGCTTTGGCGAAGACGGTTCCCCCCGCCCCCTCCGACCCCGTCGATAGGACCGGAACGGGCGTCTCCGTCGTCGCGTTTCGTTTCTCCACGAGAATCGCGATTATTTCCCTCTCTCCCCCTCTCCAGGCGACAGCCACGTGCTTACATCCCGTTATATGGACAAATTATTGATCGCTCCACTAGAATCGCTCGACGTCGCGACTCGTCCCCTAGCGTTTCGCGTGTTTCTCCTCGTTCTTCTCGTTCTTGTCGGCATTAGGGCTTGCACTGCGAGTCACGTCGGAGCAGTCGTTGCCCCCCTTTCGTTGATTCGGCGACGACGAAATGCGGGTAAACGCGATTCGGGAACCTAGGACGCATCCGGTCGGAAACGAATCTTTGCGAACCGAGACGACCGATGGCCTTTTCTTTCTCGTTTCAGACTTCGACGCGAATCGTTTAGGTTCTCCTTTGCCTCTCGTAGCGGGCCCTTTAATTTCGAGTAGCTTTACGGTGAAGCTCGATCGACGCGCGGCCATCTCCCCGCAACTTCTCCACCCGACGGTCTCGGCTTTCTTCGATTTCCTCGCCAAGTCCGAAGAGAGCGAAAGGTCGAAAGAGAAACCCCTCCCTGCGGAGAAGGAGCGGTCCGAGATCTCTTCGAGGAGCAGCTCGGCGAGCAACCGGCAAAATTACCGGACGAGGCGGCTGCGCCAAGTATTGCGGAACAGCTCCATCACCCGGCAACATTTCGTTCTCCAGCTTCCGGCAGTCCTTCACCTCCAATGTCAATTACTTGAAACGAAGGTACGCGTCAGGAGGGAGAGGGGTCCCCCCGGCGAGATCTAACTCGACTCGCTCGCCTTCCAGGTTCTCCTCGGGGGACCTCAGCTCGGAGCTGGACGATGAACCGATCTCCGAACCTGGGATGGCCTCCCCGAGTCGGCACGACTCGAGCCAGTCGTACCAGGGCGCCGGAGCCGGCGTCGGCGTCGGCGTCGGCGCCGGACCGGACCGGCCGCTGCAGTCGCAGCCGGCGCCGATCCCTCCGCCGAGTCAGCCGCCGGTGCCGGGCGCCCCGCCGTCCGGCGCCGCCCAGCACCCGGTGGGCGGCGACCTGAGCCTGAACCTGCGGCCCGGCTCCAGGACCACCAGTGCGCCCTCTTCTCCGGCCAAGACGCGCGAGAGCCTCTTGCAGAGGGTCCAGAGTTTGACCGGGGCCGCGCGCGACCAGGTGAGTCGAGGGGACCAGGGCCGAGACTCTCTCGAGGGAGCGGCGCCGAGGAATGGCCGAATCGCCTGGTTCCAGGGGGCGTCCATCCTGGGAGCGGCGGTGTCCGGCGCCACCCGTGGACCCTCCTTCGCCAAGGATCGCTGCTTCACCTTGCTGGTGATCGATGACCAGAACACCGACTGGAGCAAGTACTACCGCGGAAGGAGGCTTCACGGAGACTTTGAAATTCGAGTGGAACAGGCGGAGTTTCGCGAGTTATCTCTGACGGCGAGCGAGGCCGGCACCGTCGTATCCATGGCCGTTTATCGCAACGGAACCAAAGTCATTCGGTAAGTCGTTCCTCGCGGAAGCTCCGAGTCGTCGGTCGATGGACACTCCGGTTCTCTCGGCGCATTCTTTCGAATCGCCGGGCACCGAGGGTGCGCAACGAGGGCGGGCAAATAAGCCGATTAGCCTTGCGCGATTCCGAGACGACTCCACTACCACTCTTCGTTTCGACATGCAGATCCTTCAAGCCGGATTTCGTCCTGATTCGTCAAAATCTGAGGGATGCCGGAGAGGACTATAAGAATCTCCTGCTCGGTCTGATGTACGGTGGTATTCCAAGCGTGAACAATCTTACGGCCATCTACAACTTCCAGGTACCGTGCTTCTCTTTGACGCGTTTCGTGTCATTTTGAAAAATACGATTCGTCGAACCTTCTTCGATCTGGAGCCGGAATGAAACGTTCGAGGGTCGACTGGACCAACCGACTCGGTTGTCCCGTAGCTTAACGAATAGTTACGGGTGCCTCGGTTTCGAGTGATCGAAATTATTTCGTTAGGATAAACCGTGGGTCTTCGCTCATCTGCTGGGTCTTCAACGCCGCCTGGGCAGAGAAGCCTTCCCGCTCATCGAGCAGACCTACTATCCCAACTATCGCGAAATGGTGAGTGATTTATTACCTCACGCATACACATACGAAGCCTTTACATATCTTCGGTTTATTCGACCATCTACCGCGTGAAGGTATTGAGCTCGTTTAACGATCTTTTATGCATATAGCAGAAATATAGATAACGTGCGATACGTTTTTTCTTCATATCTTTACCCTTTTGGGAATTAACGGACTTATTGGCAATAATGGCAACAGTTTGCATACCATTTCGTAATAAATTCACGTCGCGTACATGTACAGAATTCAGCTTGGGGGAGGTCGAGACTTGCATTAAGAATTACTTGTTAGATGCGCCGTACTTTTGCGAACGAGTACTTTCTGCACAAATTTTTTTTTTCTCGTTAGTTTAAACGAAAGGATTCGACTAACGCGAGGGCAAAAAAACATTGCTTCGGAGATCGCTGTTACCGTGGCAAGGGAGCGAATTTAAAGGTACAGTCGCGTTTTATTTTCCTTGAACCGTTCTGATCGCCTCAAATATATTTTTCTTCGATTTCTTGAACATCATGCCTACTTCCATAAATACGACGTGTAATCAATCAATCGCATTCTCGGTAACCTTTTCCATTCTATCGTTCACCCGATCCCACTTCTGGCAGTTTCTTGTATCAAACATTTTCACCAGGGAAATTCGAAATTCCTGCGTTTATATTCCCTTTTCTAGATAACCCCCTTTTCTAGATTTCACGTTAGAACTGCTTTTTTACAAATAATCAAGACATGGATTTAAACATTGGCTAACGTAGCTTATCGCGTACAAGTGACAAATCATTGCTTATCGGCAACATTTTGATTCGAACAAGCGGTAGAAAAGGTTAATTAACATTTGTACTAAATTTTGACTCGCGTCTCGAACCTGCAAGGTACCGCAGCCCTAATAAATTAATAGATTTTCACATAACGTATATTCTACACCGGAGAATAACGCAAATATTAAATACTTTGTAAACAGCCACGTGTGAACATGGCCTAAATTGAATGGTTATATAAATTAAAATAACTTAAGAATACACAATATACATTACGCTCATAAATATGTACAAAGTATAAAGGCTACCTACGGAGTTAATATTGAATATCCATTAAGCCAATGGTCAATGGGTTCGTCGGTTGGTCCTTGCGAGTATAAATGATTAACGGCAACGTTGAACCCCGTCTGTTTAAACCGTTCTAGTTGCCGTGACCTCAGCCGTCGAGTAAGCTCTTGGTTAAAGACAAGCTTCAAGAGAGTATCGCTAACATATCGCTTAACCGTTGTAACGGGCAGAAACCTAGTCACGAGAACATTTATCCTTGGGGACGACTATCCTATTAGCGCCAGCGGGCAAGGCAAAGTTACAATAAATAGCAAATCGGACGCGCTTAGTTCCCGTTAGAGAATCGTTCCAAGAGGTTCCCGGGTCAAATCGCCGAAACGGTGTAGAATTCGGGACGTTTTTCGCCGACTTAACGTTTCCCCGAGGTACTGCGACTAAAGCGAAAACGGAACGGCTCGTTCGCGTGGCGAAGACGCAGTCGTGACACGCCGGTCCGGAGGTTTGGAAAAAAATCGTCAACCCTCCGCCCCGTCCTTGGGTTCGTGGACCGGACGAAATCGAAATCGGGGCGACGGAGGCGAACTCGAGATACTCTCGCCGAAGCGAAACGCCAAGACAAGGGGGGGCCGGGTTACGGATCGCGCGACCTCTGTTGCCCCCGCTGAAGTCGGTGTTCCTTGATGCAGTTCTTGTAGGGCACACTGGGCATCCAGTGGCAACCGCCGGGACCGGGCGTGCATATCCCGTGGTTTTCCTGGCAGACCTGCGGCCCGGGCGCGCTCTCCCAGAGACACCTCTTGCCCCCGGCTGACTCCAAGACCGTGCCCTTGCGCCACCATTGGGTGTACAGGATCTAAGGCGAGAGAGGTTCCGGTCGGTTGGCTTAAGAGTGCGCGCGAAGGGGGACGGGCCGGGAACGGACCGGGAACGGACCGGGAACGGACCGGGAACGGACCGGGAACGGAATCGTTACCTCGCAGACGCAGCCGTAGCGGTAAAGCTGACGAAATCCCTTGCGCTGGCGGCTGGTCACTTCGGACCAGCGCAACGTCAGTCCGCAGATGGAGATGGTGGGTTTGTCGCCGTTTGTTCGGCCGCTGACGACGTAGGTGTCGCCTAGGTCGAGGTTGACGCCGCACATCGCGTCCAGCGTCGGCGTCAGGAGAAGGCCCCGCTTCAAAGCCAATTCCGCCTTCGGCGTGGCCTGCGACGTAATCGAATTCGGTTTAAACGTTTAATCGCGAGTGGTCCGCTCAACGTTTCTCGTTTCCCTGGAACCGTTTCAGGGGTTTCGATCTCTTGCCCACGGAGAAAGGAGGGTGACGTTAACTTTCTCGGCTTGTCTCGAGTAAGGTCAAGGTAATTATGCGAGTAATTACAAACGGCACCAACCTTAAAGATTCGGCTAACTTTAACCTGGTACGCGATCTCGTACTCGTTGATCAGGAAAAATTTCCTCACTCTGACCACAGCAACTGGAAGAGAAACAAAGATAAAGTCAATTGGAAGGTGACCATTTTCTAGCCTACTTGGATAAATTCTTCGGAATCGATAAATCTCGCAACCGACGATGATCGGATAAGGGTAAACGTAACGTAACGTAAATACGTCCGTCGCGGACTGCTCCGCGGAGTTCATGGTCGGTGTCGTTTCAAGTTACTCGAAACGTTGCTTGTCAGCAGTTACTGGTCGAGTGAGTGCAACCAGCCACCCTACCGCGGGAGGTTAATAGCTTTTAGCGGAACGTTTCTTGGTTATGCGGATAGACGATAAGGATACAATATGCCCATTCACGGCGGCACGGTTTCGCTCGCGATTCATCTTTTACGAGGGAACTCGTTGCTATTGGGTGAACGTTAGGGAATCGATGTCCGCTTTGACGGTGGCCGCCATCGAACGAGCACACCGGACATGCGGTCATTTCTTACCAAAGTCGGATTCGCAGAAGTGCGTTTGGGGGTGAGTCGGAACGCAGGAACAAGCCTCCGCCTCTTGGAAGGGTAGTACCAGCGACGAGAGCCCCACCAAGCAGAACGGGGCCCAATAGTGTCTCCAACGCATCTGGAGAAGACAAACGATTGAGACGCGGTCTCGGTCCCGAGGGCGACTCCCGAGCGGAAGAGGAAGTGCCCTCGGGGATTCGCTTCCTCGGCCGATCTTCTCGACGGGCCGGACCGGGCTGCGAGCCACGGACAAGCGAGTGCTCGGACGATTAGCGAACGGTGGGGGGTCGGTCGAGCGGCGCCTCGAGAGGAACGATGCCGTCGACTCGGTAGCTCGCGGAAGCGCGTTAATCCGACCTAGTTTATCGGCGCCAGCTGGACCGGATCTAAACATAGCTACAAAACGATAACCAAAGTCAAGCGCGCCTACGAACGGCACACCCCCTTCCGGAACGACCGTTTGTCGAATGCATTTCCCGTTTGGATGCAGCTGCATCGCCGATAAAATTAGGAACAAACGGTCTCCGTCGAGGCGATACCCCGGGGAGAGCGGACCGTTGCCGAGGAGGCGCGAGTACACTCCGACCAAAGCTCGTTCCGGTTGAGTCGAATGGAGAATCGAAAAGAATATTCGAAACCGAGTTTAGCGCCACTCGCGGCACCGCGTGCTTTTCAACGATGTCGCGACTCGTCTCGTCCTCGATACCGTTAGGGAACCTCTTAGGATGTATTTTCTTCCGTCTATGGTGGAGACGCACCGTTCCGCACCGTTCCGCACCGTTCCGCACTTCTCGCACCCCGGCAGGAATTTACGAGTATCGGTCGCGATCAACCATAGCGATACTCCAGGATGCAGGCAAGTGCATCGAGTGCGTCATGGTACGTCGGTTACGTCGGTTACGTCGGTTACGTCGTACGAGTGCGGGGTCGACGCCGAGACCGCGAACGAAGGAAGACCCCGCGGTTGCTCGCTCTCGGAGATCGTCGACTCGGTCCCCGGGTGTCCTCTCCTGACCCGCGCAATCGAGGAAACCATCGAAACGCGCGGACTCCGCGACTCGAGCCGCGTCTCCGGCCAAGACCGCTCCCAGTCTCTTCGGTCCTCGGCAGTCCTCGGGATCGCTCTTCCGACGCCTTCGACTCCCCCTCCTCGGCTCGGCTCGGCTCGACTCGGCTCGGCTCGGCTCGGCCCGGCTCGGGTCGGCGAAGGGGGGGATTCGTCCGCCCTACTCCATTCCCGTCCACGTTTTACCCAAGGTGCCGTTCTTTCGAGAGTCGTAAATCGACGAAAAGCTCTTCCCAAACGTTCGTTCAAAAGCTAGCGGTGCGTTCGTCGAACGTCGAGTCGTTTAATTTTTTCATTTCTAGCCGCTTGTTTGGGTTATCGGACATTGGAACGGCGATTGCTCTCAATGCCGGAAGCTCGGAGAGATTATGTTATGTTATGTACGTTAATGTTCTTCCGCGTAATTTCGTTTAATTTAGAATATCGAGTGAATCGGTCGATGAAAAGGGTATTCGTTCGGACCGGCCTACGTTTTACCGCCCGTGTACCCTTCGATTACCGATACGATCATCTTTTTTTTATCTCTGGACAATGATTGTAATCACCGTTGGGATCGAAAGCCATGAATCTTTTGAGTATATGCATGTATGTAAATTAACTCAATTTGGAAGGCTGTAACCAAAGCGGGCTCGGGGCATCGGCGCGAACGCGCAATTGACCGCGTCGGTCAAGGTGTGAACTCGTCAATTTATGACAAAAAAAAATTCAAGGCGACGCAGGTCGATGCGATGCATCGATATTAAAATAATAACCGCGTAATTTCCGTTTCGAGGAAAGAATCGTGTGCAAATGAAACGTGGTCGAGGGAGTTATTACGATGCAAAGTGTCAAATCACCTGGGTCGATTTTTCGTAAGATCGGAATCATCCAGTTTTAATAAATGACAGGTCAGAGCGGAAAATGCCATGAAAATGTGGCAAAGTCGGCACCTTGCAGGAGGTCGAATAAATAGTCGAATAAATTCGAGAATAAGGATAAACGCAATTGTAGAGTAAAGGGAAAATGCCGTTTCGATCTTGGATCGCCGTTCGTACTTTCGAGCGGTCTCTTTTACATCTTTCTGGCCCTCCTCTCGGTGGAGAGAAGATTACTTTGACCCTATGCCCCCCGATGTTCGGTCGAGGTCTGGACAGCCGTTAAAGTGAATGACATAAATCAGCCATGTCTCGGCCACGCGACTCGGTATTCCGTTGCATTCGAGCCTCTTTCCAAATTGCGTTCGACGCTCGACGCACGGTTCGGTCTGATTTAGCCGTTGAACGAAGTGGACGCGAGGTCGCTTACGTTATTATCTTTTTTACCCACCTTTAGGCGAGCGAAATCGAGGGAAAACAAGGAAATCGATCGCGGTATCGCAAATTTGGTAGGGGAACATGCAACGGGAACAAAGACGTAATCTAGCATCAAAGTCGACCACTGTGCCGAACCTTTCTCTCTCTCCGAATCCGTTGGAAGGGAACGTCCGTCAAGAGTGGTTCGCTTCGCGTTCCGTTCGGTTGGACGCGCGTCGGGCGCTATACGGGTGGCATCCCTATACCGATAATTATCACCCATAGACTAAATAATGCACAGTGGCTCTCAAATTGTTTTGATGCACTCGAAGGCGAGACTGACGGCATATCGTCGAAACGGGGACCGAAACGGGGACGGACGGTCTGGTCGGCGAAACGTTTACCGCCCGAGTTCCTTCACGAGTCCAAGCTGATGTCGTTCGAGTAGGTACGTCCGCCATCGGGTCGGATCTCGTAACGCGAAGCCCGCCTCCCCTTCCTTCGACCCGGCCGAGTCGACGCGTCATTGCGCGTCGGCATCGGCTTCGCGCGAGAAGAGCTACGCATGGAATCGTTTTCGCGAACGCCTCGGTGCCGATCGTACCTACTTCGATTCGCCGCCTCCGAGAGCTGTATCTCCCCTGGCCTCCGGCGGCGCGACCAGGGGATATCGTTCTTTCGGCCTCGAGCGCTTTTCAGTGGCGCGCTTGGCAGTGGTTAGCGAACGAGAGGTGTGCTCGCGCTGTCAAAAGCTGCTCGAGTGGATCGGCCCGGCACGTCTCTAGAGATTCGATCGACCGGTACGCACGTGGCACGGGTTTTCGCGGTTCGCGTCACTCGCTAAACGCCGAATCCGGTCCCGAGGGGCTTCCGGCCGTCGTTCCCCGAATTCACCCCCGATCCTCGCTGGCGACGGGAAAAAGCGAACCGAACGTGCCCGCTCCCTGCCGTCGATACGGCGACGCTTACGGTCAAGGCAGGATCGGGATCGGGATCATTCGATATCGAATGGACGTCAATTGCCGTTGTTCCCGCGAAACCTTACGACTCGCCAGATCGGAGGTGCGGAAGGGTTGCACGAGACCGCCGCTCGCTTCGTCGAAACGGCGGGGACGCGAGTTGAAGCGAGACTGGCCCAGTTTCATCGCATTACCGCTATTATACTCCTTAGCCAGCAGCCATCCACCGGAGCGCGTGCGCGCGAACGCCCCGCGGCGCGCTCTGCCGGCCAGGACGCGAACCGAGACGGATCGGAAACGACCCGGGGAAACCCCCACCGCCTATCGACACCGAAAATGTTGCGGCTGCCCGACGATAGGTCGATCGCAACTCTGGAGATGACGCAGGACCGACGGAACTCGACGCCCGTAAAACAAGGTTTTCGCGTTTACCAATCCGACGAAGGCTAGCGAATCGCGGAACGCTCGCTTCGAGTCCCACAACCAAGCGGTGCGTCCGGTGCGCGGCCGAACCGAACGGGATGGCGGGAGGAAGGGAAGAACGAAGCGAGCGCCTCGAAGAAGGTGGTCGACGCCGGGACGATTTGAAAGGTGAAACCGTTGCTCGTCGCGATTACGCAAACGCCGAAGCGTCCCGAGTGCTCCGAGGAGGCATTTAAACGTCGCGCAGCCGGAGGCCCGCCGTATTTTCCCTTTCGGTCCGCGTCACTCGTAGTCCGGCTGACTAAGCCCGCAGGAATTTCATTCAGACCTCGCGGCAAGATTCGCGGAAGATGTGGGTTAAATATTTGCGTCGCGCCGAGCAAAAAAGGGGACGCGCGGAGTAGGACGTCCGCTCCGCGCGATCGTTCATCGCTGGAAATAAATCGGACGGCCGACCGACCGAGAGGTACCGTCTACCCGCGCCTGCCTGCGAGAAGGCGAATGCCGATATCCGCGATTACGCGGCTGCTCGAATTGGTTGACGACTCTGACGGAATCGAGACCAGACGGACGATGACCATTGTTAACCATTCGGTTGCTACACGTACATTTATTTCGTCTTCGCACGTTCCTTCGAAGTGGCGTCCGTTTCGACGCTCGAACGAATCGATTACGTCGACTACACCAGAGTTTACGCTAAGTTCTCCAGCGATCCGTATTCCATCCACGACGTTGAAAATAAAATGATTGGAACGATAGGAACCGTGTTCCGCTAGTTACGAGCAGTTTCTCCCCAGCGTTAATCGTTCAATGAAACCGCTTCTCCTCCAAGGAAAGAAAGCACTTGCGGAGTGGATACGTTATGGTCATTGAATGGAAGTATAGCGATAACACGAATCTTAATATTATTCAGCTTTATTCATCCCTGGCCCCATGCTTGATTGAAATTGACATCAGTCCGTGACTACCACTCTTCGTGGGCGAATTTATGCATCCATAAAACGTCGATCACATTTGACCTCGATGAATTTGCCGATTCTCGAGCCGTCTAAACAATGGATTTCCACTTAGATCCGTACGAAAATGGCAAGAATCTCAACGGCATCGTTCGTAGAAACGTTAACTTAATTCAAATTTGTCGGGCGGTTATCGATAGGAGAATCGACAGGAACGCAGACGTTAGGCCGTTCGACTTTGATTACTCGCTTCCGTCGAGCCGTCCATTAAGTGCCGTCAAGCTTTTCTTCGGATCGTTACTAAACCACATTATACTTACATTTATATAGTTATATTTATTCGAGTTAATCGACCACTCGTTGTCCATTTACTTGATGTAACCAATTTTTCAAGATTTACGACTTGCAACTCGAAATTAAAAGAGAGATTGTTGCGATATCAGTAGTTCAATACATATTTACGTCTCGTAAATAGTTTTGCAATAAATCTTTTCACGCCAAGTGTTTATATCAGTTTTGGTACATTAGAAACGATTAACCGCAAAGCAAGCGGTGTACGGGAAGGTATATGCATTTAATACTGACTACAATTTCCATGTTCACGGTAGGTTACGTTAAGCTGGAGTAGCGATAGCTTTTTGTCCGTGTTCCGTGAAAGATTCTTCCGAGTTATTTCCTGTCGTTTGGTCATCCGGTCACGCGTACTCGGGCGGGCTCTCTTTCGTTCCCTCGGTTTCCTACGGCTCCCGAGGGCAGAGCGATGGCGCTGGGAGCGCTTTACGGGAAAATACTCGGCCGGGGTGAGCGGAAATCGATGAGATGGTCGGTCGGCAGTTGCGCGCAGACTCGCGGAGGATGTCGGTTGTGTCAGAGGGACCGTCGAGCTCTGCGTCGAATGGCGTTCAGGTAATGATACGCGAAGGAGTGGTTGAATGTGGTCGTCACGGTTACGTAGCGCGAGCATGCGTGCTGCGAAATTTCGAGAAATCATACGATCGGTTCGCTTCGCGCGGAGAGATGAGGGTGGCTGCGGTTCGGGGTGCGCACCCGTGGAACTTGTTGCGACGCGACCGTTGTTCCTGCGGATGTGCGTGGTTCCCAGGTACTGTCTCCCTGATTTACTGCATTTCAAGTAGAGCCGTAAACTACGGTTATTCGTTGAAGACATCGCCTGTCGAAGGATTAATGGACGTTCTGATGATTCCAGGTGAACGCCTCTCGTTATCCGGTAGTTGTGAAGCTAGGACACGCTCACGGAGGTATCGGAAAGGCTCGTGCCGAGAGCAGTCAGGAATTTCTGGATTTGGCTTCTTTGGCAGCACTGACGAACACCTATTGCACCGCAGAGTCTTATGTGGACACCAAATATGACGTTCACGTGCAAAAAATTGGCAACAATTACAAGGCTTTTATGTGAGTAACGACGTTGTAGCAGGCGAATGACTCCGTGCCTCTGAAAATCTAGTAAAAGTACTTGCCGTTTCCTTTTGGATCGCTCGATATTCCACGAGATGTTTAGGAATTTTTTTCTCGTCGGGATAGACCGGATGAACGAACGTGTCTGGGATTTGTATAATTATTATATTAATTACTATAATACAGGTCAGCGCATCGATTACGTGAATCATTTTCTCCATTTTAAAATAAAATGATGTGGAAAGTCCATTGCGCTTGTTATCTGTTTATTATTGCATTATCTTTCAAAAGTAATTCCATTAATGTTATAATGATTATTAACAATGGCTAAGGAATGAATTTTAAAAGAATCAAGTTTTAATTCCGATGTATGATTCAGGCGCAAGAGTATCAGCGGAAATTGGAAGTCCAACACTGGATCGGCAATGTTGGAACAACTTGCCGTTACCGAAAGACATCGTTCATGGGTGGACCATGTCGCCCAATTATTTGGTGGGTTGGATATCTGTGCGATCGAGCTCTTGGTTGGTAAAGATGGCCGGGAATATATCATCGAGGTCAACGATAGTGCCCTCTCGTTAATGGGTGATTCTCAAGAAGAAGATCGACGTCATATTGCCGACCTGGTGACTGCTAAAATGCAGGTGAGTTTCCCATTTCTCACAAGTCCTTGAAAATATAATAATCCTTGGTGGAAAAATTGACAATAAATTTAGGTTAGGTTGTTGGTGTCGATTCACGTCTTGATTTATTGGTAAATTGGAGCCATTCATTAATGAAATAATGGTCCTTATAGGTGAAAAGAGAAAGATATAACGCAGCAGGAAAAAGTTGCATTAGAATAAAATCTAATTTTGTAGAACCTCGCCACCTCCACAGCTGTAACCGTGCACCTGCGATGCAATGTCCCTTGATTCTATCCGTAGATCGCAAGTGGTTCTCGCCAGTAGCTCGATTACATTTTGACAATCATCGTCTCATACCGACCAGAGTTAAATCCCATTTCTAACTGAAACAACCATTGATGTTTCGGATCGAGTGGAAACTCACCGTCAGCTGGCATTCTCGAGGAATGAAAGAAATGTGTATTTTTTGTAGGTGTATTGCCGCCCACAGAGTGTTTTAACAAAAACCGCCTCCAGAGGTTCGATGTCCAGTTCCAGCCAGGTAACGAGTCCAGCGGAAGAACGCACGCCAGTCGCAACGGCACAGATGGGCTCCCATAGTAGCATGAGCTCGGTTGGGAGTATGGCCAGCATGGGCTCGACGTCCGTAAGCTCGACGATGGCTATCGCGGGTGAAGTCGCCACTTCGGACAGCCACCACCAGTTACAACGACGCGATTCTCAAGGTTTGCATTAGTTCCATCGTTTTTCGATTGCAACGACTCGGCATGTCCAGGCCATTTCTTTTAACACGTTAAGCGCAGCGTCAGTCCCTGGGGACTGACAGTGAACTTTCCGTCTAGGCGGCGTCAGTCCTTGGGGACTGACATGGCATCAAGAATCCTATATACATATAAAAAATTGTGCCGCCTTAACGGAAAGCTCAGCAAAATCGGTTCCGCGCTTAACGTGTTAACATGTTCCTTGCCGCGTGGGGTGTATACGCCCCACGGTCTATTTACGACAGCGTACTCGTCATTTGTTTCGGCACTGAACGTGTTAAACAAGTTTTCCAAGTCGTACGATTATCGATTGACGATCACAAATGTTTTTTAGCATCACAGTCGAGCACCGTGAGCAGTGCACCTTCCGTAGGTCGACGTCCCGAGGAGCCGCCGGTGTCCAGAGTGCCGTTTCATCGACAAGGCAGCCAATCGCAGGCTCAAGGTGAAGACAGTGAGGACACGATGAAGAATTTGAGGAAAACATTCGCCGGTATTTTTGGCGATATGTAAATGACGTCATGAACGTTAAATACCGACGATCTCCTCCCGAGGTAACGTCGCAGGAAGTGATAAAGACGGAAATTGGTTGCAATACGGGTTAGCGAGTGCACCATCAGGTGTGCTTAAGTTGCATGCTAGAGCAGACGTAATCGTCGACAATAAGGTTAACCAGTAAGAAATGTCAGTGTCGATTAGCGAAATCATGTTTTCTCACTATCGGCGAATTGAAGTGCGCATAAGATGGCCTTGTAAAAATCAATATCGTTTATTGATACAGGAAGCACGTATCAGCGGACTGCACGTTTCCTCGTATTCTTGATAAAATTGTTTGTCCAATGATATGTATCGTCAATAAGAGTTATGTCAGTCCGTTTTGCCCACGGCCAATGGGCCACAAGTACTCGCGATTGTTCGCATGATCGTTTGATGATAATCTGCAGGTCACAAATGTCCATTAAGTGAAGTATTCGTAAATTCTGTCGTGCTCATTCAATCCAGTGGGGGGATTTTGAATATTTCAGAAGAAGAAAAGTCAATTGATAAAACATTTGTTACATCATTTTTCGTTTAATATCGGCCGAGATTTAAGAGGAAACGGCAGATTATCTAATTTTTTAGTAGAGTCATTAAACGAGTCGACGCATTTGGGATAATTTAGACATTTTCATTAAACTCTCACATGGTGTCAGACATTCTCTATCAGATTGAAATAATGAGTATTTGCACGTGTTGTCAACTGCACTTATCTAGGTTAATTTATTTTCTTGTGCAGATATTTGCCCTCATAGCTGCGACGGAGTTACATGCCATTATTAGTTTAAAAGTTGTACAAGACGCGTATCATCGTGTACTATATTTTATAAGCATTCATGAAATTTTGTACATAAACATACGCGTACAACTTCCAAACGAATAATAGTGCAGACATGGTATATTTAAGAGAGATTCAGCTGTATTAAACGTTTCTGGTAAGCGTTTAATATTATTCATATACACTGTCTTATCTTAATTGAAATGTTCAAATTTGTGTACTAAATATTTTATGAAACATACGAAAATCTAAACGAAACCGAAGGTGGGTATAAATATGCTTTGCAAAAGATAAACGCTCACGGAACTGTGCATAACGTTCAACTGAAAATGTAGGGCTGACTATATCGCGCGAGATTATTCATTCGCATAACATTATTTTCTTCACCGTTGATCGTAACTATAAGTTCCGTTCGATGCGAACGTGAAAAATGCGGATATCCTTCGTTGTATCTTACATCGTCCGTTATTTCTTGCCCCGTTAACTCAAGCTTTGGTCTCCTCTACGCGTTTTGTTTCGAGAGACCGTTGAGTTCCCGGCGATGACTCGACCGGACGAAAACTTGACCCGCCCGGTTAAGGGTTAAATTCGATGGTCCAGCTCGAATACAAACGAGAACCGGATTGAGTGGGTTCCGAGTAATTCTCGCAATAAACTCGCGTGCGTACGGGTACAATTGAATCAAGTGACATAACCTCGCAGCGCTTAGAGTTCCATTCGACCGAGTTGTTCATGAAGCGATCAACAGCGCCAGACTATAGATAAAATGAACCAGCCAGGAACGGGAGGGCACGGAAG
The DNA here is from genome assembly GCF_000612105.2 of Orussus abietinus. NCBI lineage: Eukaryota > Metazoa > Arthropoda > Insecta > Hymenoptera > Orussidae > Orussus > Orussus abietinus. Next base: position 461,127 of record NW_019394321.1, read on the forward strand.
GGCGGTATAATGTTAATGAAAATCTCTCAGGGGTGCTTTCGGGCACTAGGTAAGGTAGGACATAGGACAGAGATCGGTGCGAATCGATTGGTTCGCGAGGCCAATCCACGAGAAACACCTAGACAAATCAACCTAGCAGCTTGAATTAGCGAATCGACTAGCTTTACGCTCAGTTTCGATTTCAAACTAGGAACGGTCCTACGAAAACCGATAGTTTTCAATCGAAATTGAAACTGGAACAGAGAGAACGAGTAACGCGATCGCTCGATGTTCATTCCTCGGTGCTGGTGGTCGAAAATGTAGCAATGGATGCTGCGTCGTGAGATCACGGTTGACACGAATTTCTCGAATTTCTCGAATTTGAAATAAAAGGTGACTCCATCTATCGGATGGCAACCTTTCCTTCGTAGTCTCTACGAGGATTCGAATATAGGGCGATCGCGCATGTCTAGACGACGAAATTAAATGGAACCTGACAGATGTTAGACACTGTGTTGCTTAATTGTAATTGTTAACATTGAAGTGTAACTTTGCGTCGTTATGTGTACACTATCCGTTGAATGTTATGGGAGAACCGTTAACGTTTCCCCATCCTTTTTATACGAAAGATCTCCCGTAGAGCAAGTAACTGCTCCGAATCTCCTTCCGAAATATTTCGGAACAAGTTCAAATTAGAAAGTTCACGTTAGTTTAACTTGCTTAGTGGCAGTAACGCAGCTGTTACGGTGCACGCACGCGTATTTTGGTTGGTAGCTAGAAATTGTCCATCACATAGTACTGAAACAGTTCTGTAACACGTCGAAGTAATTGATTTATTGATTTTCTTCGCGACGATTTCAAACAAGGACGATCAATGTTTGTTTTTTCATACTCGTTCTAAGGTTTACGTATTAGGTTAGAAGCAACGAATGAATCGTAGCGGTTCCCATGAAATTCATTCCGTGCATTAAAGTTGTTTCAATGAATTTGGAATAACGTTTCATACGTCCGCGTGTGAACGGCTTTAAATACATTCGTCGTCAATTACATTGATTTTTTTTTTACCGCGTTGCACTTATACGGCATACCGTATCGTAGACATCTCGACGAATAAAACGAAGACTTATATATTAACAGAACAGAGTATAAACGTATAGAATTACAAGGCCTCCGACTATTGTTGTGCTTCGAACTACTTGAGAATTTTCTGACAGCGATTTTTTTGTCAAGGTATACCCGTTGGAAGGAATTCGAACGGATTACGACAAAAGAATGAAATTTCTTGATAATTTAAGAGATTCGTTGGTTTTAATAGAAGTGAAATCAGCATGCCTCCCAATTTTATTTTTAATAGGGAAGTACTAGAGAACATTTAGTGCGTGCAAAATTTACCCTGGTTGTGTATTGGATGCGAGTACAAGTAGCCAGTTATCATGTTATTCCGTGTATATCTATTTGCTACTCTAAAGAGAATAATTCCTAATAAAAAGAGCATAGTAACCGTAGACGTGTAGGTGCGGAAGATCGCGTCGAGTACTGCGCGTTACCTCCCTGATTTCAACGCGTGCTATTCCCATACGTACACGCGCACGCAGCCACACACACACACACACACACACACACACACACACACACACACACACACACAAAAAATGCGCGTGCATTTGCATATATATACATATGACTGTATATATGTACCCAGACATGCACATGCCAACAGAGTAATCGATTAAGAAGTAAATTATACGATAAGTTACCTGCGTCGTCGTCGTAACAAATGTCAATATTATATACCGTTGTATCGAGTTAAGAAATAATTACCAAAAATAGGAATAGAGGCTGAATAAGTTAAACATGTAGAAACTCGATTTGTTCGTGTCGCTTTGTAAAAACGACGAAGTGCATTTAGTCGTAGTTAATTGGCAAAATACGAGATCGCGTCGAGTGATTAAGGATGAGTCAAGATGCTTTTTAAATCGAGTACAAGATAAAAAGATCTGACGTTACCGATTTTAACACTCTTTTAATTTGAAACAAATTTGTGCGTTGATCCCCTCCCAAAATGAGAAGGGTACCTTCTCTCGGGGTTTGTCCGAGATTCAATGATAGCGCGGCGCAACGTTTTTTTTTTTTTAATATTTTAATAATTTCGTATCGTATCGTCGCCGAAAGACGAACTGTATTAGCAAATCTCGTCCAGGTACCGACCGTTAGCAATGGGAGATTATAATGTCGAGCATCGTCTAGTCAGGGATATCGCATACGAATTAGTGCGGACAACAGCCGCGCAAAGAAATCATGTAAGCCGTGAAACGAACGTTTCGGAATGGCCAAGTAGATAACATTGACGTATCACGGACCATTTCAAACGTGACGTATATCGAATCATACAGCATACAGCAAAATGTGCATAATCGTGTGCATACATAGTGCAAGTCGAGACGAACCAAAAACACGCTCGGCCCAACGAATACTCTCCGTGGCGATAAAATAAGAAACGCGTGCGCATGTGTAAAGTTTTTCGAGCGAACGTATGGATACTTGTTTTGAACGACACGTTGCTTTCGGCGCATGCTCGTGTACCGCAACGTCAGTTCATGGGACGGTAATCGGAGGTGTGCCGTAGATGCTTGAAATTGTCCCTTCGCTTTGGGAGAGATCAGTTATCTCGTTAGTATAGGGATCGATGGGGTGTATTGGCGGTCCGCAGAAGAGTCAATTCAACAATCGTGCTCGCATATACGTACAAACAGCGTTTACTCGATGCAACGATCGCTGAGGCCGTCTTGAATTTTCGTATCATTCGGAAGTGGGAATCGACGACACGGTCGCTACCATCGTCACATACGCGCGAGGGCCCGGTCTCGCTGATTTGTGAGCTTTGATCGCGCTATGGTGACAGTTATCCAATTAGATCGCGATAACGAACGCGGCATTGCCTCGTCGGTGGACGACGGGTTAATTTCGTTGGTGTCGCGTAGAGATCGTCATGGTAGAGACGTATCGAAGATCGATGATTACAAGCACTGCTCTCCCGGCATTGCGTGCTATTTACCACTTTGCTATTGCCACTACGAGTGATGTTGTTATTTATTACCGTTCGCACATGTTGGCGATGGTAATCATTAAGTAATATATTTACCGACACCGCGCCATGAAATATTTCCTAGCTCGTTTTTATACGGAGGAACGCGTGGCTACGGTACTTCGTGAGAGTTTACGAATCGAAAGGAAATTAACGACTGCAATCAATGACGAAACGAAATCTTTTGTCTGCGTTAAGTTTAAACGTACGAGGATCCATAAACACCCGTTAGAGAATCTATTACAACTTAACTGACGTATATTATGTAAACTGTCGTGTAACAATAAACAAACGATTAAGCGTATTTAACTGTATTCTCCTGAAGTCTGTAGGAGAGAACGTGACTTACGAGTATGTGAAAAGGACATCCGACGCATCAATTGTTTACGAAACTTTTCCCCAAAGCAGGTGTACCCAATCGTTTGAAATTTTATCGTGCAAAAATGGAGACCCTAAGGAAGGCCCTGACACCCATGAAATTTTATTTGGTATAAAATATTTTTGAATTACATTTCGCAGCTGTCGAAACCATCTCTACGGTCTTTATATTCACGTGATGATTTATGAAACAATTTGGTACACTCCATTCAGAAAAAAGTTTTATAAACGGTCGATCCTTTAAATGCTACTTTTGTATCGTTATCACGGTTAGAAAAATTATCGGACATTTTAATATATGCTCCGGTTTGAAGTTACAATCCGATGCATATAGTTGTACACGGTGCCGATTTATTTTTCATTTACAGATTTAATAGAAATGGTTGCGTAAAGCATACGTACGTTTAGTTAGGTCAAAACAACGACTTGTCCAACTCTGTATTCAATGAACAATTCTGATACATCCCAGCTCTTATTAAATCGCTACTGAAAGACGTATTTCGTGGATAGAAGGTTGTGGGAACCGTATGTATGGTTGGTGCATGCCACCCGTACTCCATGGAGGAACTCCGATAGCAAGGATGTGGAAGAGGACTGTCGAGTTGTCGATAACCCCGGAACAGTTCTGTAATTGCGAACGAATGCATGTATAACGTTTCAACGATTTCTTTGAAAGGGTTCCAAAGTATCGATCTGTTATGTCATGATCGAGTCAAATGATAAACCTTTAATCGGGTCGTTTGGCCTGTTCATAATCGAGTGCATACTCGAATGACCCTCTCGAAAATCGCTCTAAACCTCTGTATCATCCGTGATGAAATTGCAGCCCCTCGCTCGAAGTATCAATTCGGAGGGAAGAACCTTTTGCATGGAGAATGCAGGTGACTCGTCCACTTGCCTCCAATGGCGGCCCAACTCGGAGAAAAATTTGGAGCAGAAATGAGCCGAATCCCTGAGTTTGGCCGCCATTGAGGCCGCCATTGCGCAAGTGCTCGAGCCGTCCGCGTTCTGCACAGAGGGCTCACGAAACGCGATCGCGCAACCCTACCCGTGAACAATCTCCCAACTCGTACTTATTAACGGCAAGCCTTTGCCCACGAAATGGAATTTAACATTTCCTTCGAATTCTTCGCGTCAAAAAGGTGGCCAGTGATTTTCATTTCGTAAATAGACGCTTCGATCAGCTATACGATAACGTACACGCCCTACGATCGGGTGCAGCATCGTGATAAAACGTATGATGACGAGCTAATGCACGATTAGAACTTGGACTGCTCAGAAAGGCATTTGGCAAATCTTACTTGGATACATAAATCGTAAGGGAAGGTTACACGTGCGGTAAACATCGTCTGTCCGAATTTCTCTTCGAAGAATCATGGCTCCATCCGTGACGGGAGTTTTATCCGGTCCGTAAGAATACGCAGCCTCGGTTATTTTTGAGCTTCCTCCCGTGAGACCACCCTCGGAATGCTGCATCGCGTAATTTACAATAACGTTAACAAAATTCTCAAAGGAAATGTTGGAAACGTTCAACGGACGCTGCCATTATTGGTTACTGCGCAGTATTAGATACGGTGTAGAACCCGGTGTGTTACTTGGTAGGCATGGAAACGCTATGAAACCGAGGGTCGATTCTATATCTTTGACGGGAGTGCTCACTTCTCGCCCCTATCGTTTCACGTGAACTTATTCACCGGATTCGGTATCCTTCGAGTGAAAATGTGAAATCCCTGGACTCTCATACTTAAAAACAGATAAAAACGAGATGCGAGTCCGATGCCCTAGTCCACACGCACACACACAAACTGGGTAGCTGATTTGGTGAAACACCAAGTATATCGAGCGAATAAACCGAGGAACGAAACAATCGTTCGTGTTTCCTGACATTTCTTAGCCGTGACATTCATTGGGAGTATCGAAAGGGGAAAGCTTGGGTTCGTCAATTTGTAGAAAACGTGATTACAGAAATCATTCTTGCTTTCTTTAGTTTCAAGGGAATTGCGTTAGTTGTGCCAAAGAGTCATGTTCAGCCTAAAACCATTCCATATAATCTCGAGGAACCTGCGCTATTCCTGTCGTCCGAGGGTATGGATTATAATTGCAACCGATATTCTCTCTGAACGGAGAAGAGCTAGTTTTCTACCTCATTCCATAAAAGACCTTACAAAATGATTCTTTATCCTTTTAGTCGACGCATGCGAGAGTTTCCGGTAAGAAACGATGCGTCGGGCTGAAGTCGATACGTGCGCCGCGCCTGCAAGTTCCCGAAGCTGTGACGGAGCAATGCGACATGCAGAACGGCATGAGAATCATTTGCGAATACAAGCCTTCGGAGTTTACCACGATTGGCTTCTTCCTACCGGCTGGGGCGATGTACGAAATGCCAGAGGAGCGAGGCGCTGCTCTTTTCACGGAACATTTATTGTTTCGAGTAAGGAAATCCACTCTATCAATCCTACGTTTAAACGCAAGTCTCGGCGACAACCACGAAAGCGTATTTCCTCGTGACGAGATGTAGCTTTAAAGTTGGTCGATAAATGAACTCGTTCGAATCGTGGTAAGAATGAATAACGTCATGTCCAACAAAGAGCAAGATTTTACTACAAATGGGAAACATGTAACCTTACCATAGTATCGAAATGAAACAGTTAATACGAGTACCCATTTAAGATTGACTAGATTCGGTGTTCTCTGTCATTTACAAGAGTTCTTTGCAGAAGACTGCAAAGATTGGATCGAATGCACGGAAACGTACAATCGCGACGGTAATCGGTTCAAATGAATTTAATCATTTTTGGCGTTGACAGAAAACGAAGTGTCGAACGCAAGAGCAACTGGAAGATGAATTGGAGAGCATAGGCGGGTCGTTGGCTGCCGTTGCCATGCGCGATATGTTTCTCTTTTACGGTACGGCACCCTCGAAAGCAGTCAACAAAATCGTCGAACTACTTGCTGACGTCGTTCTCAACGGTGACACATGTACGTTTCATGGTACCTTTTATACATATTAAAAATCTTTTATATATACGTCAACGCGCATTAACGCCCATTAACGGAATCGAGATGTCATTTATTGTAGGTGACAAAGATGTGACTACCGAACGATTCGTCATACTACGTGAACTTTTTGAGATGGAATCTAATTACGAACAAGTAATCATTGACTATTTGCCCAGTCTTGCTTATCAAGATACAGAACTGACTAAGAGCATATATCCGGAATCTTGTTTTATAAGGTATGCTGACAAGACTCGATCAACCTAAAGAAAAACGTTGATTTCTCACAATATAAATCGACGTTCGGCACAAATGGTTAAAAGGCAGTTCCAAAAATTGCTTATTCTATCGCATGTATCGAAGAACCGCTTAGTCACTTTCAGGGTCTTTTTTTTTACAACGAAGGTGGTTCTTCATAATCGCCGATCCAATTTAACACTAGAACTACCAAGCTTAGTCAAAATAACTGATTTCAGATGACCCACCAAAGACAAAAAATCCGCCGTTAGTTCTAGCGTTAAAAGGGATATAACTATACTAACAGCTTCACGAGAAGCTTTGCAAGATAAACCTTCGATTTGGTAGTTGGGATTCCGAACGTATAAACCATAAATAAGGGTACGTTCCTATAGATCCCCTAGATCTCTTCGATCCAGTGCTTTCTTCTTAAGATACGCATACATAATTCCTGTATGTATAAGTGAACGTTTGCCATATCCTTATGATTTATTCGCATATATTTTCAAAACAGGAATATGTGCAAGGAACACATGATCAGATTCCGGAAACGGTTGTTTAAACCTTGTTTCATGACAATGGTCTGTACAGGTGGCACGTCATTACGTTCGATACAACAAATTGCGTCACATTACTTTTTGGGGCTAGAACAAGACTCCTCAATAATCCAAGGTGATTGTCAGATGAGGAATTCACTAAATACGCCGTATTATCGATTCTCAGGTATCGACATTAATACATTACATAATTACCAACATTTAATTTTCATTAGCGGAAGGAAAAATGACGAAATCAAAATCTGATCAGGATCTGTTATTCTTTGCATCATTTTTCCATTATATGTACATATTTTCCAAAAATAATCGTCTTCGCGTCGGGGCATCGACCAGTATATTTTTCATTTATTTTAATTCTCCTTAATCGTAATAAAATAATTTCTGCTAATCGAAAGAGAAGGAACGCACCTGTCGGTAACTTGAAAGAAATTGAATGAAATTGAATGAAATGGCTCTTGCGGTTTAACGTTTGAAGGGAAATTACACCATACGTTTTAGTCCGAAAAGTATGTATCAAGGTGCTTGTACAATTACGTACAATCCTTTTTCAGGATCGGAATTGCGACTCCGGGACGACGACGAGGAGTTAGGTTACGTCGCCGTAGCCGTTGAAGGGCCTGGCTACGAGAATGGTCAAGATCATTGCGCGCTAACGGTTGCGAAGCAAATAGTCGGATCTTGGGATATGACAACTGGTTAGTAAATACATTTTCTGGAAAAAAAAAAAAGAAAAGAAAATGAATTATTTCAACAATCGAATTAAAGCAAACTTTCGAATACGGCAAGCGAGTGCCTAACTAGTAACCACCGAGCGGCATAGGTTTAATACGTTAGATCTTGCTTGTATTTAGGCGGAGGCTACCACAACGCACCGTTCCTTGCGCATCGTGCTTTCAAGTCGGACATGTGCCTTCTTTATAAATCGTTCAACATCGGCTGGTCGAATACCGGTTTATGGGGTTGCTACTTTGTTTGTGAAAAAATGAAACTCGAGGTAACGTTCTACGTCCCACAGTTAAAGCGTTAATTTGTCGCGATTGGACCGTTTTACTTTAACATTGAAAAAGCAATGGGTCGAAATAAATTACTTTGACCACCTTACAAAGGGACAGAACCAAAAGTCCCAAAATATAATTTAGTGCCACATTTGTGTGCAATATCTTAGTGACGTAATTTGACCGTAAACACGTCTGTTAGGATGGAGAGATATATCACATGATCTAAAACAGTGAGTCATTTATTATATTTATTCGCGTTTTCGCATTTTTGGCTTTGGAAGTTCACTTTGACAAAGGTAACTCTGAGATTCGTGACGTGAATCATTGAATGAGTAGAGTGATGGGTGTTTATCGTTTTCCAGGACATGATGTACATGTTGCAGAGGGAGTGGCTAAGATTGAGTACAACGATAACCAATAAGGAAGTAATACGGGCCGTAAATCAGTGTAGGACTTACGAATTAACTCGTGTGAACGATCCAGTCAATCGATTTTTTGACATTGCTATGTGTCTTTTCCGATGCGGTCGTTACGAGCCTCTCCAACAAAGAATCCAGAAGTATGAAGTACGAAAATGCTCCTTCACCATTTATTTAATTTCCTACCCCTTCGAGATTACCTAGATAATTCATGTAGAGTACCCAATTGGGTATCACGGATGCAAAGTAAGCACCTTCGAGCTATAATCTAAGCTACATGAACATTTAACAGATCGAATTTCCATTTCGTGCTATACACTCGCATTTTATGCAAATGAATAAATTATTAAAAATCATTACGTGAAAGCAACTTGGAACGAATACTGTAAGGTTTATATAATCCGTTTCTCTCAACTGAAGTGCGCAAGGCATGTATCGCCCACCATTCGACACTACGAGTGCTTGTATGCAAATTACGCAAATACGATTCACCTTTCTACGAACGGAAATAACAAAATACGATTTTCCATTTCATTAACAGAAAGTTACAGCCGACATGATTCGAGACGTGGCTAACAAATACATATACGACCAAAGCCCTGCAGTAGTAGCTGTTGGCCGCATTGAAAATCTACCGGACTATGTTACTATTTGTTCAGGAATGTACTCGTTTCGACTCTGAAGAGATATATCAAGTTTAATCCATTTTACACATACGGAAAATATTGTACATTCACAGATAATGTAGACTAATAGACGTTATATGTCCGGTATGAATCTAGTTATAATATCACACTAACAAATTTTTGTATCGTAACCACATCAACTTTAAAGATATAATTCTTACACTTCAAATGCGTTAACAGGCGAGTTAGTGCGATTAATTTATTTAACGGTAAAGAAACTTTTGATTCCAAACCAGCGATGAGTTGAGAGATTCACGGGAAGGATCGAGCGACCGCGTCCTGTGCGACCTCCGGTGGAGGATGCAGACGGCTAATGCACTTGACACCTGTTACAACTTTGGGCAGCCGGAGAACCGGCTGAAGGAGTGAAGAACTCCTCACAAAAACCCTAAAACCCTGTGTCCCGACTTCCGGTACCTGAACGGACAGGTAATTCATTCTAACCCGTGGTAACCTGTTGTAATCTATGTTAACTTAATGGTAACCCATCGTAACCCGTTGTGACCCATTCCTAACCCACCGTAACCCATTATTAACTCATCGTAACCCATCGTAATCGATTCTAACCTAATTTCGGATCGATAACAGGGGTATACGGGTGAATCGAGTCAGTCCATCATGTGAACATTCCCAAATGATCGACGGGCAGGCTGGATGATACTCGTACAGCAGCTCTTGTATATTCGAACAAGGCAGGTTAGGATAGCGTTGGTAGGAGATGCGTGGGAGAGGAGGAAGAAGGGGGGGTCAAACAATTTTTTTTTCTGCGCGGGCGTCTAACGGAGTCTGCGCGGGGTCCCGTCCGCGTGGTAGGAGAAGG